>NC_039360.1:62187910-62544161 GCF_003573695.1 Papaver somniferum | reverse complement strand
ATATCTCTTGTAAGCCCTCCCGAGACTATAACTCGGCCACTAGGGCCACCTAGGGGTTTAAAGGCTTATTGCATACGCTAAATGTAATCGACGATGCCTGCGACAGTGAGTTAGGATTTTATTTTCTAGATTTGATTTGCTCGAGGACTAGCAAATAATAAGTTTGGGGGTATTTGATAGACGCATTTATGTGTCTATTTTGGTCTCGATTTTCTGTATTGTTAGTGCTCGATTTTATACTTATTTGATTATTTTATGTTTTTGTAGGTGTTTTTGGAGAAATAAGCTTTTGCGGGAAAATTGGCTCGAAAAGTGGTATTTGCGCTCGTGTGAGAAAATTACTATTCGGACCCTCAGTTTGGATAAGGGGTAACCTAATTACTAAGAAGCACCGAAATCACTATCGACACCCCAACGTCAGGATAAGGGGCGACCATCTTCTACATTTGAATTATCAGTTTTGGCGGGAAAATGAACCATCACACCTGCAGATTAGGGTTTGAGATTCAAGCGAGATTTAATGAGATTCAAGGGCATATTATTGTTGGGATGATCCTGTTAGAGCATAATGGAGCTGGTAAGGGTGTTTTGATCGACCAGAATTGGCTGCATGATCGCGTTGGAGCAGAACAGAGAGGAACTATCACGGACATCCTGATTCGGTAGAAGGTGGAGTTATATTCGGATTTGGTTGTCGGATTCGATTGGTAGGAACGTATTTTGATTAAACAGGGAAAGTAAGGCGGCCAGATTCGAGAAAAGAGGAGTAATTATCGATTTGCATCAAAACAGAGAGTTGCATATATTCTTGGTAATTTTTTGATTATTCTAGGAAATATACAGGTAGATAAAGAAACAGGATTCTTTGTTGAAGTTAAGACTATATTTAAGAGATTCTGGGACGTTGGATTCTAATTGGAAGACGCGTGAGAAGCAAAACAGGAGTGTTTGAAGCTGCGTATGAGGATATGGAAAGAAGAGATAAAACCCGTAACTTTGGCAAAAAGAAAAAGGAGATTTCTTGGAGATTAAATCGACCTGTGGGTGTATAAAAGGGTTAAGAGAGTCGAGACTTGGAGATCGAGAGTTGGGGGTACGCTGCAGAGCTAAGAATCAGGCTGTATGAGATATTGCAGCAGCAGGAGGAAGAAGACTAAGCTGAAGAACATAAGGCTGTAAAGGACAGTCGTTTCTTAGGGTCTTAAATTCAGAATCCTGTAACAGTCCATTAATAACAATTATCTTCAGTTTGCAACAATTTCTGTAACAGTTGACTCTGTAACAATTATATCTGTTACAGATTCGTTGTAATACTATTTTTCTTCAATAAAACACCTTTTGAGCCATGTTTATATCTTTGGAGCGTGTTTTCACCATGAAGAGCTAAACCCCCTTAGCCGAGGCAACGGAGGAAGCCATTGTTCCATGAAAAGTGGTATATTTCTATTTTAATTAATTCTTGCAATTTCTTTTATGATTATTTGCATGGAACTAATATTGGAAAATTGATTTTTATTGAATGATTGTGATCCGTTTTGATGGAGCATGCTTAGTTTAAGACTTTTGATGTTTCATGCTTGATGTATACAATTGTTACTTCAAAAATCTACTAGAGGCAATATATTAGAATCACTTTAAACGCAAAGAATTGCATGAATATTGATTAGATTAAATCACTTAATTGGTCAATGGTGGAATCCTGAGTCTCGGTGCGTTTTATAATCTTGATAACAACAACTTCTTAAGTTCTCTATTGAGTTTGAATCTAAAATCGAATCTTCACAAGTCTGAGTGAACGACAACTTTACTACCACTTTTACAACAACATAAAAAACCACATCACTTGTTAGCCAATTAATTGTAATCTTTGCCTCTTTTAAAGGTCCGAGATTCAAAGAATCATAAACATCGACTGACATAACACTTATTGATGCTCCCAAATAAAGCAAAGCACGCTCAAATCGTCGCTTACCAATGGTAACAGGTACCGTGAAACCGCCAGGATCTTCACACTTTGTAGGCATTTTCTTTAGTAACATAGTTGTAGCACTATCCCCTACCTGAGTAATCTCATTAGCAATCCACCTATCCTTCCTTGTACACAAATCCTTCAGAACCTTGGAATACATGGGTACGGTTTTGATGGCCTCAATAAATGGAATGTTGATTTGTATCTTCTTGAAAATATCCATGATCTCCTTGTCTTGAGCTTGGTTCTTCGACTTGGAAAAACTACTTGGAAAAGGAGGCGGTACGGTAAAAGTGGGAACCGTGTCCTTAGGTTGGCCGTTTGAGGTTGGCTTTTCCTTTGGGACGGTTTCCTCCTCTACTTCCTTTTAGATTTCGTTACTAACCTCTTTTTGTTGATGTGGCTCTTCATTTTGTCTTCCACTTCTTAGAGTTACTGCATTGGCGTGCTCTCTTGGGTTCACAAAAGGTTGTGATGGAAACTTTGTTGAAGCTTGGGCTTTCATTTGATTCATATTTGTCGCCATTTCCCCCATTTGAGTTTGCAAATCCCTAATAGCATTATCAGTTTTTAATTGACTTTGTTCAGCTTTCTGTTGATTTTGTTGAACTGTTTCCTTGAGAATCTGTGTTGTAGATGCAACACCCTGCATGGTTTGTAGTAGCATGTTGAACTTATCATCGATAGAGGTTCCCTGATCTTTAGCTTGTTGTGGTTGCTGAAACTGTTGTTGAAAACCACCCTGTCTTGCATATGGATTAGGAGCTGCAGCTTGCTTGTTAGCATAACTGAAATTAGGATGATCTTTCCAACCAGGATTATAAGTACTAGAATATGGATCATACCTGGGCCTCTGATTGGGAAATATAGCATTTACCTCAGCATCATCTTCATATGTAGGAATAACTGCAGAAGTTATCCGTTGAATTACCTTCTCCATGTTGTTCATTCGTTGCTCTGATTGCGAAGTTTCTTCCATATTGCTAACTCTTCTAACATTTGAGTCATGTCTGGTGTAAAATTTTTGAGCATTCGAAGCCATACTCTCGATCAAATTAGTCGCCTGCGAGATTATCTTCTCAGTAAATGAACCACCAGCGGCTGCATCAATCAAATTTCGTTGCTCTAGAAGTAATACTTCGTAGAAATATTGAATGACGAGTGATGGAGATATGTTGTGGTGAGGACAGCTTGCTACTAACTTTTTGTACCTATCCCAGTATTCATAGAGAGACTCCCCAGTAATCTGGAGAACACCACTAATCTCTTTACGAACAGATGCTGCTTTAGAAGCAGGAAAATACTTCTCTAAAAATAGCTTTTTCATCTCCGCCCATGTTGTAATACTCCCTGGAGGAAGGTAATACAACCACTCTTCTGCTGAATATATTAAAGAGAATTGGAAGGCTTGCAGCATTGTCGTATCACTGTCTTGGGTACTCTGCCTAAGACTCATCATCTTCTGTTGAAAATTTCGCAGATGACAATTAGAATCTTCTCCTGGAAGTCCCTTGAACTTTGGTAGATGATGAAGTACATTCAATTTCAGCTCCACTGGGTTAGTGATTGTAATACACAGTGGTTGCGAATCTAAGCATGGAGATGTCAAATCTCGCAGCTTCTTCTCCTGAGGAGGAGGAGGTGGAAGATCTATCTCGTCGTCTGTATTAACCATCTCTTCTGTAGAGGGTTCTAGCTGTGTTTGCTGGCGTGATTGTAATACTGTTCCTCTACGAGTTTGAATACCGCACCTCTGATACTCCCAATCTTTCGGTGCCATAGATTAAGTACCTGAAAACAAAAATCTAAAAAACGAAATTAAAAACTAAAAAGAAATTCTAAAAACAAGATTAAAACTAATAAAAATAACAACTAAAGCTATCGACTGCTCCCCGGCAGCGGCGCCAAAATTTGATGGTTATCGTAGGCCTAACAAATTAATAATCTTATTTCCACACAATTAACAGGTAATATAATGGAAGTAAGGATCATTCCCACGAAGAGCAGTGAGTTTTAGTTATCAAAGTGTCACAAAGGGGGGGTTTTGTTTTTAGATTGTAAGCAAAATAAATAATCAGAGCAAATAAAGTTGTATTGTAATCAATAGAGAGAGATATGATCGAGGAATCCTTCTTCGTATATAAACCGTCAATGAGTTATTATAATTTCCTACTCGTCGTTAATCATAGATTATCACCAACCGTGGAATAACAACTAGCTCAGTATTTTTTCCTAAATTCTTTTTATCACTGAGTACGGAAGCTCTCCAATACTAGATTCTACTCGCCTAACCACCTAGTAGTATCTCACTCAAGGTGTAATTAGGTCGAATGCTTTATCTTTTGTGAATTTATAGGTTGATCTTAATAGTTAGACTCTTAGCTGAAGGTCCACTTTTTAGTGTTGTTTATACACACAATCGCTCCACAGAATCCCTCTGCAAGGTTTCGTGTTCTCTACTTGTGTAAAGGTTATTCGACGATTACTTATCTCCTAACTCAATACTAGCAATAAATTGAATCAACAAATCAATCCAGTTGGCCACCTAGACAATCTATCAATCAATCATAAAAATTCAAATAGTATAAACAAACGATAATCATATGAAGAACGTCAAAGTAGATTAATATAATAACTCAAATATTGTTTACAACTTAGAATTCATCCTCGATCAATAGGTGTTTAGCTACTCATGGATGTAGAAACATCCATGATATACATACGAGAAAAGTAAGAGATAACGTTACGATTGATAATCGCTCCGTGTGATGTTTCTTCTCTCCAAACCCTAGAAATTTCGTGACCTAATGATATGTGTAGAGATGATCTTCTTCCACATAACCTAATACCTTTTTATAGGTTTTCATTGCTTGGCCTTCACGTATTGGGTTTAGGTTTAGGAACCGACCCAAAATAACGAAATAACGTTCCCAAACGTGCCCTTAGGTCTTCCAAGGAGTAAATACACGTTTAACCTTTGATAAGTGCGGAACCTAGTTGGAAAACTTCAAAATACAGCATAAATTTTCGGAAATAAGTCTGCAAACCCCGTCCGCAAACCCAGTTCGCGGACTGCACTATCTTCGGTTTTCAATAAAACTGTTTTGGCCACAACTTCTTCATCCGAAGTCGGAATGACCTCATTATTTTTGCATTATTTTTATATTTCAATTCTCTTCAAGATGGTGATGATAAATCCTTAATTTTAATGAGTTAAGATCGGTCTTTGGCACTTCTCTTGATTATGTGTGTTTTGCTCATTTTCGTCGTTTTTCTTCCACTTCTCTTGGACTTTGGCACTTGGATACTTGGAATACTTCTCTTCCTAGCTCTTTTCAGAACTTTGTAGCTCCTTTTTGGATGATTCACCTAATATAGGCAAACAAGAGAAAATAAGAGTAATAATATGAAAAATATGCAAGAATAATAGCTAAAACAAGTATGGAATAGACACTAAAATCATATGAATTATGCACATATCAAGGACCCACGTTCACACTAAGAGAGAGAGAGAGAGATTTTGTGGAGAGCCGTGACTAGAAGGGGAAAACTATGTATCGACGCCGGTGTTAGCAATTAGCAGGGGAGACTGATGCCCGGTCTCTCCGCCCAGTTGAATGCTACAAAAACGACGAGCCACAAGAAGAGGTGTTGGATGCTCCACGACAGCTGCAAGATGGCACCAACTCCACGACTGATGAGCTCTAAATCGTTAATATCAGGAATGAAGAATCTCCTAGACCTATCTCCATCAGCTCAGCTTTGTCCACGGATGAACGCACGAAACTCGTCCAACTTCTGAAAGAATATCAAGACATATTCTCTTGGACGTATGAAGAAATGCCGGTTTAGATGAAAAATTGGTTACGCATCATCTACATGTCATACCCGTATCCAAGCCGATCAAATAGTCTCCGAGGCAATTCAGGCATGAGGTGGAAGAGCAAATCAACATTGAGATTCAGAAGTTGTTAGCTACTGGCTTCATCAAACCTGTAGATACCAAAAATCTGATGTGCCACGTGGCATAACATTAAAGGTGGAGTAACTTATTATGTTACAACAACAGACACTACATCTCTCCTTAGGATGCTAAGTTATGAAGTTATCTCTATCAACGTGTGGCGCAATGTTAAAGGTTAGAGTATCAAAGTACGATACAACGGAATACACCAAATCACTACTAAGATTGCTTAGTTATTAAGCAATAGGTTGTAGCTGAGCAGTCTGACAGACAACTTTCAGTACGAAGGCACAGTTTTCAACCACGTGGGCTCAGAATACGTGCCACCCTCTGACTAGCGAAGGTACGCGGCAAACGAAGGTACAACTTGTACGAAGGTTTCACAGTTCACGATGGCACATGGGGGAAGCTAAGGTGGCATCGTCTGATTGGAGATAGTGGGAGGCCAACGGAGGTATAATCTGTACTGAGGCTGGGTAGTTCCCAAAGGAACGTGGGTCAGCTAAGGTGGCAGAGTCCGACTGGATAAATCTTGCGGTGAACGAAGGTACCATTGGTATGGAAGATATATCAGAATATGATGTACCCAAAGACAACAAAGATATATCTGTAGCAGAAGAGGCTATAAATACCAAGCTTCACCAACAAATAGAGGAGGACAATATGGGTTGGATAGGAATTAGGGAAAACTCTCTCTCTCTCTTTATACTCTTCACTTTAATATCTTCATACTTTCTTCAATGGAGTTCTTCCACCCAAATGTAACAAGATCAATAATAAACTTATCATCTTTACCCGTGGACGTAGTTTAAGATTAACCGAACCACGTAATCTCTTGTGTGATCTATTAACTTAGTTGCACTTACATTATTCTCTTATTTAAAGATTTATTTACCGAGTTATCTCTGTTCTCGGAGTTATCTATGTTATCTGAGTTGTCTCTGTTCATCAGAGATATCTCTTTATTTAGCTTATTTGCTTACTTACCTCTGTATTACAGAGACACCATTGTTTTCTTTGTATCTGCTCTATCAAAGTATATTTACTTACTTAGTATATGATCTTCTGAGCAGATCTCATTACGAACGCACCTTTTATTACTCAAAAGTATCAGTTCAACTGAGGTATCCATACTACTTAGTATCGGATTCTCTGAGCTGCTCACATTACGTAGGCTACGGGAAAACGAGTAGTCACAAAACCCATCCATCATCCGACCTGGATGGATAATGTGGTTCCAGTGAAAAAGAAAAACGGACAGATCCGGTGCCGCGTGGATTTCAGAGACCTGAACAAGTGCTGCCCCAAGGACGATTTTCCTCTACCTAACATCGACATGTTAGTAGATGCCACCAGCGGACACGGCATGTTCTCCTTCATGGATGGATATAGCGGTTACAATCAGATAAGGATGTACGAGCATGACGCAAGTAAGACAACTTTTCGAGCTCCTCTCGGAAATTTTTACTATACGGTTATGCCTTTTGGTTTAAAGAATGCCGGCGCAACGTATCAACGCGCTATGACGGCAATCTTCCATGACATGATGCATAAGCAAGTTGAAGACTACGTGGATGATATAGTAGTCAAATCAAAAGCTCGTGCAGACCATACAGGAGTCCTACGACAAGTGTTTGAAAGGTGACGTGAGTACAAATTGAAGATGAATCCTTTGAAGTGCGCTTTTGCCGTTTCTTCGGGCAAATTTCTGGGATTACAGGTAACTGCTGAGGGGATCAAAGTGGACCCATCCAAGACTCAAGTTATCCTCACGATGTCGCCACCACGAACTGTGAAGGAACTCCAAAGCTTCATGGGCAAGGTGAACTACATTCGACGTTTCATACCTGGTTTAACCCAGCTTGTTGCTTCATTTACCCCCTTGCTGAAGAAAGGAGCAAGTTTCGTTTGGACCGCAGTACAACATGAAGCGTTTCGAAAGATTCAGCGAATATTGTCATTTCCAGCCGTCATGAAGTCTCCCGTCCAAGGAAGACCGCTATGTCTCTACACCGCTTTCATTGATACCGCCGTCGGGGATTTGCTCGCTCAAGAAGATGACGAGGGAATCGAGTATCCTATATACTATTTCATCCAAATATTGAGAGATGCTGAACTCAGATACCCCAAGGCGGAGAAGGCATGCTTAGCCCTAATTTATTCCATTCAGAAGTTCAGACATTACTTACTGTCCAACAAAGTGGTGCTCATATCTAAATCTGATCCTGCAAAATTTTTGCTTTCAAAACCGGTCCTGATGGGAAGGTCAGCTAAGTGGCTTCTCCAAATGTCGGAGTTAGACATAACGTGTGCATCACCTAGAGCTATCAAGGGGCACGCAGTTCCAGATTTACTAGCATCATTCCCGGGGGAAGGCACTACTGCACTACGTGAGGATCTTCCTGGAGAAATTCCAGACATCTCCGTTGTCGAAGAAGAAGTGTGGTTGTTATATTTTGACGGCTCTGCCACTCCTAGCAATAACACTGGAGGGGCAGGCGTAGTCCTAGTATCTCCAACTGGTGAAGTATTCTCGCACTCCTTCAATCTAGACTTTCAATGCACTAACAATTCAGTAGAGTAGGAAGCCTTCCTCATAGGAATGTCGTTAGCCAAGCAAGTAGGGGCCACACGTATGGAAATAAGAGGTGACTCTAAGATACTGGTTCATCATATGAATGGAGTATATGCATTGAAGGAGGTGACACTAGCTCCATACCGATCAGAAGCGCAGAGGTTACTAAACTACTTTGATGATGCAACCATAACCCATGTTGGCCGCAGCAACAACAGACACGCCGATTGTTTAGCCACGCTAGCTTCCAAATTACAATTCAAAGGTTTAGAAGAAACCTTGACGGTGAAGAGGAGAATGGTAGAATCAACGTGGCTTTCACAATACAAGGACACTGGAAACTACGATTGGCAGACTCCGATCATTCAGGAGTTTAACAGCTCGCTTTCTCAAGAAAAGGTCAGTCTCAAAACCTTGCAAAGATTCTTCATGCTTCATGGTATGCTATATCATCGAAAACCGGATGGCTCCCTATCAAGATGTCTTGGAGATGATGAAGCACAGTTGCATCTTAACCGTGTTCACGTTGAAATTTGTGGACAAACGTTGGTAGTAACACTCTATCGACGTCTTCAATGCTTGGGCTATTACTGGCCAGAAATGGAGACTCAATCTCGGATACTCCAAAAGTCTTGTTCAAATTGTCAAGCGTCGCGACACCAGCTGGAGGTTTTCAGCATAAGTCATGCTGGGGACTGGAGAGAGCTGTATATTAGCTATCTCCGCGACGGAGTAATTCCTGCTAATCAAAAGGAGGTTGTCAAGATAAAACAGAGGGCTAAGCGGTTTGTTTTTCACGAAGGGATCCTATATGGCAAAAGCTTTGGAGGCGATCTGTTATGGTGCCTGACTGAGGTAGAGATTCCTATTATGTTGAAGGAAATGCACTAAGGGGAACATCAAGGGAAGAGGAAACTGTTTCTCTAGATACACGAGAAATACTACTGGCCAACCATGGAGGATGATGCAGCTACATTTTTTTCAAAGTTGTCACAAATGTCAAATTCATGGGAACCTTGTTCACGCACCTTCCACTCCTTTACACTCGATAAGCAGCCCCTGGCAATTTTACAGCTGGGGACTCGACATTATTGGGAAGATCAATCCGCCGTCATCGAAGCAGCATGAGTATATCATAATCTCGACAGAGTACTTCACCAAATGGGTTGAAGCTATTCCTATACGAGGGACTACGGGAGCAACGATTGCGGATTTCATTAAAGAATACATCATTTGTCGTTTTGGTGTGCCTAAGCATATTATCACTGATAACGGCACCCCCTTCGCTAACAAACAAGTACGAGAGCTACTTGAAGAATATGGAATTAAATAGGTCTTCTCCACCATCTAGTATCCTCAAGGAAACGGACAGGCTGAGAGCACAAACAAAACATTAACTCGGATTGTCAGTCGAACATTACATGACAACCCCAGAGAGTGGCACGAACAGTTACCAATGGTGCTATGGGCATATTGGACGGCACCTAGAATCTCCATTGGGGTTTCTCCATATTCACTTGTTTACGGTGCGGATGCGATCCTCCCAGCAGAAATCAAGATCCCATCAGCCAGGATTGCAGCAGCAAGTGGAGTCTACTGGAGCAAGGCTGAAGCATCTAACTCAAGAATCGCTGAGTTGGACACTCTGGATTCCAGAAGAAGCAAGGCGGAGGAACATACTCAGGTGTACAGAAATAGGATCTCCAGGGATTTAGTCTTGAAGACGACCAAGCACATTCAGCAAGACATGTCTGCACCAAAATTCTCTTCGAAATGGGAAGGTCCCTACGTGATCACCAAGGCTTACAGTACCGGCTACTAAAAAATCATTAAGGTGGAGGGAGGCAAGTTAGAAGCAGTCATTAACGGAAAATAGCTCAAGGCGCGCCATGCTTGATGATTGTCCCGCTACTGTCCCATGACATGACGATACAGGCATTTTTCATTACGCATTTGAATTATCAATTTATTAAAAAAAAAACGTTAATGAAAATACCTCATCCATCTACCTAAAACTAATGCAATTCATTTCTCAAGAATGTTCAAAAAAAATGACAATAAGGAAGCGTGGCTTAGAAGAGGCCATCCAGCAGATTATAGTTCCTTGAGAGCATCATCTTCAGCCTAGTTTGGTACCTCTCTGTCCTATCCTTCAATTTTTGAATTACCTGCTCCACCTTCTCTGTTTCCGCAGCCAGGGCCTTCTCCTCTTCCAAGATAGCTTTCGCAGCAGTAACTACATTCACAAGGATACCATCTCGATCAACCTTGGTGATGTCAAGACGCTGCCGCAACCATCCCACGTTGAATTCCATGGATTCGCAGGTAGAAACCATGTTCTCCCACTTTTCAATATTTGATTCAGCAACGTTGCGAATAGAGATGTTCTCCATCTCAGCAATCATGGGAAGAAGGCAGTTTACCGTGGTGACCAAAGCAGATGAACAGTGCCGGGATACATTCCTGGTTCCGATGTGGCCATAATTTCTCCATATTTTTGTGTATAGAGGCACAAACTCCTTCTGCACTAAGAATCCACCGACGGCTCGGTAGCTGGAAGATAGGCATTTCATGTGGATATCGAATAAAAGACCCGCGTTGGGGTGTTCATAAGATGAGATACCCAGATCAGCATCTTCATGGTCCGCAGGGGTAGGCGTGTTTAAGTTTGAAGTAAGAGGACTAGTTAAGTCATCATCGTCGATACTTGTCACGCATGTTCAAGTAAGGTATCTCTGTAAAAAAGAGGGGAGGATTATTCTCCTGATTATAAAGAACAAGCAACTGTTTGAAAAAAAAAAGAGGAACAAACCGGTATGACCTTCTTAACCCGGAGAATATGAGCAGGGGATTCACCATGAAGCTCAGGTTCACACTGAGATGCAGGTCGTGCACATTTAGCAGAGGACCCTGGATGGTATGAAGAAGATGATCTACTATTACTTGACATGATGGAGTTTCTGCAAGAAAATCCTATCGCAAAACGGTAAAAGTGATTCAAAATCCCTACATATACATATATATCGAGGAAACCCTAAAGGAAGGCTAAAAGCGACTGCGGCGAGGTATGCCCGATACATAAGGATTCAACACCGACCGAGTCGTGCTTTCTTCTGAACCCTAATCAAGATCGGAAAGGTCGTTGAGTATTTAAAAAAGGAACGGACCAGCTCCTGACGCTTGAAGCATGGGACGATGTTCCTCTATGCGGTAAATATGTATTTACTTTAGCTTAATCATTCTAGTATTTGAATTGTCACCATCTCATGCCTACCCCACAATGATGCAACCATTATGTGCTAGGCAGGGGACTTAATGTTGATGGTGGATTTTAGTTCAGGGCTCAAATTGTAAAACCAAATCTAATGCGCTGACATCCTGCAAAGGGTAAAGCCGTTTGATAAGTGATGAGTACCTCTTCACTTTATTCGAAGTAATACAATAAATATACAAAGTTCACTCAGAATGGTGCATGTAGCAACCATCCCAAGTATTCTGTGAATTTATAGCATTATCAATTAATGCACGAGTTGCCTTGTATTTCCTGTGTTGTTCTCAGCAGGACCCTCATTATTGACGCGGCATGACGACTGAGTGTTTACTCTCAGCAGAGTAACACGAATCTCCGAGTGTCAATAGTGAGGCATGCACGAAATATCCATACAGGCCATACCATTCTCTGACAAAGAGAATCTCGTATCAGCATGCTTATATTAGCCTGATCGAGCAAGTTTAATCCCTTAAAGGAAATCTGGACTGTCCGTGTCAGTCTCATAAACGATCATGGCCACACAAGTTGGCCACATAATTTAACTAGCCTAGACGAACCCTAGCAGGAGCAGGCGACCACTGTAATGACCGCCAACGGACCCGTTGTAGATGGGGAAAACGATTTGATGGTTTTTAAGGAATTGAGGAGACGGCCGTACAGAGGAGACTCCTCGAACCGAGCGAAATGTTAAACCTCACACAGATGCACCGCTGCAAAAGGGGTGCTTTAGATTCGAGAGATCAATCTATAGTACTCTGGCCTAAATCAAGACAATGACCGTTCCAGAGTAAATTCGGTCATAAGAGAGGATGGGTTGATCTGTAGGAGGGAAGCTGAGAAATGTGTGGAATCAATAGTAATCAAAGATTGTGGGTGTGTAAATTCCGAATACGATAAGATAAGCTCTGAGTGATTAAAATTTCTCAATTGAGAGTAGTTGCTCAATTGATGAGTTGATGATCTCGTGTTTTCGATGAGACGTGAGATTGATGATAATGTTGATGCTGATTCAATCATGATTCAGAGACTTATTTATATTGCTGGAATTTTAGACACCATGATTCCATGAAGTGTCACAGTTGATGGAATCAAGGAATGGGGAAGTGGAGATCATGTTTGAAACCAGTTGCTCAACGCGTGGAGACTTGATCGATTTTCCACCCACTACCTCGTGGATTCCTTCAACTGATTGCACGACTTGCTCACATTTTATCGTGTGTTTGAACACACGTGCCGTAGACCGCCAGACCAAAACCCTAAGTGATATCCCCCCAAGTGACACGATTGACGTCTCGTGGTATGTTAGTCAATTGATAACTTCATGGTTTGATGGGACGATGAGTCCATGTAGTTTCTGAGTTGAACATGATGTTCTGAAACTCATGAATTGAACATGTCATGAGACAGAGGTATAGTTCTGACGATGAAGTGAGAAAGTATTGCTCATTCGATGGATCATTGAATATTGATTGTTGAACCAATATTCCTTGGTTTGAGCAAACATTCCTCATCTGAGCAAGTGCTGCTCATGTGATGAATTGTTGAATATTTGATCGTCTGAGCATGTGTTGCTCATCTGATGGATTATTGGCAGCGTACCAAAAATATTAATTAGAATACTGGTCTTTGAACCGAGCAAAATTAATAAAACTAATGACCATGAGGTTGTCGTAAAATTATTAAGGTTGGAATCTGGAATGATGATCCTTGGATTCAGAAACCCTAATTTGATCAATTGATGATCAATTCATGGTTCGTCAGAATTTCAACCATGGGACGAAGGAGGGAGAGACTACATGGGACTGTGGATCAACCATGTAGTGTCTATATGCTCACGTGAGCAAATACAAAGAACTCATGAAGAGTTGACGATTTTTTGGTGAAAGAATGATCAAATGCTGATTTAATCATTTATTCGAAAATGCTCGTCTGAGCCTTAGGTGAGAAAACCTAATTAATTATGACGAGGTGAGGGACCAACCATGGAGTCATGAAACCGGCCCTGGGTTGTCACGTGACCACCTGATGATCACTTCATGAAAATCCAAAGTGTTTGGAAGAGTTTTGGACCTAATACGAGCAATTGTGCATATTAGGTCAAAACTGTGAAAATTGGTGGGACCGGCTTCCGTGAGCCAAAGAGTCAATATTGGTCGGTCAAGATAGCGTGCTCGTGTCTCCAAGGCGTCCGCGTCTCAGTCCTGAGAATTTTGATATTTTCTGGCGTGCAATTGAGCATCCATTCGAGAAAATATGCCAAAATTAGGGTTTCGACGAAACTGAGGAAAACACCATGAGATGATGAAAAATAATTATAAAATAAGGAATGAGGAGGCGTGGGACCGCCGTGGTTAAGGCATGGTCGGTCGGTCGTCACCACGGTCTCGTGGTGCCTTTTCCTTAATTTTATAATATTTTGATGATTTTATGAAAAATTCATGAATTTTGAGAAATTTGGTGAATTTAGGGAGTTTCCATGAATTGAAGGAGTTTTCATGAGTTTAGGGAAGCAAAAAATATTAAAATAATAAAAACAAGGGCGTGTGGGACCATGGAGGCATGGCCGGCCGGCTATGGACCGGTCCCACGAGTTTTTCATAATTTTGTAATATTTTTAAGTATTTTTGATGATTTGGGGGAATTTTTCCTAATTTGAGAGAAATACCATGAAATCAAGGAATTTGACGAATTCAAGGAAAACTAATAATAAAATAATAAAACAAAGGGGCGTGCGGGACCGCATAGGTCATGGCCGGCCGGCCAAGGCCCGGTCCCACAAGTTTTCATAATTTATTTTATTATTATTATTTGATTATTTATGCAAAATACCATGAAATCAAGGAATTTTTTCATGAAATTAGAGAAATAATAATAAAATAATAAGGAACCGTGGGGTGTGGGGCCGGTTGGGACCAAGGCATGGCCGGTTGGCCAATGGTCACACCCCACACTCCTTTCCTTAATTTTATATTATTTTTATGGATTTCTGAAAGTACCATGAAACCGAGGAGTTTCCTCGAGACGAAGGAGATTTGATAAAATGAGAGAATTTTCATCAAATCATGGAAAATAATAAAAATATAAAGATGGCGTGGGATTGACCACGACACGGTCGGTCGGTCGTGTGTCCGTGCTCCCAGCACCCTGGTTAATATTTTTAATTATTTATTATTTTCTTCCCTATTTTGCATAGGTTCATCGTTTCGTTATATTTTTGAAATACTCGTTCGTGCGGTGACTGTTAGTGTATCGTCGTTAAATACACCTTCACCATTTGAATCGAGGCTTACTTAGAGGTAGATCAGACGCCCGGTTGTTGATTATTTATTACTAATTGTGGAATTCAATGGAGAATAATTCACAAAACTGAGTAATAAGATGTTTATTATTAATTCATAGGATCAGCTGAGGATTCGACTACGAATTCAGAATAATAAAGTGAGCATTACCGTTCCATGGGATCGTATATTCGACCATAGAATCGGAGTAATTAAGATTTATCTATTACCATTTATGAGACCAGTTGTGGATTCGATCATGAAATCGGAGTAATGAGATAATATAGTTATTGCTATTCTATGAGATCAAGCCGTGGATTCGATCATAGAATCAGAACAACTGTTATTGCCATTCCATGGGACCAGTCGTGGATTCGACCATGGAATAGGAGCAATTGTAATTAGGAATAATTAACTTTATGGCTCTATACTAGCAGAGCAAGCTGTCTAGGAGCATTAATTATCCCGATACGAGCTTGTCGATAAGTCATATCCTTTATATAGTCAGGGTAAACTCGTTGTTTGTTCCTGAAGACGTTATCGCCCTATACTAGCAGAGCAAGCTGTCTAGGAGCCGTCCATCTCGTGATACTATATAGAAATAATCACTGAAAGTATTCAGTATTCATGAGATATGTCGTTGTACAGTCGTGAGACTACATATCTACATGTACTCTGAGAGAAAGTACACTCCGTTGAGAATTCGATGAGAGACTCGTGTCTCGATACTCACGTCTGATTGATGAATCAGGGCTTCATATAATTATGAGTTTACGAATTTATCCTTTGTCGAAAATCCACCATCTACACCCGTTTAAACCCTGGCCGGTCGAACGCATGTTACACTCTGAAACACGCACCGATCTCCGGCCTTGAAGTGGGATCGTTGAGCTGGTTTGCGTTGTATGGAGTAGCTAGGAATGGCTCGTGCGAGCAAGGCTGTCAAAGACAGTCTCAAAAGAAATCGCGACCGTCCAACTTCACCAGCCTAGTTGGACGGCTTAGATCATCCCACGATCGATTGGTGAAGTGCTGGCATGCAAATTGACGGGCCCACTTCTCACTTACCTGACCGACTCTCTCACAGCCTAGCCACAGAGCAAGAAACGTTAGCTCGAAGAGAGGATGGCGCGATGCTTAAAGAGTCGCGAAAAGTTCCATTAGTGTCTTAAAACAATCACAACCATTCAACTTCGCCAGCATGTTTGGATGGCTTAGATTGCGCCTAAGACCATTAGAGAAGTGCACACACGTTTACCGTCGTCCCAACGTGGGCCCCACACGATCGGTTCCTCCAAAAGAGGAACATAACTTGCCAAAACGCTTGGCCAAAATCGTGTGTACGTGCTGTTTTCAAAACCCTAATTAGGGTTTGCGGCGCTGCATAACTGTCGCAGTTCGATCACGACCATCCATCTTCGCAAGCTTGGATGGAGGGTGTAGATATAAACTTAAAAGGTCCCAAGCATGTCAACATGATCATTATGGGACCACCTTTGCGTAGAGCTGGTCGACCTAGGCAGACTAGGACTCGACGACCTGAAAAGCACGCCCAAAAGTTGTGTGCCGAGCAGCTTCCAAATCTTTTGCGGCAATGGATTCCTGCCGCAAACCAATCACGACTACTCACCTTTGACGATCAAATTGAGTGGCCTAGATCGTACCTCCATGAGACAAAGAGGAATGGGCATATACACCGGCAGACTGATAGACGCATTTATGTGTCTATTTTGTTCTCAATTTTCTGTATTGTTAGACTCGATTAAGTACTTATTGTGTTATTTTGTGTTCTTGTAGGAAATTTTAGAGAAATAAGCCCTTGCGGCGAAATGGGCTCAAAAAGCAGTGTTTTACACCCCGGAGAAAATTACTAAAGGCACCCCAGAAATGTCCCGGAGGAACCCAGAAAAATTACTATCTCCACCCCAAAATTACTATTTCCACACCAATTGCTAAAGAGACACCCGTACAGGATTAGAGGGGGGACATTTTCTTCTCAAAATTCAAATTTGGTTTTTGGCGGGAAAGTTTCTTCACACTCTGGTAGATTTTCCAATCAATTTTTGAAGGTGTTAGACAGAGATTAAATGGCTGAAACTTTGTGGAAAGTTGTGATATGTCATAACATAGCTGTCATGGGTGTTTTGATCGATCAAATTTGGCTGGAAAACGTGTTTTAATCCACGAGTTGAAAACAAGGTGAAACACGCGTCAACGGGATTTGGAGAAGATTTTTAGCGTGTACTAAACGTGCTTAGCTGACTCAATAGATTATATGGAGCGTGAAGAAGGTTTATAAGGAAAGAAATACAGCTGCATGCGTGTGGAAGATCAAAAAATGAAAATTTTGGCCGTGGAGAATATTTTTAATAAATGAAGATTATTTGGGAGATATGGACGAATTAAAATAGGATTAAGAGTATAAATAGATGGCTATTGGTACAAGGGAGGGTGTCGAGAGTTTGGGGTCGATTGGGAGACCACAGGGAGGTTGCAGAGGCGAAGAGAAGATCTGCAGGAAAGTTTCCTGCTGCTGTTGAAGAAGAAGGAGAAGACGAAGAACATACGTCCCAGGACCGTCGTTCTTCAACAGTGTCAACATCAGCAGCTAAGTATCGTTGTTTTACAGCAGTACACTTCTATCGTTGATTTCTGGACGCTTTTTGTGGGTCGTAGATTCACTATTTTATACTTTTTCACTCTTTTAGTCAAATTTTGAGCATCAATTATGTATTTTGAGAACATGATTAATATGACGAGTTAAACCCCAAGCACTGGGACGACGGAGGAGGCCGTGTTTCATCCATGTGGTAATTTAAATTAATTCTTTATTTACTTTTTGCACGAATTTTAATTGAATTAAGATTTTAATTAATTATTTGTGATTTTATTTGATGGAGCATGCTTAGTCTTAGGGATTCTTGATGCGCCATGCTCATAAAATACAAGTAATATCTTATAGAATATACTTTGGCAAAGAATAGAGTTAATATTTGTTTTGTTTTGAACTATAATCGCCTAGAATTAAATTCTGAACCACTTGAAAATGAAAAAATGGCTGAATCTTTAGTCCCAGTTTCTCGCACCAGTGTTAATATTTTTATTGTATTTTTTTTTTTTATTAAGTTAAAAAAATTATCCTTCACAAGTCCGAGAGTTTGAACCTTTATTACTACAATCCCAGAAAATCATTAAATCATTTTGGCGCCGCCGACGCGGATTTGTGTTTAGGTAGAATTTTTAGGTTTTTATTATTTTTTTTATTATTCCATTTGTTCTTTTTACGTCTCTTTGGTATGTCTTTGTATTATAGGTTTGAAGTTGGATACTAAAGACCTTGGAATCAAAGCTTGAAGCTAAAAGAGAAGGAAAAAAGACAAAGCAAAAAAAAAAAAAAAAAAAAAAAAAGGAAAAAAAAAGAGAAAAAAGAGAGAAAAAGAAAAAAAGAGGGAATTATTTTTTTAAGAGACTTTCCATTTTTTTTGTAAATTATTATTTTTTATTTTTTCTTTTCTTTGGACTGGAATGGGGACATTATTTTATTTATTTTTGTAAACCCTACGGAAGGGTACCCTTAAATACAAACTGTTTGCAGGGAAGGACGACGATTACTATATCGTCTCCCCCTCGGGTTCGTACATGACATAGAGTCGTGGCCCGAGTCGACTTCAACGGTTCATCCCCCGTCTGGTACGGGAGGTAAGTCCATCGAAACACTCGCGAATCTCTGTAAGCGAGTTACTGTATTCCTTAAGGTGATTCATTGATCGAGGACGAATTTGGACTGTTTTTAAATTCCTAGTAAAGGGAAGGCCTGGCCAATACAAGATAAGGGTTCGGATTTCATCACCGCTCCCTTCTTGCCCGCCTTAGGAAAACGAAACCTAACGCGAACCCAAGCTTAAAATTTGATTAGAATGAGACCGATAGGGTAACGCGCTTATTAGGAAAAAAATTCGAAGGATATTGGTTACTTTCTTAAGCACACCTCGAAGTTCATGATGGTTTCTGTGAGTTGAATGCGTGACTGCGCCGCCTTGTGATAGCGGTGAGGCCTTGGGTATCAAAGCTCCACTAAGCTTCCCTCGCCTCTATCAACTTACTTTGACTCGGATTGATTCCAGAGGGGTTTGCTCAAATTGCAACGAATTCCCGAAAATAGAAGCTGGTCTAGAAACAATCTAAGTGGAGCATCATGCTTTTGTTTGCTAGAATTTATAGGTTTGATTTGGTCGAGTCATCCTTGTTTGTGATTGTGTAGAATTCCTCTGTAGTTTTTTGTTTCCTCGGTGATGAATCCTTTTCAGGAGACGCCACCTGAGATGACGTTACGAGAATATATGAGTAGAAATTCTCATTATCAAGAGACGTCTTCGAAATGACTCTTGGTGAATATATGCAAGGGAAACGACATTGGGATGTTCCAACGGTTAGCGATGAATCACCTCTAACGATCTACGAGAAGTATTATAAAAATAGACCGCCTAGTTTGGAACAAAGATTGAGAATTATTAAATGTCAAAAATTATTATGATGATGAAGATAGTGCTGATGAAGAATCGGAAATGTGTGGGAATAGTGATCAGGAATTTGTTACCCCAGTTGAGCCTTATAATGATTATATTATTTCTGGTTCAAATCCTAATAATTTTAAAAATTATTCACCTATTCAAAAGGACGAGGATTTGACTAGATATACCCCCGTTTCAGACGATGTATTATGTCTTGTTTACGAAACCAAGAAAGGTTTAGAGGAACCGGTTTATCCTGAGAATACTGTTTTAGAGTCATACGATTTAGAAAAATAGTCTTAGATGAACTCGTAGAGGTGAGTGAGGATGCACCGCAGATTACAACTTAGAAATCAATTGCCCATTTTCAAGAATCTGATGACCTACAAATTAGGGAAGTTGTGACTAGTCTATCTAGAGACACTGAAAACTCTAAGTTTGGGGTGAGTATCATCCTCCATGTGCTTTAACTCTTAGTAAGGTCCCTCACTTGGGACTTGACATCAATGCCTCAACCATCTTACAAGATTATCTTCATACTCGTTTTCCAGAACCTAATGATATCCAACAAGAGTCTCAACTGTTAGAAACCCATCCTCTGGTTGATGTGGTTAACCCAGGCAATAATACCAAGATTGATTTTGTTTTCCCACCAAATAGTTTCTTCCAAATGTGGGAACATATAGATTTAAATGTGTCGAATATAAGTTGTAAGACTAAACCTAAATGCCTTAGGAAATTAGAATCGACACATTTGCTTAAGAATGACCACTACTCTCACTGTGGTCAATTATGTAAGTCAAATCTGATTGACTTAGAGGATCCTCAGTTATTTAGGTTATTTTATTTTGTGATTCTAAGTTCTTATTTGAGTTTTTCCAGACTCTAGGACCTAATAATTTGGATCCAATCTATGAGGAAATGCATCGAGGAAAATATTTTATTTAGACCCTTTCATAGAACCTGAACCTGAACCACAATTAGATATAAATATCTTAATCAGGAAACTAGATAAGGGCATGTTATTCTTGTTCACTTTCTTGGGTTATTGTAGTTTCCTTTGGTCAGCTCTATTTCGTTTTGAAGACCCACAGTTATTTCGAATGTTACTTTATGTTCGAGTTGACTAATCCTTTCCTAAGTCTGGCTGAAGACTTTAAACTTAGCACTTCTTGGGAGGTAACCCAATCTCATGCAACACGGTAATATCCTTCATTAACTCTTTTCTTCAAATGGCAACAGTTTCTCATTGTTCATGCTTTAATTTCATCTTTAAAACATTGAGGACAATGTTAGATTTAAGTTTGGGGGTATGGGAGAAACTTTTTAGTTGCAATTAATAACTCCTGAGCCTAGAAATTTTTGCCTGTTAAGGTTTGCACTAACCAATCTAAGTGGATGGGAACATCTTGGTTATAGGAGTTGAGGAACCAATCTGATTAGATGGAAACATCTAGAAGAGTCTATTCATAAAAGCACAGAGCTCAGGTGTTAGAAAAACATGATAGTTTCACCATATTCGTTGAGTCCTTTTCGCTTTTTATTTTTATTTTAATTTTATTTTAAGTGATTTGGTGGGCACACGATTCAAGTTGTTACCATTGCTAGGATGAAATAGAGTGATAAGAGATAGCTCAAAAAAAAAATGAAAATGAAAAGAAAGAAAAAGAAAAATTGAGACCTGACCATTATACCAAACGAATAAAATTCAATAAAGTCGACCACTGGTACCCCTTGTATATGCCAGTTGTGTTGACCTAGAGTTAGGATTATTGACCACTGGTTCCCTTGTATATGACAGTGCGTTGATATTAGTCAGACGGTATCTCAGTCATTTAGGTTAGGCTCATCTTGCAGAGGCCTTCAGACAGATATGGGAACACCTTTCACTTTTCAACCATCTACATTTTTCTTTTTCCATCTTCTTGATCTTTTCATGTGATTAGTTTGACTCCGAGTATGATGTCCATAGTGAAACTATCTTAGTAGAGCTCTGTCACTTATATGAATTTAGTATGCTTGAGTGCAAACTCGTGTACAGCAATTGGAATTTCGCATCAGGGTTCTTCCTCCCATAAGCAATAAGTATGCCAACCAATGAGGTTCTTTAGTGCCTTCCAAGGTTCTGCGTAGATAGCTAGGGTCTGGAGTAAAGGTTTTGTGGGTACACCTCTGGTAAACCCTCCGGAGACAACACTCCGCCACTAGGGCCACCTAGGGGTTCAAATGATTTTCCTTTCTAGAATAAATTTGCTCGAGGACTAGCAAATAATAAGTTTGGGGTATTTGATAGACGCATTTATGTGTCTATTTTGTTCTCAATTTTCTGTATTGTTAGACTCGATTAAGTACTTATTGTGTTATTTTGTGTTCTTGTAGGAAATTTTAGAGAAATAAGCCCTTGCGGCGAAATGGGCTCAAAAAGTAGTGTTTTACACCCCCGGAGAAAATTATTAAAGGCACCCCAGAAATGTCCCGGAAGAACCCAGAAAAATTACTATCTCCACCCCAAAATTACTATTTACACCCCAATTGCTAAAGGGAAACCTACAGGATTAGGGGGGACATTTTCTCTTCTTCAAATTCAAATTCTGTTTTTGGCGGGAAAGTTTCTTCACACTCTGGTAGATTTTCCAATCAATTTTTGAAGGTGTTAGACAGAGATTAAATGGCTGAAACTTTGTGGAAAGTTGTGATATGTCATAACATAGCTGTCATGGGTGTTTTGATCGATCAAATTTGGCTGGAAAAAGTGTTTTAATCCACGAGTTGAAAACAAGGTGAAACACGCGTCAACGGGATTTGGAAAAGATTTTTAGCGTGTACTGAACGTGCTTAGCTGACTCAATAGATTATATGGAGCGTGAAGAAGGTTTATAAGGAAAGAAATACAGCGGCATGCGTGTGGAAGATCAAAAAATGAAAATTTTGGCCGTGGAGAATATTTTTAATAAATGAAGATCATTTGGGAGATATGGACGGATTAAATGAGGATTAAGAGTATAAATAGATGGCTATTTGTACAAGGGAGGGTGTCGAGAGTTTGGGGTCGATTGGGAGACCACAAGGAGGTTGCAGAGGCGAAGAGAAGATCTGCAGGAAAGTTTCCTGCTGCTGTTGAAGAAGAAGGAGAAGACGAAGAACAGACGTCCCAGGACCGTCGTTCTTCAACAGTGTCAACAGCAGCAGCTAAGTATCGTTGTTTTACAGCAGTACACTTCTATCGTTGATTTCTGGACGCCTTTTGTGGGTCGTAGATTCACTGTTTATGCTTTTTCACTCTTTTAGTCAAATTTTGAGCATCAATTATGTATTTTGAGAACATGGTTAATATGACGAGTTAAACCCCAAGCACTGGGACGACGGAGGAGGCCGTGTTTCATCCATGTGGTAATTTAAATTAATTCTTTATTTACTTTTTGCACCAATTTTAATTGAATTAAGATTTTAATTAATTATTTGTGATTTTATTTGATGGAGCATGCTTAGTCTTAGGGATTCTTGATGCGCCATGCTCATAAATTACAAGTAATATCTTATAGAATCTACTTTGGCAAAGAATAAAGTTAATATTTGTTTTGTTTTGAACTATAATCGCCTAGAATTAAATTCTGAACCACTTGAAAATGAAAAAATGGCCGAATCTTTAGTCCCAGTTTCTCGCACCAGTGTTAATATTTTTATTGTATATATTTTTTTTATTAAGTTAAAAAAATTATCCTTCACAAGTCCGAGAGTTTGAACCTTCATTACTACAACCCCAGAAAATCATTAAATCATTTTGGCGCCGCCGACGCGGATTTGTGTTTAGGTAGAATTTTAAGGTTCTTATTATTTTTTATTATTATTCCATTTGTTCTTTTTACGTCTCTTTGGTATGTCTTTGTATTACAGGTTTGAAGTTGGATACTAAAGACCTTGGAATCAAAGCTTAAAGCTAAAAGAGAAGGAAAAAGACAAAGCAAAAAAAAAAAAAAAAAAAAAAAAAAGGAAAAAGAGAGAAAAAGAAGAAAAAAAAAAAAGAGGGAATTATTTTTTTTAAGAGACTTTCCATTTTTTTGTAATTATTATTTTTTTTTTTTTTTTCTTTTCTTTGGACTGGAGAATGGGACATTATTTTTATTTATTTTTGTAAACCCTACGGAAGGGTACCCTTAAATACAAACTGTTTGCAGGGAAGGACGACGATTACTATATCGTCTCGGCCCCTCGGGTTCGTACATGACATATGAGTCGTGGCCCGAGTCGACTTCAACGGTTCATCCCCCGTCTGGTACGGGAGGTAAGTCCATCGAAACACTCGCGAATCTCATGTAAGCGAGTTACTGTATTCCTTAAGGTAATTCATTGATCGAGGATGAATTTGGACTGTTTTTAAATTCCTAGTAAAGGGCAAGGCCTGGCCAATACAAGATAAGGGTTCGGATTTCATCACCGCTCCCTTCTTGCCCGCCTTAGGAAAACGAAACCTAACGCGAACCCAAGCTTAAAATTTGATTAGAACGAGACCGATAGGGTAACGCGCTTATTAGGAAAAAAATTCGAAGGATATTGGTTACTTTCTTAAGCACACCTCGAAGTTCATGATGGTTTCTGTGAGTTGAATGTGACTGCGCCGCCTTCTGATAGCGGTGAGGCCTTGGGTATCAAAGCTCCACTAAGCTTCCCTCGCCTCTATTCAACTTACTTTGACTCGGATTGATTCCAGAGGGGTTTGCTCAAATTGCAACGAATTCCCTTTCGAAAGATAGAAGCTGGTCTAGAAACAATCTAAGTGGAGCCATCATGCTTTTTGTTTGCTAGAATTTATAGGTTTGATTTGGTCGAGTCATCCTTGTTTGTGATTGTGTAGAATTCCTCTGTAGTTTTTGTTTCCTCGGTGATGAATCCTTTTCAGGAGACGCCACCTGAGATGACGTTACGAGAATATATGAGTAGAAATTCTCATTATCAAGAGACGTCTTCGAAAATGACTCTTGGTGAATATATGCAAGGGAAACGACATTGGGATGTTCCAACGGTTAGCGATGAATCACCTCTAACGATCTACGAGAAGTATTATAAAAATAGACCGCCTAGTTTGGAACAAAGATTGAGAATTATTAAATGTCAAAAATT
Organism: Papaver somniferum; assembly: GCF_003573695.1. Taxonomy (NCBI): domain Eukaryota; kingdom Viridiplantae; phylum Streptophyta; class Magnoliopsida; order Ranunculales; family Papaveraceae; genus Papaver; species Papaver somniferum. The sequence continues at coordinate 62,519,475 of NC_039360.1, read as the reverse complement.
ATATTATGATGATGAAGATAGTGCTGATGAAGAATCGGAAATGTGTGGGAATAGTGATCAGGAATTTGTTACCCCAGTTGAGCCTTATAATGATTATATTATTTCTGGTTCAAATCCTAATAATTTTAAAAATTATTCACCTATTCAAAAGGACGAGGATTTGACTAGAGATACCCCCGTTTCAGACGATGTATTATGTCTTGTTTACGAAACCAAGAAAGGTTTGGAGGAACCGGTTTATCCTGAGAATACTGTTTTAGAGTCATACGATTTAGAAACAATAGTCTTAGATGAACTCGTAGAGGTGAGTGAGGATGCACCGCAAGATTACAACTTAGAATAATCAATTGCCCATTTTCAAGAATCTGATGACCTACAAATTAGGGAAGTTGTGACTAGTCTATCTAGAGACACTGAAAACTCTAAGTTTGGGGGTGAGTATCATCCTCCACGTGCTTTAACTCTTAGTAAGGTCCCTCACTTGGGACTTGACATCAATGCCTCAACCATCTTACAAGATTATCTTCATACTCGTTTTCCAGAACCTAATGATATCCAACAAGAGTCTCAACTGTTAGAAACCCATCCTCTGGTTGATGTGGTTAACCCAGGCAATAATACCAAGATTGATTTTGTTTTCCCACCAAATAGTTTTCTTCCAAATGTGGGAACATATAGATTTGAAATGTGTCGAATATTAAGTTGTAAGACTAAACCTAAATGCCTTAGGAAATTAGAATCGACACATTTGCTTAAGAATGACCACTACTCTCACTGTGGTCAATTATGTAAGTCAAATCTGATTGACTTAGAGGATCCTCAGTTATTTAGGTTATTATTATTTTGTGATTCTAAGTTCTTATTTGAGTTTTTCCAGACTCTAGGACCTAATAATTTGGATCCAATCTATGAGGAAATGCATCCGAGGAAAATATTTTATTTAGACCCTTTCATAGAACCTGAACCTGAACCACAATTAGATATAAATATCTTAATCAGGAAACTAGATAAGGGCATGTTATTCTTGTTCACTTTCTTGGGTTATTGTAGTTTCCTTTGGTCAGCTTTATTTCGTTTTGAAGACCCACAGTTATTTCGAATGTTACTTTATGGTTCGAGTTGACTAATCCTTTCCTAAGTCTGGCTGAAGACTTTAAACTTAGCACTTCTTGGGAGGTAACCCAATCTCATGCAACACGGTAATATCCTTCATTAACTCTCTTTCTTCAAATGGCAACAGTTTCTCATTGTTCATGCTTTTAATTTCATCTTTAAAACATTGAGGACAATGTTAGATTTAAGTTTGGGGGTATGGGAGAAACTTTTTAGTTGCAATTAATAAACTCCTGAGCCTAGAAATTTTTGCCTATTAAGGTTTGCACTAACCAATCTAAGTGGATGGGAACATCTTGGTTATAGGAGTTGAGGAACCAATCTGATTAGATGGAAACATCTAGAAGAGTCTATTCATAAAAGCACAGAGCTCAGGTGTTAGAAATAACATGATAGTTTCACCATATCTCGTTGAGTCCTTTTCGCTTTTTATTTTTATTTTAATTTTATTTTAAGTGATTTGGTGGGGTACACGATTCAAGTTGTTACCATTGATAGGATGAAATAGAGTGATAAGAGATAGCTAAAAAAAATGAAAATGAAAAAGAAAGAAAAAGAAAAATTGAGACCTGACCATTATACCAAACGGAATAAAATTCAATAAAGTCGACCACTGGTACCCTTGTATATGCCAGTTGTGTTGACCTAGAGTTAGGATTATTGACCACTGGTTCCCTTGTATATGACAGTGCGTTGATATTAGTCAGACCGGTATCTCAGTCATTTAGGTTAGGCTCATCTTGGCAGAGGCCTTCAGACAGATATGGGAAACACCTTTCACTTTTCAACCATCTACATTTTTCTTTTTCCATCTTCTTGATCTTTTCATGTGATTAGTTTGACTCCGAGTATGATGTCCATAGTGAAACTATCTTAGTAGAGCTCTGTCACTTATATGAATTTTAGTATGCTTGAGTACAAACTCGTGTACAGCAATTGGAATTTCGCATCAGGGTTCTTCCTCCCATAAGCAATAAGTATGCCAACCAATGAGGTTCTTTAGTGCCTTCCAAGGTTCTGCGTAGATAGCTAGGGTCTGGAGTAAAGGTTTTGTGGGTACACCTCTGGTAAACCCTCCGGAGACAACACTCCGCCACTAGGGCCACCTAGGGGTTCAAATGATTTTCCTTTCTAGAATAAATTTGCTCGAGGACTAGCAAATAATAAGTTTGGGGGTATTTGATAGACGCATTTATGTGTCTATTTTGTTCTCAATTTTCTGTATTGTTAGACTCGATTAAGTACTTATTGTGTTATTTTGTGTTCTTGTAGGAAATTTTAGAGAAATAAGCCCTTGCGGCGAAATGGGCTCAAAAAGTAGTGTTTTACACCCCCTGAGAAAATTATTAAAGGCACCCCAGAAATGTCCCGGAAGAACCCAGAAAAATTACTATCTCCACCCCAAAATTACTATTTACACCCCAATTGCTAAAGGGAAACCCGTACAGGATTAGGGGGGACATTTTCTTCTTAAAATTCAAATTCTGTTTTTGGCGGGAAAGTTTCTTCACACTCTGGTAGATTTTCCAATCAATTTTTGAAGGTGTTAGACAGAGATTAAATGGCTGAAACTTTGTGGAAAGTTGTGATATGTCATAACATAGTTGTCATGGGTGTTTTGATCGATCAAATTTGGCTGGAAAAAGTGTTTTAATCCACGAGTTGAAAACAAGGTGAAACACGCGTCAACGGGATTTGGAAAAGATTTTTAGCGTGTACTGAACGTGCTTAGCTGACTCAATAGATTATATGGAGCGTGAAGAAGGTTTATAAGGAAAGAAATACAGCGGTATGCGTGTGGAAGATCAAAAAATGAAAATTTTGGTCGTGGAGAATATTTTTAATAAATGAAGATCATTTGGGAGATATGGACGGATTAAATGAGGATTAAGAGTATAAATAGATGGCTATTTGTACAAGGGAGGGTGTCGAGAGTTTGGGGTCGATTGGGAGACCACAAGGAGGTTGCAGAGGCGAAGAGAAGATCTGCAGGAAAGTTTCCTGCTGCTGTTGAAGAAGAAGGAGAAGACGAAGAACAGACGTCCCAGGACCGTCGTTCTTCAACAGTGTCAACAGCAGCAGCTAAGTATCGTTGTTTTACAGCAGTACACTTCTATCGTTGATTTCTGGACGCCTTTTGTGGGTCGTAGATTCACTGTTTATGCTTTTTCACTCTTTTAGTCAAATTTTGAGCATCAATTATGTATTTTGAGAACATGGTTAATATGACGAGTTAAACCCCAAGCACTGGGACGACGGAGGAGGCCGTGTTTCATCCATGTGGTAATTTAAATTAATTCTTTATTTACTTTTTGCACCAATTTTAATTGAATTAAGATTTTAATTAATTATTTGTGATTTTATTTGATGGAGCATGCTTAGTCTTAGGGATTCTTGATGCGCCATGCTCATAAATTACAAGTAATATCTTATAGAATCTACTTTGGCAAAGAATAAAGTTAATATTTGTTTTGTTTTGAACTATAATCGCCTAGAATTAAATTCTGAACCACTTGAAAATGAAAAAATGGCCGAATCTTTAGTCCCAGTTTCTCGCACCAGTGTTAATATTTTTATTGTATATATTTATTTTTTTTATTAAGTTAAAAAAATTATCCTTCACAAGTCCGAGAGTTTGAAACTTCATTACTACAACCCCAGAAAATCATTAAATCATTTTGGCGCCGCCGACGCGGATTTGTGTTTAGGTAGAATTTTAAGGTTCTTATTATTTTTTTTTATTATTCCATTTGTTCTTTTTACGTCTCTTTGGTATGTCTTTGTATTACAGGTTTGAAGTTGGATACTAAAGACCTTGGAATCAAAGCTTAAAGCTAAAAGAGAAGGAAAATAGACAAAGCAAAAAAAAAAAAAAAAAAAAAGGAAAAAGAGGAAAAAGAGAAAAGAAAAAAAGAGGGAATTATTTTTTTTAAGAGACTTTCCATTTTTTTGTAATTATTATTTTTTTTTTTTTTCTTTTCTTTGGACTGGAGAATGGGGACATTATTTTTATTTATTTTTGTAAACCCTACGGAAGGGCACCCTTAAATACAAACTGTTTGCAGGGAAGGACGACGATTACTATATCGTCTCGGCCCCTCGGGTTCGTACATGACATATGAGTCGTGGCCCGAGTCGACTTCAACGGTTCATCCCCCGTCTGGTACGGGAGGTAAGTCCATCGAAACACTCGCGAATCTCATGTAAGCGAGTTACTGTATTCCTTAAGGTAATTCATTGATCGAGGATGAATTTGGACTGTTTTTAAATTCCTAGTAAAGGGCAAGGCCTGGCCAATACAAGATAAGGGTTCGGATTTCATCACCGCTCCCTTCTTGCCCGCCTTAGGAAAACGAAACCTAACGCGAACCCAAGCTTAAAATTTGATTAGAACGAGACCGATAGGGTAACGCGCTTATTAGGAAAAAATTCGAAGGATATTGGTTACTTTCTTAAGCACACCTCGAAGTTCATGATGGTTTCTGTGAGTTGAATGCGTGACTGCGCCGCCTTCTGATAGCGGTGAGGCCTTGGGTATCAAAGCTCCACTAAGCTTCCCTCGCCTCTATTCAACTTACTTTGACTCGGATTGATTCCAGAGGGGTTTGCTCAAATTGCAACGAATTCCCTTTCGAAAGATAGAAGCTGGTCTAGAAACAATCTAAGTGGAGCCATCATGCTTTTTGTTTGCTAGAATTTATAGGTTTGATTTGGTCGAGTCATCCTTGTTTGTGATTGTGTAGAATTCCTCTGTAGTTTTGTTTCCTCGGTGATGAATCCTTTTCAGGAGACGCCACCTGAGATGACGTTACGAGAATATATGAGTAGAAATTCTCATTATCAAGAGACGTCTTCGAAAATGACTCTTGGTGAATATATGCAAGGGAAACGACATTGGGATGTTCCAACGGTTAGCGATGAATCACCTCTAACGATCTACGAGAAGTATTATAAAAATAGACCGCCTAGTTTGGAACAAAGATTGAGAATTATTAAATGTCAAAAATTATATTATGATGATGAAGATAGTGCTGATGAAGAATCGGAAATGTGTGGGAATAGTGATCAGGAATTTGTTACCCCAGTTGAGCCTTATAATGATTATATTATTTCTGGTTCAAATCCTAATAATTTTAAAAATTATTCACCTATTCAAAAGGACGAGGATTTGACTAGAGATACCCCCGTTTCAGACGATGTATTATGTCTTGTTTACGAAACCAAGAAAGGTTTGAGGAACCGGTTTATCCTGAGAATACTGTTTTAGAGTCATACGATTTAGAAACAATAGTCTTAGATGAACTCGTAGAGGTGAGTGAGGATGCACCGCAAGATTACAACTTAGAAGAATCAATTGCCCATTTTCAAGAATCTGATGACCTACAAATTAGGGAAGTTGTGACTAGTCTATCTAGAGACACTGAAAACTCTAAGTTTGGGGGTGAGTATCATCCTCCATGTGCTTTAACTCTTAGTAAGGTCCCTCACTTGGGACTTGACATCAATGCCTCAACCATCTTACAAGATTATCTTCATACTCGTTTTCCAGAACCTAATGATATCCAACAAGAGTCTCAACTGTTAGAAACCCATCCTCTGGTTGATGTGGTTAACCCAGGCAATAATACCAAGATTGATTTTGTTTTCCCACCAAATAGTTTTCTTCCAAATGTGGGAACATATAGATTTGAAATGTGTCGAATATTAAGTTGTAAGACTAAACCTAAATGCCTTAGGAAATTAGAATCGACACATTTGCTTAAGAATGACCACTACTCTCACTGTGGTCAATTATGTAAGTCAAATCTGATTGACTTAGAGGATCCTCAGTTATTTAGGTTATTATTATTTTGTGATTCTAAGTTCTTATTTGAGTTTTTCCAGACTCTAGGACCTAATAATTTGGATCCAACTATGAGGAAATGCATCCGAGGAAAATATTTTATTTAGACCCTTTCATAGAACCTGAACCTGAACCACAATTAGATATAAATATCTTAATCAGGAAACTAGATAAGGGCATGTTATTCTTGTTCACTTTCTTGGGTTATTGTAGTTTCCTTTGGTCAGCTCTTTTCGTTTTGAAGACCCACAGTTATTTCGAATGTTACTTTATGGTTCGAGTTGACTAATCCTTTCCTAAGTCTGGCTGAAGACTTTAAACTTAGCACTTCTTGGGAGGTAACCCAATCTCATGCAACACGGTAATATCCTTCATTAACTCTCTTTCTTCAAATGGCAACAGTTTCTCATTGTTCATGCTTTTAATTTCATCTTTAAAACATTGAGGACAATGTTAGATTTAAGTTTGGGGGTATGGGAGAAACTTTTTAGTTGCAATTAATAAACTCCTGAGCCTAGAAATTTTTGCCTATTAAGGTTTGCACTAACCAATCTAAGTGGATGGGAACATCTTGGTTATAGGAGTTGAGGAACCAATCTGATTAGATGGAAACATCTAGAAGAGTCTATTCATAAAAGCACAGAGCTCAGGTGTTAGAAATAACATGATAGTTTCACCATATCTCGTTGAGTCCTTTTCGCTTTTTATTTTATTTTAATTTTATTTTAAGTGATTTGGTGGGGCACACGATTCAAGTTGTTACCATTGCTAGGATGAAATAGAGTGATAAGAGATACCTCAAAAAAAAAATGAAAATGAAAAAGAAAGAAAAGAAAAATTGAGACCTGACCATTAGACCAAACGGAATAAAATTCAATAAAGTCGACCACTGGTACCCTTGTATATGCCAGTTGTGTTGACCTAGAGTTAGGATTATTGGCCACTGGTTCCCTTGTATATGCAGTGGTTGATATTAGTCAGACCGGTATCTCAGTCATTTAGGTTAGGCTCATCTTGGCAGAGGCCTTCAGACAGATATGGGAAACACCTTTCACTTTTCAACCATCTACATTTTTCTTTTTCCATCTTCTTGATCTTTTCATGTGATTAGTTTGACTCCGAGTATGATGTCCATAGTGAAACTATCTTAGTAGAGCTCTGTCATTTATGAATTTTAGTATGCTTGAGTGCAAACTCGTGTACAGCAATTGGAATTTCGCATCAGGGTTCTTCCTCCCATAAGCAATAAGTATGCCAACCAATGAGGTTCTTTAGTGCCTTCCAAGGTTCTGCGTAGATAGCTAGGGTCTGGAGTAAAGGTTTTGTGGGTACACCTCTGGTAAACCCTCCGGAGACAACACTCCGCCACTAGGGCCACCTAGGGGTTCAAATGATTTTCCTTTCTAGAATAAATTTGCTCGAGGACTAGCAAATAATAAGTTTGGGGGTATTTGATAGACGCATTTATGTGTCTATTTTGTTCTCAATTTTCTGTATTGTTAGACTCGATTAAGTACTTATTGTGTTATTTTGTGTTCTTGTAGGAAATTTTAGAGAAATAAGCCCTTGCGGCGAAATGGGCTCAAAAAGCAGTGTTTTACACCCCCGGAGAAAATTATTAAAGGCACCCCAGAAATGTCCCGGAAGAACCCAGAAAAATTACTATCTCCACCCCAAAATTACTATTTACACCCCAATTGCTAAAGGGAAACCCGTACAGGATTAGGGGGGACATTTTCTTCTCAAAATTCAAATTCTGTTTTTGGCGGGAAAGTTTCTTCACACTCTGGTAGATTTTCCAATCAATTTTTGAAGGTGTTAGACAGAGATTAAATGGCTGAAACTTTGTGGAAAGTTGTGATATGTCATAACATAGCTGTCATGGGTGTTTTGATCGATCAAATTTGGCTGGAAAAAGTGTTTTAATCCACGAGTTGAAAACAAGGTGAAACACGCGTCAACGGGATTTGGAAAAGATTTTTAGCGTGTACTGAACGTGCTTAGCTGACTCAATAGATTATATGGAGCGTGAAGAAGGTTTATAAGGAAAGAAATACAGCGGCATGCGTGTGGAAGATCAAAAAATGAAAATTTTGGCCGTGGAGAATATTTTTAATAAATGAAGATCATTTGGGAGATATGGACGGATTAAATGAGGATTAAGAGTATAAATAGATGGCTATTTGTACAAGGGAGGGTGTCGAGAGTTTGGGGTCGATTGGGAGACCACAAGGAGGTTGCAGAGGCGAAGAGAAGATCTGCAGGAAAGTTTCCTGCTGTTGTTGAAGAAGAAGGAGAAGACGAAGAACAGACGTCCCAGGACCGTCGTTCTTCAACAGTGTCAACAGCAGCAGCTAAGTATCGTTGTTTTACAGCAGTACACTTCTATCGTTGATTTCTGGACGCCTTTTGTGGGTCGTAGATTCACTGTTTATGCTTTTTCACTCTTTTAGTCAAATTTTGAGCATCAATTATGTATTTTGAGAACATGGTTAATATGACGAATTAAACCCCAAGCACTGGGACGACGGAGGAGGCCGTGTTTCATCCATGTGGTAATTTAAACTAATTCTTTATTTACTTTTTGCACCAATTTTAATTGAATTAAGATTTTAATTAATTATTTGTGATTTTATTTGATGGAGCATGCTTAGTCTTAGGGATTCTTGATGCGCCATGCTCATAAATTACAAGTAATATCTTATAGAATCTACTTTGGCAAAGAATAAAGTTAATATTTGTTTTGTTTTGAACTATAATCGCCTAGAATTAAATTCTGAACCACTTGAAAATGAAAAAATGGCCGAATCTTTAGTCCCAGTTTCTTGCACCAGTGTTAATATTTTTATTGTATATATTTATTTTTTTTATTAAGTTAAAAAAATTATCCTTCACAAGTCCGAGAGTTTGAACCTTCATTACTACAACCCCAGAAAATCATTAAATCATTTTGGCGCCGCCGACGCGGATTTGTGTTTAGGTAGAATTTTAAGGTTTTATTATTTTTTTTTATTATTCCATTTGTTCTTTTTACGTCTCTTTGGTATGTCTTTGTATTACAGGTTTGAAGTTGGATACTAAAGACCTTGGAATCAAAGCTTAAAGCTAAAAGAGAAGGAAAATAGACAAAAAAAAAAAAAAAAAAAAAAAAAAAAAAGAGAAAAAGAAGAAAAAGAAAAAAAAGAGGGAATTATTTTTTTTAAGAGACTTTCCATTTTTTTTGTAATTATTATTTTTTTTTTTTTTTCTTTTCTTTGGACTGGAGAATGGGGACATTATTTTTATTTATTTTTGTAAACCCTACGGAAGGGCACCCTTAAATACAAACTGTTTGCAGGGAAGGACGACGATTACTATATCGTCTCGGCCCCTCGGGTTCGTACATGACATATGAGTCGTGGCCCGAGTCGACTTCAACGGTTCATCCCCCGTCTGGTACGGGAGGTAAGTCCATCGAAACACTCGCGAATCTCATGTAAGCGAGTTACTGTATTCCTTAAGGTAATTCATTGATCGAGGATGAATTTGGACTGTTTTTAAATTCCTAGTAAAGGGCAAGGCCTGGCCAATACAAGATAAGGGTTCGGATTTCATCACCGCTCCCTTCTTGCCCGCCTTAGGAAAACGAAACCTAACGCGAACCCAAGCTTAAAATTTGATTAGAACGAGACCGATAGGGTAACGCGCTTATTAGGAAAAAAATTCGAAGGATATTGGTTACTTTCTTAAGCACACCTCGAAGTTCATGATGGTTTCTGTGAGTTGAATGCGTGACTGCGCCGCCTTCTGATAGCGGTGAGGCCTTGGGTATCAAAGCTCCACTAAGCTTCCCTCGCCTCTATTCAACTTACTTTGACTCGGATTGATTCCAGAGGGGTTTGCTCAAATTGCAACGAATTCCCTTTCGAAAGATAGAAGCTGGTCTAGAAACAATCTAAGTGGAGCCATCATGCTTTTTGTTTGCTAGAATTTATAGGTTTGATTTGGTCGAGTCATCCTTGTTTGTGATTGTGTAGAATTCCTCTGTAGTTTTTGTTTCCTCGGTGATGAATCCTTTTCAGGAGACGCCACCTGAGATGACGTTACGAGAATATATGAGTAGAAATTCTCATTATCAAGAGACGTCTTCGAAAATGACTCTTGGTGAATATATGCAAGGGAAACGACATTGGGATGTTCCAACGGTTAGCGATGAATCACCTCTAACGATCTACGAGAAGTATTATAAAAATAGACCGCCTAGTTTGGAACAAAGATTGAGAATTATTAAATGTCAAAAATTATATTATGATGATGAAGATAGTGCTGATGAAGAATCGGAAATGTGTGGGAATAGTGATCAGGAATTTGTTACCCCAGTTGAGCCTTATAATGATTATATTATTTCTGGTTCAAATCCTAATAATTTTAAAAATTATTCACCTATTCAAAAGGACGAGGATTTGACTAGAGATACCCCCGTTTCAGACGATGTATTATGTCTTGTTTACGAAACCAAGAAAGGTTTGAGGAACCGGTTTATCCTGAGAATACTGTTTTAGAGTCATACGATTTAGAAACAATAGTCTTAGATGAACTCGTAGAGGTGAGTGAGGATGCACCGCAAGATTACAACTTAGAAATCAATTGCCCATTTTCAAGAATCTGATGACCTACAAATTAGGGAAGTTGTGACTAGTCTATCTAGAGACACTGAAAACTCTAAGTTTGGGGGTGAGTATCATCCTCCATGTGCTTTAACTCTTAGTAAGGTCCCTCACTTGGGACTTGACATCAATGCCTCAACCATCTTACAAGATTATCTTCATACTCGTTTTCCAGAACCTAATGATATCCAACAAGAGTCTCAACTGTTAGAAACCCATCCTCTGGTTGATGTGGTTAACCCAGGCAATAATACCAAGATTGATTTTGTTTTCCCACCAAATAGTTTTCTTCCAAATGTGGGAACATATAGATTTCAAATGTGTCGAATATTAAGTTGTAAGACTAAACCTAAATGCCTTAGGAAATTAGAATCGACACATTTGCTTAAGAATGACCACTACTCTCACTGTGGTCAATTATGTAAGTCAAATCTGATTGACTTAGAGGATCCTCAGTTATTTAGGTTATTATTATTTTGTGATTCTAAGTTCTTATTTGAGTTTTTCCAGACTCTAGGACCTAATAATTTGGATCCAATCTATGAGGAAATGCATCCGAGGAAAATATTTTATTTAGACCCTTTCATAGAACCTGAACCTGAACCACAATTAGATATAAATATCTTAATCAGGAAACTAGATAAGGGCATGTTATTCTTGTTCACTTTCTTGGGTTATTGTAGTTTCCTTTGGTCAGCTCTATTTCGTTTTGAAGACCCACAGTTATTTCGAATGTTACTTTATGGTTCGAGTTGACTAATCCTTTCCTAAGTCTGGCTGAAGACTTTAAACTTAGCACTTCTTGGGAGGTAACCCAATCTCATGCAACACGGTAATATCCTTCATTAACTCTTTTCTTCAAATGGCAACAGTTTCTCATTGTTCATGCTTTTAATTTCATCTTTAAAACATTGAGGACAATGTTAGATTTAAGTTTGGGGGTATGGGAGAAACTTTTTAGTTGCAATTAATAAACTCCTGAGCCTAGAAATTTTTGCCTATTAAGGTTTGCACTAACCAATCTAAGTGGATGGGAACATCTTGGTTATAGGAGTTGAGGAACCAATCTGATTAGATGGAAACATCTAGAAGAGTCTATTCATAAAAGCACAGAGCTCAGGTGTTAGAAATAACATGATAGTTTCACCATATCTCGTTGAGTCCTTTTCGCTTTTTATTTTTATTTTAATTTTATTTTAAGTGATTTGGTGGGGCACACGATTCAAGTTGTTACCATTGCTAGGATGAAATAGAGTGATAAGAGATACCTCAAAAAAAAAATGAAAATGAAAAAAAAAGAAAAAAAGAAAAATTGAGACCTGACCATTAGACCAAACGGAATAAAATTCAATAAAGTCGACCACTGGTACCCTTGTATATGCCAGTTGTGTTGACCTAGAGTTAGGATTATTGGCCACTGGTTCCCTTGTATATGTCAGTGGGTTGATATTAGTCAGACCGGTATCTCAGTCATTTAGGTTAGGCTCATCTTGGCAGAGGCCTTCAGACAGATATGGGAAACACCTTTCACTTTTCAACCATCTACATTTTTCTTTTTCCATCTTCTTGATCTTTTCATGTCATTAGTTTGACTCCGAGTATGATGTCCATAGTGAAACTATCTAGAGCTCTGTCATTTATATGAATTTTAGTATGCTTGAGTGCAAACTCGTGTACAGCAATTGGAATTTCGCATCAGGGTTCTTCCTCCCATAAGCAATAAGTATGCCAACCAATGAGGTTCTTTAGTGCCTTCCAAGGTTCTGCGTAGATAGCTAGGGTCTGGAGTAAAGGTTTTGTGGGTACACCTCTGGTAAACCCTCCGGAGACAACACTCCGCCACTAGGGCCACCTAGGGGTTCAAATGATTTTCCTTTCTAGAATAAATTTGCTCGAGGACTAGCAAATAATAAGTTTGGGGGTATTTGATAGACGCATTTATGTGTCTATTTTGTTCTCAATTTTCTGTATTGTTAGACTCGATTAAGTACTTATTGTGTTATTTTGTGTTCTTGTAGGAAATTTTAGAGAAATAAGCCCTTGCGGCGAAATGGGCTCAAAAAGCAGTGTTTTACACCCCCGGAGAAAATTATTAAAGGCACCCCAGAAATGTCCCGGAAGAACCCAGAAAAATTACTATCTCCACCCCAAAATTACTATTTACACCCCAATTGCTAAAGGGAAACCCGTACAGGATTAGGGGGGACATTTTCTTCTCAAAATTCAAATTCTGTTTTTGGCGGGAAAGTTTCTTCACACTCTGGTAGATTTTCCAATCAATTTTTGAAGGTGTTAGACAGAGATTAAATGGCTGAAACTTTGTGGAAAGTTGTGATATGTCATAACATAGCTGTCATGGGTGTTTTGATCGATCAAATTTGGCTGGAAAAAGTGTTTTAATCCACGAGTTGAAAACAAGGTGAAACACGCGTCAACGGGATTTGGAAAAGATTTTTAGCGTGTACTGAACGTGCTTAGCTGACTCAATAGATTATATGGAGCGTGAAGAAGGTTTATAAGGAAAGAAATACAGCGGCATGCGTGTGGAAGATCAAAAAATGAAAATTTTGGCCGTGGAGAATATTTTTAATAAATGAAGATCATTTGGGAGATATGGACGGATTAAATGAGGATTAAGAGTATAAATAGATGGCTATTTGTACAAGGGAGGGTGTCGAGAGTTTGGGGTCGATTGGGAGACCACAAGGAGGTTGCAGAGGCGAAGAGAAGATCTGCAGGAAAGTTTCCTGCTGTTGAAGAAGAAGGAGAAGACGAAGAACAGACGTCCCAGGACCGTCGTTCTTCAACAGTGTCAACAGCAGCAGCTAAGTATCGTTGTTTTACAGCAGTACACTTCTATCGTTGATTTCTGGACGCCTTTTGTGGGTCGTAGATTCACTGTTTATGCTTTTTCACTCTTTTAGTCAAATTTTGAGCATCAATTATGTATTTTGAGAACATGGTTAATATGACGAGTTAAACCCCAAGCACTGGGACGACGGAGGAGGCCGTGTTTCATCCATGTGGTAATTTAAATTAATTCTTTATTTACTTTTTGCACCAATTTTAATTGAATTAAGATTTTAATTAATTTGTGATTTTATTTGATGGAGCATGCTTAGTCTTAGGGATTCTTGATGCGCCATGCTCATAAATTACAAGTAATATCTTATAGAATCTACTTTGGCAAAGAATAAAGTTAATATTTGTTTTGTTTTGAACTATAATCGCCTAGAATTAAATTCTGAACCACTTGAAAATGAAAAAATGGCCGAATCTTTAGTCCCAGTTTCGCACCAGTGTTAATATTTTTATTGTATATATTTTTTTATTAAGTTAAAAAAATTATCCTTCACAAGTCCGAGAGTTTGAACCTTCATTACTACAACCCCAGAAAATCATTAAATCATTTTGGCGCCGCCGACGCGGATTTGTGTTTAGGTAGAATTTTAGGTTTTATTATTTTTTTATTATTCCATTTGTTTTTTACGTCTCTTTGGTATGTCTTTGTATTACAGGTTTGAAGTTGGATACTAAAGACCTTGGAATCAAAGCTTAAAGCTAAAAGAGAAGGAAAATAGACAAAGCAAAAAAAAAAAAAAAAGGAAAAAAGAGAGAAAAAGAGAGAAAAAGAAAAAAAGGGGAATTATTTTTTTAAGAGACTTTCCATTTTTTTTGTAATTATTTTTTTTTTTTTTTTCTTTTCTTTGGACTGGAGAATGGGGACATTATTTTTATTTATTTTTGTAAACCCTACGGAAGGGTACCCTTAAATACAAACTGTTTGCAGGAAGGACGACGATTACTATATCGTCTCGGCCCCTCGGGTTCGTACATGACATATGAGTCGTGGCCCGAGTCGACTTCAACGGTTCATCCCCCGTCTGGTACGGGAGGTAAGTCCATCGAAACACTCGCGAATCTCATGTAAGCGAGTTACTGTATTCCTTAAGGTAATTCATTGATCGAGGATGAATTTGGACTGTTTTTAAATTCCTAGTAAAGGGCAAGGCCTGGCCAATACAAGATAAGGGTTCGGATTTCATCACCGCTCCCTTCTTGCCCGCCTTAGGAAAACGAAACCTAACGCGAACCCAAGCTTAAAATTTGATTAGAACGAGACCGATAGGGTAACGCGCTTATTAGGAAAAAATTCGAAGGATATTGGTTACTTTCTTAAGCACACCTCGAAGTTCATGATGGTTTCTGTGAGTTGAATGCGTGACTGCGCCGCCTTCTGATAGCGGTGAGGCCTTGGGTATCAAAGCTCCACTAAGCTTCCTCGCCTCTATTCAACTTACTTTGACTCGGATTGATTCCAGAGGGGTTTGCTCAAATTGCAACGAATTCCCTTTCGAAAGATAGAAGCTGGTCTAGAAACAATCTAAGTGGAGCCATCATGCTTTTTGTTTGCTAGAATTTATAGGTTTGATTTGGTCGAGTCATCCTTGTTTGTGATTGTGTAGAATTCCTCTGTAGTTTTTTTCCTCGGTGATGAATCCTTTTCAGGAGACGCCACCTGAGATGACGTTACGAGAATATATGAGTAGAAATTCTCATTATCAAGAGACGTCTTCGAAAATGACTCTTGGTGAATATATGCAAGGGAAACGACATTGGGATGTTCCAACGGTTAGCGATGAATCACCTCTAACGATCTACGAGAAGTATTATAAAAATAGACCGCCTAGTTTGGAACAAAGATTGAGAATTATTAAATGTCAAAAATTATATTATGATGATGAAGATAGTGCTGATGAAGAATCGGAAATGTGTGGGAATAGTGATCAGGAATTTGTTACCCCAGTTGAGCCTTATAATGATTATATTATTTCTGGTTCAAATCCTAATAATTTTAAAAATTATTCACCTATTCAAAAGGACGAGGATTTGACTAGAGATACCCCCGTTTCAGACGATGTATTATGTCTTGTTTACGAAACCAAGAAAGGTTTAGAGGAACCGGTTTATCCTGAGAATACTGTTTTAGAGTCATACGATTTAGAAACAATAGTCTTAGATGAACTCGTAGAGGTGAGTGAGGATGCACCGCAAGATTACAACTTAGAAGAATCAATTGCCCATTTTCAAGAATCTGATGACCTACAAATTAGGGAAGTTGTGACTAGTCTATCTAGAGACACTGAAAACTCTAAGTTTGGGGGTGAGTATCATCCTCCATGTGCTTTAACTCTTAGTAAGGTCCCTCACTTGGGACTTGACATCAATGCCTCAACCATCTTACAAGATTATCTTCATACTCGTTTTCCAGAACCTAATAGTATCCAACAAGAGTCTCAACTGTTAGAAACCCATCCTCTGGTTGATGTGGTTAACCCATGCAATAATACCAAGATTGATTTTGTTTTCCCACCAAATAGTTTTCTTCCAAATGTGGGAACATAGATTTCAAATGTGTCGAATATTAAGTTGTAAGACTAAACCTAAATGCCTTAGGAAATTAGAATCGACACATTTGCTTAAGAATGACCACTACTCTCACTGTGGTCAATTATGTAAGTCAAATCTGATTGACTTAGAGGATCCTCAGTTATTTAGGTTATTATTATTTTGTGATTCTAAGTTCTTATTTGAGTTTTTCCAGACTCTAGGACCTAATAATTTGGATCCAATCTATGAGGAAATGCATCCGAGGAAAATATTTTATTTAGACCCTTTCATAGAACCTGAACCTGAACCACAATTAGATATAAATATCTTAATCAGGAAACTAGATAAGGGCATGTTATTCTTGTTCACTTTCTTGGGTTATTGTAGTTTCCTTTGGTCAGCTCTATTTCGTTTTGAAGACCCACAGTTATTTCGAATGTTACTTTATGGTTCGAGTTGACTAATCCTTTCCTAAATCTGGCTGAAGACTTTAAACTTAGCACTTCTTGGGAGGTAACCCAATCTCATGCAACACGGTAATATCCTTAATTAACTCTTTTTCTTCAAATGGCAACAGTTTCTCATTGTTCATGCTTTTAATTTCATCTTTAAAACATTGAGGACAATGTTAGATTTAAGTTTGGGGGTATGGGAGAAACTTTTTAGTTGCAATTAATAAACTCCTGAGCCTAGAAATTTTTTCCTATTAAGGTTTGCACTAACCAATCTAAGTGGATGGGAACATCTTGGTTATAGGAGTTGAGGAACCAATCTGATTAGATGGAAACATCTAGAAGAGTCTATTCATAAAAGCACAGAGCTCAGGTGTTAGAAATAACATGATAGTTTCACCATATCTCGTTGAGTCCTTTTCGCTTTTTATTTTTATTTTAATTTTATTTTAAGTGATTTGGTGGGGCACACGATTCAAGTTGTTACCATTGCTAGGATGAAATAGAGTGATAAGAGATACCTCAAAAAAAAAAATGAAAAATGAAAAAGAAAGAAAAAGAAAAATTGAGACCTGACCATTAGACCAAACGGAATAAAATTCAATAAAGTCGACCACTGGTACCCTTGTATATGCCAGTTGTGTTGACCTAGAGTTAGGATTATTGGCCACTGGTTCCCTTGTATATGTCAGTGGGTTGATATTAGTCAGACTGGTATCTCAGTCATTTAGGTTAGGCTCATCTTGGCAGAGGCCTTCAGACAGATATGGGAAACACCTTTCACTTTTCAACCATCTACATTTTTCTTTTTCCATCTTCTTGATCTTTTCATGTCATTAGTTTGACTCCGAGTATGATGTCCATAGTGAAACTATCTTAGTAGAGCTCTGTCATTTATATGAATTTTAGTATGCTTGAGTGCAAACTCGTGTACAGCAATTGGAATTTCGCATCAGGGTTCTTCCTCCCATAAGCAATAAGTATGCCAACCAATGAGGTTCTTTAGTGCCTTCCAAGGTTCTGCGTAGATAGCTAGGGTCTGGAGTAAAGGTTTTGTGGGTACACCTCTGGTAAACCCTCCGGAGACAACACTCCGCCACTAGGGCCACCTAGGGGTTCAAATGATTTTCCTTTCTAGAATAAATTTGCTCGAGGACTAGCAAATAATAAGTTTGGGGGTATTTGATAGACGCATTTATGTGTCTATTTTGTTCTCAATTTTCTGTATTGTTAGACTCGATTAAGTACTTATTGTGTTATTTTTTGTACTTGTAGGAAATTTTAGAGAAATAAGCCCTTGCGGCGAAATGGGCTCAAAAAGCAGTGTTTTACACCCCAGAGAAAATTACTAAAGGCACCCCAGAAATGTCCCGGTGGAACCCAGAAAAATTACTATTTCCACCCCAATTGCTAAAGGGACACCCGTACAGGATTAGGGGGGGAACATTTTCTTCTCAAAATTCAAATTCTGTTTTTGGCGGGAAAGTTTCTTCACACTCTGGTAGACTTTCCAATCAATTTTTGAAGGTGTTAGACAGAGATTAAATGGCTGAAACTTTGTGGAAAGTTGTGATATGTCATAACATAGCTGTCATGGGTGTTTTGATCGATTAAATTTGGCTGGAAAACGTGTTTTAATCCACGAGTTGAAAACAAGGTGAAACACGCGTCAACGAGATTTGGAGAAGATTTTTAGCGTGTACTGAACGTGCTTAGCTGACTCAATAGATTATATGGAGCGTGAAGAAGGTTTATAAGGAAAGAAATACAGCTGCTAGTGTGGAAGATCAAAAAATGAAAATTTTGGCCGTGGAGAATATTTTTAATAAATGAAGATTATTTGGGAGATATGGACGGATTAAATGCGGATTAAGAGTATAAATAGATGGCTATTGGTACAAGGGAGGGTGTCGAGAGTTTGGGGTCGATTGGGAGACCACAGGGAGGTTGCAGAGGCGAAGAGAAGATCTGCAGGAAAGTTTCCTGCTGCTGTTGAAGAAGAAGGAGAAGACGAAGAACAGACGTCCCAGGACCGTCGTTCTTCAACAGTGTCAACAGCAGCAGCTAAGTATCGTTGTTTTACAGCAGTACACTTTTATCGTTGATTTCTGGACGCCTTTTGTGGGTCGTAGATTCACTGTTTTATACTTTTTCACTCTTTTAATCAAATTTTGAGCATCAATTATGTATTTTGAGAACATGATTAATATGACGAGTTAAACCCCAAGCACTGGGATGACGGAGGAGGCCGTGTTTCATCCATGTGGTAATTTAAATTAATTCTTTATTTACTTTTTGCACCAATTTTAATTGAATTAAGATTTTAATTAATTATTTGTGATTTTATTTGATGGAGCATGCTTAGTCTTAGGGATTCTTAATGCGCCATGCTCATAAAACACAAGTAATATCTTATAGAATCTACTTTGGCAAAGAATAGAGTTAATATTTGTTTTGTTTTGAACTATAATTGCCTAGAATTAAATTCTGAACCACTTGAAAATGAAAAAATGGCCGAATCTTTAGTCCCAGTTTCTCGCACCAGTGTTAATATTTTTATTGTATATATTTTTTTTTATTAAGTTAAAAAAAATTATCCTTCACAAGTCCGAGAGTTTGAACCTTCATTACTACAACCCCAGAAAATCATTAAATCACAGACCGTCTACACGCATGCCTGGTCGGCCCCACCAAGACTTGCACCCAAGCCCGGATTCGGTCAAGCATAGGAGTGATGCTCGCGCACCTCCTAAAACCTTAAAATCCATCAACGGTCGCAGATGAGGGTCTTAAATCATCTCGTCCGTCCAAATTCGCTAGCTTAGTCGGGACAGCCTAGGTTGAAAGTTAGACGACCAGTGAGGCATCCCGATGATCACCGTCTTCCCCTCTTCCACAAGGAGTGATCGGCCAGGAGATAGCTCGCCCATGCAGCCTCCAAACGATCACTCGAAGATGGTTGGAAGTGATGCTATTTTAAGACGCTTGGTCCGCAACTTATTCAGTCAGGCTTTAAAACATCGATGCTTCATACATGTTGATTGTCTGCGATGCATTACATGCATTGAGCATACACGATATTTCATAAATATCAAATACTTAGTTATTTTAGCATCACATGCTACTTCCTACAGTGGGTCCCACGATCCACTCATTCGAGACGTCAAACATGTCACAAACTGGGGGATACTTAATGGGGTATTGGTCTGGCGGTTTATAGCGTGCAGCGTGCAACGCGCCATTACAAGAACGTGTCAGGAAAAGGTGGACGGTTAGCAGTGATGAGGGAAGTGGGCAAAGATGTGATAGTGTGATAATCACCACTCCTACACGACCCCACTACTCCATCACTTCACCTCCCCCACTTCCTACGAGATGAGAGGTTGCGCTCAATGACTTGTATAAATAGGTCCATCACCTATTTCCACAAACAAGCACAGAGAAAACCAAGTGTTGTCACAGTATCCATAAAACATCAGAGTTGACAGCTTACATTGTGCAAGCCAGTTCATCATTCTGATACAAGTCATAAACAGCCAACACCTTCACAATCTCAACACCTTCTTCGCTTCTCTCCCTAAGATCAACCCCATCTCCTTCACTTTGTGGCTGAATCAAGTCTGGAACGGCCATTTCTTGGTTTAGGCCAGAATTGTATAGATTGATCTCTCGAATCAAAAGCACTCCCGTGCAGTGCATTTGTTTAGGGTTTAGATTCGTTTCTCATCAACACACCCCAAATTTACCAAAACCAGCAGAAACAGTTTTCACCCATAAACACACAGACACCAGGATTTTATTAATGAGGAAAACCGCAAATGCAGAAAAACCCCGCGACCTAGTCGAGTTTGAACATCACACTGTATTAAGCCGCTACAGACACTAGCCTACTACCAATAAACTCCGGACTGGACTGCAGTTGAACCCTAATCAATATCACATTGATTCAAGGTACAGTTGTGTTCCTTACGTCTCTGATCCCAGCAGGATACTATACACTTGATTCCCTTAGATGATCTCATCCACAACCAAGAGTTGCTACGACCCAAAGTCGAAGACTTGATAAACAAATCTGTCCCATACAAAAAAGTATATAGATTGAATAAATCTGTCTCCCACATAAATACCCAAGAGTTTTTGTTTCGTATTTTGATAAACCAGGGTGAACATGAACCAACTGATAACCCGGAGTTATATTCCCGAAGAACAACCTAGTATTATCAATCACCTCACAATAATCTAAAACGTATGATGGCAAAACTAGATACTGTGGAATCACAAACGATGAGATGAAGGTGTTTGTGATTACTTTTTATCTTGCTTATCGGAGATTAAATCTCGAGAAAATATTAGAGAAGATAGTACCCAAACGATAGAATCGGGCAAGATCTGTACACGCAACTACAAGGAAAGTAGTTGGGTCTGGCTTCACAACCCCAATGAAGTCTTTGAAGTCGTTAACCTACAAGGTCTCGATATAAACCTAAGGTTAAAGGAGAATCGACTCTAGTTGATGCAACTAGTAACACACATGAGGTGTGGGGATTAGGTTTCCCAGTTGCTAGAGTTCTCCTTTATATAGTTTTAAAATTAGGGTTTGGAATCCAAGTTACCTTGGTAACAAAGTATTCAATATTCACCGTTAGATGAAAAAACGGATTCAACCAAGCTAATTCTTTCAACCTCTAAATAGAACTTAGCTTGTTACACACAAATGAAATGTACCCTCATTTAGGTTTATGTAACCATACCCAAACGTGTAAACCATGTTGGCTCACAAATAGTTAACCGAAGTTATCCATATGATTAATCTCATATCAACCTTATTCATATTAACCATAACTAGTTCAAATGACTCAAATGAAACTAGTTAAAGAGCCGTTCAATTGATATATTCTCATAGAAGTATACAAGAACACAATTGAAGCAAAATCGGTTTGATTCACTCGAATCAGTTCACGAACGTTATAGCCACGGTTTGTAAATATTTCATTCCTCATTTTATAAATGTGTAAGTTCATGTACAACCGATTTTAGAAAGTAACCAACTCAAGTATGCAAACGGGTATGCATACTTAAGTAGTCGGGACGAATTTGGTTACGCCAGTATGCGTACGAGTGCGCATACCAATTTATATTCCAAACTCCAACAGAAATTCACGGACATGAGACTTCCGCCAGTATGCTTACGGGTGCGCATACTTGCCCAGACATCCAACAGTCACCAGTACGTGTACGGGTACGCATACTTCAGGTTCCCGGTTTTGGACTTATACACAAATGTGATAACACACTATGTTTATATCAAAACATGGTTACATGATTCTAAACTCTTTATTTCAATATTGAAACTTTATTAGAGGATGACAAAAACCGTTTTCACTCACTATTACCATCAAAGCAATTTTCAAGATATTGAAATAATCATAACGAAACATTCCAAGTCTACACCAAATGATTGTATCACACAAACCATGTAAGATGTTACTCGGCAATTTTCACATGATATACGATGAACTTGGTCGAAGCGAAATCTTGCCAACACATATTTCGAGAAATATGTAAGCGAGATAAACTCAGGTCGAAATCTCAAATGTGTATATAGAAAACTATATCGTAATACGACTTATGTATCAATATAGGAGATAGAGTAGAAATAGACTTTCCAAGTGATAGATGAGTTTCAGTCTCCACATACCTTTTGTTGATGAAGTTCCACAAGCTCCCCTTAGTAGTTTTTCGTCTTCAAATGATGAACGCCGTGAAGTCTAAGCTCAACTACACGGTCTATTATAAATAGGCTAGAAATTAAGACTTATAGTTTTGATCACTAACATTGACAAACATGCTTGAGATAGCAACGCATGCGAGTTCGACCGAGCACTGCTCTAACAATCTCCCCTTTTGTCAATTTTAGTGACAAAACTATCAATACATATGGATTACAAAATAAATAAAACTTTGTAGCTTCTCATCCAAATGCTTGATATCCTTGGCATCTTCAACACGACTCGAATTCTTCGTCGCTTCCAAGTACTCCATGATCCTAAACGTTTTCAACTTAGCATGATAGTTGTTGAAGATCCGTAGCGATAACAATGAGAAAACAAATGCTCTCGATCATTGTATACAGTGTCATAGTATTATTACACAACATCAAATTTCAATTGTATCACAACTTTGACAACAATACTATGGTGATATGTATCAGTCTCCCTTAGTCAATACTTCATCTCGACATGAAAACCACTCCCCGTTACATAATAATCCATAAACCATATGTATTTGCAGTATGAATCTACACATTAATTCTCCCCCTTTTGTCAATATAAATTGGCAAATGTACGAAAACTAGTGGGATCCTCATGAAATTTTCATAGAGATACTTCATGACCAAAAGAGAATAACATACCAACTTATTTAGATGCATTCATAAAGCCGAAGCTAAATGCATTCATCAAGGAGTTTATAAAGATATAAGATAACCCCTATAATATTCCACAGTCGCACTCCCCACAAAGATTTGTCAATAAAGCACAAGTTCAAAAAGAACTCTCCCCCATAAAATATCATTCCCGAAAGAACAACAAAGGCGACCTTTCTTTTACAAGAAAAGAAGGATTTCTTTGGATATAACCAAATCACATGAAAACATGGATTTGAATCCAAAAATATCAATTGAATCAACCAAAAAAATGATCAATTCAATTGGTCATGCTGGACATTAGAGAACTTACGGAGCAACACTGTATATGCACAAAAATGTGGATCGGAGAAAGACCAATATTGCGGAATAAACAAGGATTCATTCTATTTTTCATCACTATTTGCACAATGACATATAATAGACTTAATCCTTGTAAGCCAAAGTACATCCTTTCTTCCATCAATATTTGCATAATGACATAAAAGGCTTTAACTTTTGTTTGTCAAAAGTTCATTCTATCTTTTATCAATACTTGTCATACCGACATAATAGAGATAACTTTTGAACAAGTATGGGACAGTCACGGGCTCTTGGACGTAAACAACATATCCCATAACAAATTGCAATATATAAAATCATAATGATTAAAATTCAAAAATCATCTTCCAAATAACTTAGAATTTAAATAAATAAATCTAAAAACATTGAAGATGAAAACGTTGGAAATTGCTATGTGTACTCACAATAATGGATATTCAAAACCCTAGTAATCCTTCTATAAACACAAGAAATAATTCTCATAAGAAGTTTCCTAGACATAAGACAAACTAGTAATGCACATACAAGATGATTTGTCTTTAGAGGGTAGAATCAATCATTTTCGCACGGATTTACACCAAGAATAGTTTCCAAAGGCGTATAAAAAAAATTTCTTAAAAAGAAGAGCATACAAAGTTATTAACGACCATGCACCATAATTCACAAAGGATGAATGTGAACATTCAAGAATCCCATAGCGATGCGTACTACTTCCCATTCTTGAACTTCCTTCTTTGTGATTCACCAACAAAATTCTTGTAAAAGCTACAAATTAGCTTAGAAGAGTAGTACTCCATGAATCCAAGTGCCCAAGTCTAAGAGAAGTGGCACAAGTGTGACGAAACCGAGCAAAACACTCAACAACAAGAGACAGGACAAATACCAATCTTAACTCATCCAAATTCAGGGTTTCACATCTCAATTTTGAATAAAATTCAAAGAGGAAGAGAATTCAAAAAGAATGAGGTCAATCCGAGTTGGGAAAAATAATTTACGGCCAAAACAAGCTTACCGAAAATCGACGTCTACAAGAAAGTAAGCATACGGGTTTGCCAACGAATTTTCATGACCTGGGGCAGTATGCAAACGGGTATGCCTACTAAAATCCCTGGATTTTGATTTTAAATGATGTTATGCATACTTGGTATGTGCACCATGAAGTCCAAATATTCCGAACTACTATTTTCAAACCTAAACATTTAAGAACCTTAAACACAGATCAAGTTAGGTAGAAATGAACGATAAGCAAGGTACATGGATCATTATAAGTGTTCTAAGCAAATAAAAACACAAATATTGCTCAAGTTTATATACATACCTTTTTAGAAGAATCCAATTGAATTCTACAGCCTTACCGAACATAATCTGTGCGCCCCAATTCTTGTGCTTCCCTCACCGTATACATAGCAGGGCATTTCGGTGAGGATGCACTTCCAACACAATCAAGTTGTGTTGAGGTGAACAACGTCTTGCTCACCATGGCACCAAGAAAGAGTTTCTTTCCAACTACTCTTACATCTTACAGTATTGAGAGAAATCCAATGAACTGTTTTTATAAGTTTTTCAAAGAACTTCCAGTGAGCACAAGAAAAAAATGTGTTTCTGATTTCTTATTTTACACCTTATAAGAAACATGCAAATAATTTTCAGTATCACATAGGGAAACTCTTTTGATAAAAAGAGACATCCTAAACTAGTAATTAGCTTCGTATAATTTTCTCGCTAATACAATTTGATAGTGCATGCTTAGGTTTATTCTTTTGATGTGCTATGCTTTTAGTATACTAGCGATATTTGTGATTCTATGCTTATAATAGGTGATGTCAGTAGAATAGAATATAAATATATATTCATAATTATGTTTCATTTCAGTAATTAAATAGAAGTAGTAGTGAATATCATATAACCTTGGTTACCAACTCTCACATTCTTGGTTAAGTCTTTGTTATTTATTATTTCATTTTGTTCCGAAATTCATAAAACTCTCAAATACATTACAGTAGAAACTCCATTAATTAATACTCGATTATTTAACAAACTCTCTTAAATAATATTTTTAGCCGGTCCCGAGTCGGGGACAACGTGCCAAATTAATAATTCACTAAAATTATAAATTAATAATTTTTTATTACTTATGTAGACCCCATATGAGATATAAATTAATAATCCACTATATATATATATATATTTATATATATATATAGGGTCGGGATCCCTTGACAAAACATTTTAACTAAAGCTTTTGACAAAGGATGGGGATCATAGGATTATTTATATCTAATGGTTTATAAAGTTGCTGACATGGCAATTGAGCAGGCTCTATATTGTGTTTGGCTGCTTTGGCATAATGGGTCAAAATTCTATGAAGAATAATTCTGCTTATAACCATCTTTAGTTTGTCTTTATAATGCTTCTGCTTCTTTATTTTGATTGATTCAGTAGATTGCGCTGAGATTTTTCTTATTTTTTTTTTGACTGATGCTTCAAATAATTCTTTTAGATCGATAGAAATCTGATCTTTTCTTTTTGATCGGTGATAGAAATTTGAGTTTTTAATGTGTTAATGTGTTAAATCAAACAACTCTGGTTCCTTTTATTCGTTTCTTCATTTTATTGATCATCGTGGAGTTTCATATATACGTCTTCAAGAAATGATGCAGAAGTGATAAGACTTCTTTTCGTCACAAGTTGATATACCCACTCAAAATTAGGCATGATAATGATCAATTTCAGATTTGAGGAATAAATCCCGCTTAAACACAATATTGCACTAAAAGAGATTGATATTGAATATGTGTTAATCCTGATGTTCAAGTAGGAAAAACTGTTGTTGGTGGTGATAGTGGAGGAGACCTTTCCAGTAGAAGTTTGACAAGTAGAAAATTGCAATATTGAATGACAATAAACATTTTAAAGAGAGGTTTTAATTCTTTAGAGAAAAAGTTGATCACGGTGATTAGCGTGATTGTCATCAAGATGAGATCAGTAAATCACATTATTTCCTAAGATTTTATTTCCTCAGTCTCGGCAAGGATACAACCAAACGAGGAATAACAATAGATAGATGCCACTTCCCCTGAAATTCTCAACCAATAGATAAATTACATCTTATGGTTTAGAAATTTTGCAAACTATTTTGTTAAAATGTTTTGTCACACGATCCCGACCCATATACATATTCAATGCACTAATTTTTTATGTAGATCTATAGAAAAACAAATCAGTTGTCTTCTGTTTTTTGTTAAAACCAATATATCACACTGAACTAATTTTTCTTATCATCGTAAGAATTTCTAGTGTTGTTTCTCATAGCCCTCTGTGAAATTATTTAATGTGATTGTCGCTTTAACAACCTCGTTTCGTGAAGAGGGATCTATTGTAGAATTTCATCATCTTTTTCACATTTTTATCAGTTCCCATAACGCTCTCAATTATTTCTTCATCAGTCAACAATTGCGTTACTTCATTTTCTTCCAGATATTCACGACATATTGACATTCACTGGATTGCAATAACCTAATTTTGTAAGTCTTGACTGATATCATGTTATTTGTTGATCAAAGTTAAATTTATCTATAAGTTAATAAGATATTAATTAATATATAAATTATTAATTATTAATTTATAGGTTAATTAATATCTCGCTTAATTAATAAATTCTGGTGGTCCCAACAGCATTAATTTATAGAGTTTCTACTGTATATTGTTGATTAGCGATTATTGATATTAGTTAGTAGTAGTGTTTCACACTCCTCGTGGGGACGACCTCTACTTGCCATTGTCTACTAGTTAGACGATGTGCACTTCTGAGCCTACCAAGTTTTTGGCGCCACTGCCGGGGAGTGGTTGCATAATACTTTCTGATCGATATCTTGTACATAGTTTATTTTTATTTTATTTTTTGTACATAATTTATTTTTATTTTTCTTTTAGATTTCTTTTAGTTCTTTTTACGCAGTTTGTTTGAATATTTTCCAGGTACCTTAGTCTGAAGTGCTACCGGCGAAAAGATGCACTCCCAAAGCTTTTGCAAGAGCTACATGGAGGATCCACTAGAGGTTTTCTTCGCTCATTTTGGGTACGATTTTGATTATGATAGTGTTATTTGTGAAGTCAGGGCCTTATTAGACTCCACACCACTGCTAGACGCTAATAAATGAAGCCAAACTAGAACCTCTAGTTTTGCCCAAGCTTCGACTAGTCCCATCAGTCAAGAAAGCTCCGACTTTGACCTTAATCTATCAAGTTATGATTTCTTTTATCTTGGTGATATTTATAATGAAATCGTTGTGGATGAGAATGGGTTTATTAGTCAAGATATTATTGTTGCATTGAGCCCTTGTTCCGCGGATGAATTTGAGCTAACATCTGTTCGTGTGTCTCATTTTGTTGAATTTGAGCGAATATCCGTGGAAGTTATTTCTATCGATTTAGAGCCTAATTTAGGGCACGCACCTCAACAAGAAGCTATTGAACAGTTTGTACCTCTTTGTGTGAATGATTTACATGTCCCAACAATCCGTGGCTTTATTACTAAAGATTATTTTATAATGGGAATGGATTCACATATATTTTTGGATGATTATAGTGCTTGCAGGTGCATATTTTCAGCCGACCAGATTAACTGGGTTGACCCCCAACTTTTCAGACTCTATATATATGATTGACAGTTTACTTTGGGGTACCAACCTCAATTTTTTTGAGAACGTGGTACTGGAAAGCAGGGAAACAAATACCTTTCGCTTCATGGGAGTCAACCCATCAGATTTGTTCCCTTCACTCTATCTTTTATTTTTATTTGTTTAGTTTTTGCATTTCGTATTTTAGAATTCCCACCTTAATTTCTACGTTGGATGACTCAATTACATTGAGGACAATGTAATGTTTAAGTGTGGGGGAGTGGCGTTTTCATTAGGAATGATGATTTAAAAAAAAATAATTTATGACCAGTTGTTGAGCGGGTCTATTCTTTTGTTTTCTTACCGATTTATGACCAGCTGTTGAGCGGTTCTAAAAGAAAAAAAAATGATGACCAGCTGTTGAGTGGGTCAATTCTTTGTTTTACTCGAGGACTAGCAAAATATAAGTGTGGGGGTGTTGATAAGCACATAAGTGCTACATTTTATACCCATATTTATATAAGTTAGGACTCGATATTTTGGGTAACGACACTATTTTAGTACTTCTGTAGAAAGTACAACTGAATTCGAGCGCTGAAAAATAAACAGCTAAATATGAGTATTGGCTAGCTATATTAGCCAGCAACATTACTTTGAACATCTACTGAAGAAATCCAAACCACTTTGCATCGTGGTCTAGTAGTGGCTGGTGTGATTGGTGTGTACAGATTAAATAGGCCAAGCTAAATGAAATCCTAAAGTATTAGAGGTTGTTTCGAATGCTCACCACCAAAGATATATGACGACCGGTAGAACATTACAAAGGAAGACAAAGAATTGTTTCTCCTTGATGAAACATGTGGAGACTACTAGAGGGGGTAAAGAGATAAATGGGAGACGTTTCAAGACACATCTCATTTCATAACAAAGCAGAAAAGAGCATTTCAACACAATAGGAAGAGATTAAAGATCGTCTTTTGCACTTCCCCGAGTAGTTGTTTCCGTCTTCGTTTCAATTAAATAGAAAACAACAATGGATTGATAGGCGTCTGTGCTGGTGATTCTTGTACGGAATTGTATAACATGGATGAAGCCGAGAAGAGAACGGTTATGGGTGTTTGAATCTAGTAGAACGCTAATATCTACATTCTAAAAGATGGTTTTTGTTATTGATTGAATTGGATTAGATGATCTGATTTACAGACTGGAGTTGAGTTTATATACTCAGACACGCTCAACACACTCTCTTACATTCTCACGTGTGTTGCACACACTGAGCAATCTCTTACAGTCATGTGTGTAGATAAACTGCACACGACTTTCATGAATGACACATTCATTATCATTACATGGCACATTATGTTATTACCCTCCCTCAATCTCTAGTGGGCTGTAGAAGACCACTTGAGATTGGACTCTCATGACACATTCATTATCATTACAACAAAGAAAGAGAGGAAATAAAATGGCAAAATAAAGGCTGTAGTTGTCATAGCTGAACGACAATGGATGTAGAGGTAAAATAAACACAATCCAGTAGTTGTTGCTAGAGCTGGCAAACAAGCCAAAACCCGTGGATTTTGCCCAGACCGGCCCGTAAAATACCCGCACCCGGATCCGGCTGGTGTCTAAACAAGCCGGATTAGGGTTGGAGAAATGCCGGCTTGTGAGTAAACGGGTGCAACCCGTCCCGGCTCTTAAAATCGCGGATGCAACCCGTTACCCGTCTAAATATCATATACATACAGATTTATGATTTCTTAACCCTAGTTTTTCTTTTTTCTTCAGTATCTCCACCTCTCGGTTGCGACAGCACAGCAACATCAACCTTTCTTCTTCTTTTTTTGTTTTTTTCCTTCACCACGCCATTAACTTCTTCTTCTTCATGTTCTTCTTTTCTTTTTCTTATTTTCATTAAAATCGATTTATGTTTTTGATTTTTGTAGGGTTTACTCAAATCAATTTGTGTTTTTGATTTGTCGGAGAAGACGCTATGGTTGAATCTGAGATGGGTTTTCTAAGATTTAGGGGAGAGATGATGCTGTCGTGGATCTCAAACAAGAGAAGATGTTGATACTGAATCTGGGATAATGAGTCTGTGGTAGAATTGGATATGGGGTTTTGGTAACACTAACATCTGTTAGATGTTTCTCAATTGGTTAATATGCATGCAACTCTTATACGAATTATTAGATGTTTGCAAGTCTGTTTTGATCTTGGTTCTCATGACTCTTCAAATCGTAACTGGTAATTTTCACTTTCCCCCAATTTAATTTTTGCTGGTTTCATTTCCAGGTTTGGATTTTTATTATTTGTTTGTTGTCAGAATTATGAAATTCTAGGGCTCTTGTTTGTTCTACTTTTGCTGGTTTCATATCTGTTGTGTTGTGTTTCTAAGGGAAATTTGATGTTTTTGTTCGCTTTGGATGTAAATTGAGCTAGAAAATGAAAAATCTAATGTAGAGATGATGTTGGTTATGAATGATTGAATGATTTGTTATGTGTGAATTGTCTGCATGGGAGGAGAACAAATATGGAAGAAATCAAATACCCAAGGTGCAAGGAAGCTCCATCCATTACCAGTCTGCAATAACAATAATATACACTACAGGGACAACTTTCCTGAATTACCATGTTCTACATGTTGTTTCAAGAGTTCACATCAGAAAAGTATAGCCCCCTATGGCTAGGCGAGAAGTGGAGTTTTTGAGATCAATGGCACTGATGGTTAGAGATGGTTGATGGCAGTAAATAGGAGGAAATGGTTGAGCTTGGTTATTGTTTGATGGAAGAAGATGGAAGCAGTTGAGTTTGTCGAGTGGTAGCAGACGTAGCATTTGGTTTATCATGGACCATGGTGGTGAGTCTGGAGACGTTGAAGAACTCAAGTGGAGAAATGGGTTTTATTCTCCATATCTGTTTTAGATTAATCTTTGTAATTATTTTACATCTTGTAATTTGTCATAAATCAAGTTAATTAAATTTAAATTTTATTTTTAATTAAACAAGCAGGGTAACCCGTAAGCCCGCAAGCTTAACCCATTACGGGTGCGGGTTGAGAAAATGACCATCCGTGAAGAATATCAACCCGCGGGTTTTAGCCCGTGTTAATCCGAACCCGTGTAACCCGTAACAAGCCATCCCCGGCCCGCCCGTTTGCCAGCTCTAGTTGTTGCAGTAGCAGGTCTTGATGTTGACAAAATGAATCTTCATAGTTGAACCAAATTGCAGAGATAGGAATAATTGAGTCTTCACCCTTCAACCTTGCCAAAACATATCTTCAAATTCCAACAATCTTGCAATCCACTTGCATTTTTAGCGCTGACAAAGACTGTGTGCAGCGATAATGCACACACTGCGTTAGAAACAGTTATTACCTCTGAGACTCTGTGCAACAATTCTTCACACAGTTTTTATTGTTACTAGAAGAATCAAATTAGAGAATGATGTAAAACACTATTACGGAGAGGAAAAGAAATCATCAACAAGCTGCAATAACTTCCCATGCCATAGAAAATTAGGAGGCAGAGTTTGATAAGTGAGAAGTACTCACTAACTGCATCCATAAGAACTCTGCAACAAACACAGGTATGTATGAGAACAAACACATAATTCGAACAATTATCACCATAACACTTCTTTCTTGTAGCAGCACCAACCAGATCTGAATGAAATAATTCAATCTACTCACACTAGATGAACAAAATCAACTGCAGTTCATTCGCTGGTAGTGAACAAATTCAGATCGAAAACAGACTTACAACTTCGCATATGAAAACATGTATTTGCTTCATCAACAACATAATCCGGTCATGCTTTGCATATGTAACTCAGCAACAGTTAAGAGTATCAGTAGAAGTTCATCAAAAAACTACTCAAGACATATTAGATTGCAAAATGTATCGGTTAAAACATGTATCGAGTTTGCAAAATGTGTGCTATGTGCATGATAATGTATGCCAGTATAAACAAAATGTAAGGAGTATTCAGTATTTGCAAACTCTGTGACGTATGTATGCCCCATTTTGGTTTCGGAAGCTGATTGCCGAAGCTTGTGAAAGCAAAAGTAACTGTTCTTGTAAATTTTTTGCCGGTACATTGAATGGGATTTGCTTGCTGCCATGTGACCTGTGCTTTGTGAGCATTACCCATCAAGTCTTTTGTTATCTATCGTCTTTGTGTTGAAAACAGAATGTCATTTTTTGGCTGTGGTGAGACTGCTTCTTAAGGACCTCGTCTCGTAAGTAGAGCCTTCTCGTCTCTTGCTTATCATACTGAATAGCTATCTCGTAGACATCGGTCTACCCTAATTACCCTAATTGTTCATTGTCATCCGTATTTGGTTCATCGTCCACTATGAGGAAACGGCCTTACATAGGCATCGGACTGGACTGCAACATCCTCATCCATTACCAACGTTTCGGTCATGACGTCAAGTTGCTCGTAAGTCAGCTAACACGTTGAGTCTTATGGCCTCTTCGTGACCGGACTGTCTTCGTGCTTTAGGTCCTCGGGTAATGCGTTAGGTTATCTTTGCATTTAGTGAGCAAAGATAGGGAACGAAGGCTCTTCAACCTTCAAGGTAGAGAGCGAAGGCTCTTCAACCTTCAATCTCGTACCATCCTATTTTGCCAACCTTCAATTTTTAGCATGGATTGTGGGACCTGAGTTGTATGGTAGAAATCAGCATCGTCGTTGTTGGATGCCATCGTTACAGGACTCTGTCCTATCTTCGTTCTCCTTCTTTGGTTTTTTAGAAGGACAATCCTCCCATTTAGACCACGGACGTGAAACATAACCACTAACAAGGGCATGTAATCCATCTTCGCATGTCGTGGATCCGTCATTTTGTAGAACTCATCGTCGTCGATATCGGCTTGGCATCTTCATGCCATCGTCGACGTCAGACTTGGGTTACTCTTTTAACTTTGTCGACATCAGACTTAGCATCTTCATGCCATCGGCATTTTCATGCCATCGTCGCCAACAATAGCTTTTAACTGAGCTTGGCTAAACTCTTTCAGCTTTGTCGACATCAGACTTGGCATCTTCATGTCGTCGACATCATACTAGGCATCGACTTGGCATCTTCATGCCATCGTCGATATTAGACTAGGCATTGTCATGCCCTCGTCGACATCAGTCTATGCATCGACTTGGCATCTTCATGCCATCGTCGACATCAGACTAGGCATCGTCATGCCATCGTGGACATCAGATTAGGCATCGTCATGCCATCGTCGTCATCAGACTAGGCATCGATTTGGCATCTTTATGCCATTGTCGACATTAGACTAGGCATCGATTTGGCATCTTTATGCCATCGTCTTTGAACGTTGGATCACCGTCGTTGGAGTCTGGTCCATTGTGGCAGAACTTTTCTATGAGCGGGTCTTCGTGGAGCGTTATATCGTCAGTATCAGGATTGTATCAAGTTGGCCCATTGTACTTCGTAAACATTGGTTGATCATCCTTGTTGTTCCTTATGGGAAGACTGGAATTTTATTCATGCAAATATGAAAGAGATATCTTCATATCTCTGTGGTAAGGGATATCTTCACTCATGAAGATCGGAAAAAGATATCTCTGTGAACACAAATAGTTTGCTTCCACAACCAATTGATTGAAATAACAAAACAGTAAACAAATTGAATAAAAAGAACAATCATAAGCAAAATATAAGGTGCAACAAGAGTAAAGAAGATATCAACTCAAGTGATTTACGTGGTTCGGGGTAATGATAGTGTGAGTTTTATTAAGTATTGATTTCATTACAAAGGTGATGAAGCTCCATCAGAGATGGAGTTTTGTGAGAAAAGTAGCCAAGGAAGTAGGCCGGTCTGATCCCTTTTCTACCCTAATAATGTTTCTTTATATAAGGTGAGTGGTTACAAGTATTTTTACTAAACTATCCTTAGCTTAGTTTCTAAGCAGACTCGGAATTGATTCCGCGTGCGCGGTTGTATCATTGTGTCCGGCTTCGGCTCGTAATCTCCGTCCATGTGTCAAGTTACTTTTTGGTGTATACAGTTGCAGTGGAGATGGTGGTAGTGAATGAAGACAGTGATGGTCATTGCTACGACCAGTGGGTTCAAAAATATGGAGTCTCGGCAAATCAAGTTGGTGGAAGAGAGTTCTGATCGAATAGAAATTGCTGAACGTGTTTGAATTGGATGGTCTGAGCTGGGTTTCTGTCAGCTGTGCATTCAATGGAGCAAAGGAAGAATTGAAGCAGATGGAGTTCGGGGTTTCGGCATTGACTGAAATTGGGCTCACTCCGAAGTTCTTGAGAAAGGAAATCCATGAATGATAAATTTGTTAGCTTGGGTTGCGCTGTATTTGCGCTCTGAAACTCTGGGTGCCTCAAATGAGAATAGGTGGCAGTAATGAATTTTATCTCGAAATGGTGTTAGATTGTTCTCAAAACAGGCGTGAGTTAATGGTGCTCAATGAGTCTTGGTACTGTGAAAACAACCGATGGATGTTCTACAGCAATTGAACGACAGCAGATTTTGGGGATGATTAATGGCCGTTAGAGGGTCAGAGAATGGAAATTGCAGCTCGTGGTCAGTCTGGAAAGAAGATATCGTTGGATGGACAGAAATAGGCAGTGGCCAGACTTTGGAAAGGGTCTGAATGGAAACCGGTGTTGTGGTGGACTGCGAGAAGAAAAGTGGGCTGGGCCTTGGCGACTGCTAGGTCATATTTTTGGGACTTCTCCCAACATATAAATACCTCGCAGAAAGAGATTCAAAGAGAGGCCGACTGGAGGCGGCAGCAGAGCCGAAACAGTGAAGAGAAGGATTTGTGATTCTTGTTCGCAAGTCTTGTGTTTTTCCTCCATTCTAATTAGCGAGTGATTCTCTATATTATGTTTATGGTTTTTGAGAAAGTCATGCCTTGCTAATAATTTTGTTATACGGTTTGATTGAAACTACTTGGGGTATTAGGATATTTTAAATTGAATTATGAAGCAAAAGACCATTATGATTTAAATAAATTAATTCTTGAATATTGTTTATTGATTGATTGAAAAATGAGTTGTTGCGTTGCCGGTTCTAGAAACCTTTCTGCGTAATCGATAGCTTTATAAATATGCTTGTCTCATTATTTGATAGTCCATTCTTTGGTTAAATTTTTTGATGTGTTATGCTTAGGATGGCCGAGTAATATTTGTAAATTAGTAATTAGCTTCGTATAATTTTCTCGCTAATACAATTTGATAGTGCATGCTTAGGTTTATTCGTTTGATGTGCTATGCTTTTAGTTTACTAGCGATATTTGTGATTCTATGCTTATAATAGATGATGTCAATAGAACAGAGGATACACATATATTCATAATTATGTTTCATTTCAGTAATTAAATAGAAGTAGTAGTGAATATCATATAACCCTGGTTACCAACTCTCACATTCTTGGTTAAGTCTTTCTTATTTATAATTTCATTTTGTTCAGAAATTTATAAAACTCTCAAATACATTATATTGTTGATTAGCGATTCTTGATATTAGTTAGCAGTAATATTTCACACTCCTCGTGGGAACGACCTGTACTTGTCATTGTCTACTAGTTAGACGTTGTGCAATTGAAGTATACTTATTGTAGGTTTTTGAGCCTACCATACGCGTACGGGTACGCATACTTCAGGTTCCCGGTTTTGGACTTATACACAAATGTTATAACACACTATGTTTATATCCAAACATGGTTACGTATTCTAAACTCTTTATTTCAATTATTGAAACTTTTTTAGAGGATGAGAATAGCCGTTTTCACTCACTATTAGCATCAAAGCAACTTTCAAGATATTGAAATAATCATAACGAAACATTCCAAGTCTACACCAAATGATTATATCACACAAACCATGTAAGATGTTACTCGGCAATTTTCACATGATATAAGATGAACTTGGTCGAAGAGAAAGCTTGCCAACACATATTTCGAGAAATATGTAAGCGAGATAAACTCAGCTTGAAATCTCAAATGTGTACATAGAAAACTATATCGTAATACGACTTATGTCTCAATATAGGAGATAGAGTAGATTTGACTTTCCAAGTGATAGATGAGTTTCAGTCTCCACATACCTTTTGTTGATGAAGTTCCACAAGCTCCCCTTAGTAGTTCTTCGTCTTCAAATGATGAACGTCGTGAAGTCTAAGCTCAAGTACACAATGTATGTCCTAGTCCGAGACATCTATAAATAGGCTAGAAATCAAGACTTATAGTTTTGATCACTAACATTGAAAAACATGCTTGAGATAGCAACGCATGCGAGTTCGACCGAGCAATGCTCTAACAGATGATATCATCTAAGGGGATCAAGTGTGTAGAATCCTGCTGGGGTTCAGAGACATAAGGAGCGCAACTGTACCTTGATCAGTGTGAGATTGATTAGGGCTAAACTACATTCCATTCTGAAGTTCATTGGTAGTAGGCTAGTGTCTGTAGTGGCTTAATACAATATGGTGTTCAAAGCTAGACTAGGTCCCGGGGTTTTTCTGCATTTGCGGTTTCCTCGTTAACAAAATTTCTTGTGTTTGTCTTATTTCTTTTCCGCATTATATTTTGTTATATAATAGAAATATCACAGGTTGTGCGTTGAGATCAATCAATTAGATAATCCAACCTTTGGTTGTTGATATAAATTGATTGACACTTGAACATTGGTCTTTGGTACCGTTCAAGTTATTTTTCTTATTCAATCGGGCTTGTGAATTCCTATTTGTTGATTGCAGATTGAATTGAGAAATTGAGATATAAACTCTTTGATACGATTTTCTATATATTGAGTCTTACTGTCTAGTTGATTCTCTTGAAAGATATTGGAGTTTGTTTATTCAGATTGCCGAACGAAATATTGGTTGTGGTTGTTAGACCCCCGCTTTTTCACAAGTGATATAAGGAACTTCAGTTGCTTTGCTTGGAGGGTAAATTCGTTCTCAACTGAATTCCAGTGTGAAGTGTGATAGTAGGCTAGTATATTTAGCGGCTTAATACGATTCGGTGTTCAAAGCTGGCCGAGATTCCGTGGTTTTTCTGCAGGTGCAGTTTTCCTCGTTAAGAAAATTTCTAGTGTTGTGTTTTTCCTTTCCGCATTATATTGTGTTATTTTTATAATAGGATTAACAAAAGTAGTACGTAATCAATCTAGGTAGTTTAAGTTTTTATTAATTGTGATCTAACAAGACTCGTACTTGTTGAATTCATATCTTGAAAGGTAGACTACAAGTTTCTTACTTGTCAAAATCCAGAACCTCTTTATTTGGATACAACTAGAATGATCTTGGATATTGATTTTTGAGATCATCCAAGAAGTCTTTCACACAATTAGGTACACGGGATTATTAGGCTAGGCATATTGATTGCGGAATAGAAAGAAGTAAGCTCTTTATACATATTGTTCAAGCATCTTTAAGTTAGATCTACTTGTAATTTTATTAGGTTTTGTCCATACTGGTTGATAAACGAAAAAATTTGTGGTGTACTTGGTACCCTCTCATTTTCAGGAAGTGTCACTATTCCTAAGAACATGATAACTAGGATAGATACTTCGGAAAGGAGATTCTGATGGGGTTATAAAGGAAATAAGTGAATCTATTTTATTGCTTGGAGGGAGGTTTGTAATCCTAAATCCTTGGGAGAACTTTCTTATAGAAATATTGAGATGTTTAATTCAGCCCTTCTTAGTAAATTGGCTTGGAAAATCTGTAAAAACTCTGATGAGTTATGTGTGAGGGTTTTAAAGGCTAAATGCTCTGCGCATCATATCTTTATTCATTTAAACCAACTCAGTAAAGATTTCTCCTGGATTTAAATAATTATACACTCTGGACTTACAACAATTAAACAGTTTTCTTGTTGGGCTGTGAGGTGTGGTACAAGGGTGAGAATTTGTCTTGATTGTTGGATCCAAGGACTGGACAATCCTCCTTATATGGAAGTGCATATGGAAAAGGATGTGGAGAATTAAATTTATGCACAAAGTGAAACTCTTTATATGGAAGTTCCTTAGAAATATCCCTCCCACGAGAACTAGGATTGTTAGATATATATCTTACATTGAGACGGAATGTAGTTTATGCTCAACATGATTTGAAACTGAAAATTAACCTTTTCTAGAGTGTCCTTATCAAAGTCAATGTAGATTAATATTAATGTTAATTATGTGTATGTTAATTATTGTACTATTACTGATTAGATAGTAAGTTGATTTTCACTTACTAATGCTTCTCCTGAGGTTAATGGCTCAAATTGTGATTCAATAATTGTTAATTTTGGTCGTGTTTGGCCCCTTGGAAATGCCTATCCTGGTTTGGGTTATCAAAAAAATACAGTGAAAATATGTTTGTCTCATTTTAATTCTAATTTTGGATAAGAACTACTAAATCTTCCTTAATTTTAGGAAGCTAAAAAAGCAAGATTATGGTAATCTCCAAAGTAGCTAGAATACCAATATCCTTATCTAGGGTAGACGGTTATATGGGTAGTTATTTTAATTTATTATATATTATTTAAAATTCTAATTTATTTTTATGTTTTTATTTTTGTTAATCAAACAATTTTTTTCATAATATACAATTATTTTATAAAAATACAGGGTTAAAATTCTGAGAGACAAACATAATACATGATAAACCTGTGATGGATATAATAGAAAGATAAACAACATCTTTACTAACATATCTTAGTGAAAAGACGAGGGTACCCAAATATACGACAATCTTAAACTTTTCCACCTATAAGTCCTCTTACCGAAAGTGATTGTCTATGGACTGAGTCGAGACAATACAACGAATCGGTATTCACACTTTTTGTGATCATCTATGGATACGAGATCGAGACAATCCAACATTCAAAGTATGATTACTTGATAATAGACTCGAACTTAACCAAACTCTATAGGATCACTATCAAGTAATACGGAGTTAACCTTTGTGTAATTTACTTTAAATTATAATAGCAACAATTATAATTGCGGAAAACAAAAGTAAATGAAACGACAAGATTTTGTTAACGAGGAAACCGCAAATGCAGAAAAACCCCGGGACCTAGTCCAGAATTGAATACTCTCAGAATTAAGCCGCTATACAATATCAAACCAACTTCGTATAGTTGAGACCAAACAACTAAACCTATAGTTCACCTAGTTTCTTCAGTATCCCTGTGCTTCCGACATTCAATAAGTGCACGCACTGGAACAATTCCTTTGGTTCGTGTTCCAAACAGTAAAGGAACAACAAATCTGTTCGGTAAAAATTCTTTTCAATCTTAGTGATATGAGTTAGACAAAGGCTCTTATGTTTAGTCCTATAAACTCCTTTGTCGGGTTTAGATCAATCTATCCAACAACTACCAAAGTAGCACAGTTTAGATTATTGCGATCAATAATAGGATCTTATCAAGATGCTAAATATTGATGCCGATCTACGCAACTAATCAATCAAATCTATCAAGGATAAACCGATTATAGTTGGATCCCAGCCGATCAAGTTTTGTGCACACCAAAGATTATGAACCCAAATCAGAAATCTTCTTAGTCTTCAAATCTTCTTAAATCTTCGATAAACACCTGCACACCACAACTTGAATCTCGTGTGATCAATCACACACAGAACGGAGTTTGTTAACAATGGATTATCACAAGACGTCTTTAGATCTGCAAATAATTCTAAAGATCCCGTCGACACTTCGATCTAGTTTGAGTGAATCTTATTTCAGAAGAGAAGATTCTCAAGAATAAACAAACTAGGTGCAATCAAAGTTCAACAACCGTTAGTAAATCAAATCAAAACGAAAACTAATAATACTGTAATGATCTAGTTTCCCACCAAAGGTACTCGTAGAGCTTCTTTATCCCAAATAAGTCTTTAAACGAGCGGTCGTAAGAGATTTCGCCTAATTAGGGTAGTTTCCTCTCTAAATAGATGGCTCCACCAGTAACAACACAACAAGGTAGTTTTGCTGGCTCTTAGGATAGT
This sequence comes from Papaver somniferum, assembly GCF_003573695.1. Lineage (NCBI taxonomy): Eukaryota > Viridiplantae > Streptophyta > Magnoliopsida > Ranunculales > Papaveraceae > Papaver > Papaver somniferum. The sequence continues at coordinate 62,479,680 of NC_039360.1, read as the reverse complement.
TTGCTTGAAATGCAAACTTGGGTATTTGTAGACCAAGGAAGTTTGGACACCAAGGAATTTCCAAACCCGAAAGTATTCTCAATATATGCAATATATTTCCAAATTTGGTTTTCATAATTCCTAGAAATGCTCTGTCCAATACTAACCGAAATCCTACTAGAAAATCTCCAATTAGTAAATGCACATTACCAATTTTTATTTTCCAGAGATATGCATTTTAATTGCTGGTAATTAAAAGCATATAAAATTAACAACCTTATTTAAAAGATTCTCAACTTATTTCGGTCTGGGATCTCCTTAAGTTATTAAGGAATATCTTTGAACAATAAAAGATAAGAGTTACTGAACATGTTCAAAGTATGTCGACATCTTATTTCTTTGTAAATCCTCTTTCATATTTACATTCTCGGAACCGATTATACCACACTTCCGAACAAGTTTAGAACTAGTTCATCTGATTTCCAAGAACTATGTGATTGATCAAATCAACACAGTAATCATGGGTTTACGGTTCTACCGAACACAATGATCGGTTCTACCTTAATATGGTTACTGGGACCGGTTACATCAATTTCCAAATTGGTTACATCAATTTCCAAATTGGTTACATCAATTACCAGGACCGATTACCATATTCTCATGGTATTACTTGTGATTAGTCACACCAGTTACCAGGATCGGTTATACCAATTACCAGGACCGGTTACACCAATTACAAGGATCGATTACCCATCTTTTATGATCGGTCACACCAATTACTAGGATCGGTCACACCAATTACTAGGATCGGTTACACCAATTACTAGGATCGGTCACACCAATTACAAATATCGATCATACCATCTTAGGTGATTACTCAGGATCGGTTACACTAATAAAAGCCATACCAATACATAAGTCAGGCACTGTGAATAGTTTTACCAAGATACATAATAAATTATGGTCGGTTGTACTATCACACATATTGGTAATCCAAATATTAGAATACCAATAAGCCTAGCAATTTCCCTTTCGATTCACAAAACAAGTTGATGAATGTACTTCCTTTAAACGAATGTAAACATTGTTTCCTAGGAAGAAATCTTCACCCATACTCATACACATAATCACAATAGCATTCATACGATTATGTCGATGTCTTATATACGAAGTTCAAAAGGTAAGCGTTATACTTCGTATTGTAATTCCTTAACACTATGTCTACTAGAGTATAATCATTCACATCTTCGCAGTTATGTTTTCAATATAACACGACTTGAAAGATACGTTGGGAATGAAACAGTTCAAGTCAAAATATTACTAACCTCAATAGGAAGGATGATGTCGTCGATGTAGCTTGTTACTTATTCACATTCTTCAAGTCTTCGAAGAATACTTGTATGTCTCATTATCCTAATCTTTCTTTCCTAACCTATACGAAGTTGTCTCTAGTATATAATCAAGCGACTCTTTAATTGAGTTTTGATTCACTAAAATATGACAACCAAACTTGACATACCAACGCTTGGTGGGTTGCTCGGTCGAACTCGCATGTGTTACTATCTCAAGCATGTTTGTCAATATTAGTGATCAAAACTATATGTCTTGATTTCTAGTTTACTTATGACTAAGTCTCGGTCTAGGATAGTTAAGTGTAGTTGAGCTCCAGACTCCATGGCGATCATCTTACGAAGAAGAAGAACTACTCGAGGAACCAGTGGAACTTCATCTGACTAAAAATGTATGTGGAGACTTAAACTTATCTATCACTCAAAAGTCTACTATATCTCCTAATCTTGAGACAAAGTCGTATAAGTATGATAGTTTTCATACATACACATTTGCTATTTCGAGCCGAGTTTACTCGCCTATCTTTTTCTCGAAATATATATTGGTAAGCTTTTGCTTTAACCACATTCATCTTTACCCGTGACGAAAGTCATGATGACGTTTGAATCTTGAAAATAGCTTTGATGACGATAGTCGTGAATGCTCTCTCCAGACTTGGTAATTTTGGGTGTGTGAATGAGAAATGAATCTAAACCCTAAACAAATGCACTGCACGGGAGTGCTTGTGATTCGAGAAATCAATCTGTACAATTCTGGCCTAAACCAAGAAATAGCTGTTCCAGACTTGCTTCGGTCACAAAGTGAAGGAGATGGGGTTGATCTTAGGGAGGGAAGCGAAGAAGGTGTTGAGATTGTGAAGGTGTTGGATATGTATGACTTGTATCAGAAAGCTGAACTTGCTTACAGAATGAAAGCTATCAGTTCTGGTGTTGGAATACGATTGTATCAACACTTGGTTTCTGTTGTCTTGTCTTGTTTGAAAATAGGGAGAAGAACCTATTTATACAAGTCATTGAGCCTAACCCACGTCTCTCATGGGAAGTGGAGTGATGGAGTAGTGGAGTTGCGTGTGTTAGTGTTACACGATCAGTCTTGCCCACTTCTCCCATCATCACTAACCGTCCATGACTTCCTGACACGTTCTTGTGATGGCGAGTTGTGCGCTGCACGCTGTGAACCTCCAGACCAATACCCCAGTATGTATCCCCCAGTTTGTGACATGATTGATGTCTCGAGTATGTGGATCGTGGGACCCAAAGAAAGTAGCATGTAATGCTAGATTAAATAACTAAGTTATTTAGGAAGTCGATATTTATGAAAATATCGTGTGAATCCTATGCATGTAATGCATCAAATGTATTTAGCATGAGTGAAGCATCGATGTTTTAAGGCTTAATGGAGTAAGTCACAATTAAGCGTCTTAAAATAGACGCATGTCTAGCCATCTTCAAGTGATCGTTTGGGTCTGTACAGGTAAGTCCTGACTAAGCCGATCACTTGGTGTGGTAGACTGACGGATGGTAATCACCACGACACCTCATTGACCAGTTAACTCATGACCAGGGTTATATAACCAAGCAGGTGAAGTTGAACGGACGAGATGATCTTTGAGACACTCATCTGCGACCGTTAGTGGAATTAGGGTTTATGAAGAGGTGCGCAAGCATCACTCTTCAGCTTGGTCGTATCCAAGCTTGGGACACGATTTTGGCAAGGACGATTGGGCATGCGTGTAGACGGCATTCCGATGTACATGTCCATACCTCATTGTCTCGTGAAAGTGTAATCTAGATCGCTCAATTTGTCCGGCAAAGAGGAGCGGCTAGGATTGATTTTTGACAAAGATTTTGTGCCGCAAAGGCCGCGCGTCATGCCAACTTTGGGCATGCGTTTCGAGGCGATCAAGCCTGGTCGGTCTTGGCCAATTATTCTGGTGAGCAGACGACGGGCTGGTGTACACGCATGTATTTCATTGTCCCATAGAAACGTGATCTAGGCCACTCAATTTGTCCGGCAAAGTTGAGTGGTCGAGATTAGTTTACAATTGGGAGGTGTGACCACGCCTAGTTTGGGCGTGCGAATCGAGGCAACCAGGCATGATATGCCTTGGCCGATCGGGTGTGGAGATATATGGGCCCACGGTGATCATGTTGATGCGCACCGTACCTGCCTAGTCTATTCCTGGACCCTTCGTTCGTGCAGGAGAAAATGGACGCTCGTGATGTTCAAACCCTAATTAGGGTTTCACCGGCCGTGTGTCATGCCTTGTTTGGGCGCACGAACTGGAACGATCAACTATAGTTGGTCATGACCGGTCGATCATGTGTGTAGGTGGGCCCACGGTGATTGTGTTGACATGCTTTGGGCCCTTTGAATCTACATCTACACCCTCCATCTATGCCTGCGAAGATGGGATGGTTGAGACTGCTTTGCGACACATGTAATGTGCCGCAGACCCTAAATTAGGGTTTCACGCCCGCGCTGCTTTGGATGGACGATTTGGAAAGCCATGCTACCCTTTTGGGAGGCCGACCATGCGGGCCCGCATTGGGTCGGTGGTGAATACTCCAATACCTGCTTGAGGGTTATGGATTCTATCTAAGCCATCCAATCATGTTGGTGAAGTTGGATGGTCGTGATCGTTTCTGAGACTGATATGGACAGTCCAGATGCTCAATCGGGCTAGTATAACACTCCGAGAGTTATAACCTATACGGGTATTTCGTACATGCTTCGTTATTAATGCTTGGAGATTCGTGTTGCTCTGCTGAGAGCAAAACTCAGTCGTCATGTCGCACCAATGATAAGAGTGGAGAAGTACAGGAAATACAAGGCTGGTCATACATTAATAATGTTATAAATTCACAAGATATATGGTATTGTTGCCACATGCTCCATTTTAGGTGAATTAGTAAAGTGGAGAAGTATTCATCACTTATCAGTGGTTTTATCCTTTGCAGGATGTCAGCGCATAAATTTGGTTTTACAATTTTAGCCCTGAACTAAAATCCACCATCAACATTAAGTCCCCTGCCTAGCGTATAATGGTTGCATTATTGTGGGGTAGGCATGAGATGGTGACAGTTAAAGATAAAACTTATGAGACAAAGTTAGATGTTACCAGGAGAGACGGGTCGTATTGTCCCTGGAGCATGTCACGTTCAAGAGGCGTCCAGGAGAGCGCTCCCCTAGCATGATGTCGGTTTTGCCTGCTTCGATCGACCTTGCTATGCCTGCTTCGGTCGAGGGGATATTGCGCCTGCTTGATCGAACGTGGGCTTGATGTGCCTAATCGACGGACTGTTGCGCCTGCTTCGTTTGTGGGAGTACGCCAGGTGTGATGACGACCTTGGTGGGACCGGTTTCCACCTTCAGATATTTGAGCCAAGAAGGGAATAGAACTTGTATGCTCATCTTCCCATAGACAACCGTGCATGTAACCCTGAACGGATGTGGACCCCACTATGTATATGCTTCGACCAAACGTTGCACCTGTTTGATAGGCATGTGGTCCCGCCTACTTCGCTCAACCGTGGGACTCATCATGCGTCTGCTTGATTGAACGTGGGCTTGTTGTGCCTGCTTCGGTTAAACGTGGGTCCACTGTGTGCCTGCTTTGGTCGAACGTGGGACCCGATGTAAGCATGTTTTCTTCGAACATGGGAAGATGTGCATGCTTCAATTAAACACGGGTCCACCGTGTAAATGCTTCAAACGTCGGCCCTATGCTTCGACTGAAAACCGGACCTGTTGTGTGCGCCTATTTCATTCGAATACCATCCTTATGACCTTGATCAACTCCGGCTTCGTGGACTCGACCAACACCGTCCTTGTTTGCTAACGTGGCCCAATACCAGCCTTACTTGCTGACGTGGCCCAAACGTGGGACCCGCCGCGTGCCTGCTTTGCTTGGGGCCGGCTGTTGCCTCACCTAACACCAGACTTGCTCCTTGACCAACACTGGCCTTGCCTTGACGAACACCAGCCTTGCTGACGGACATCGCTGCCTCGACCGACACCGGCCTTGCTGTCTTGTTTCGTTCGAACACCGGACTTATCCCGTATACCAGCTTTGTTACTTCTACCAACACCGGCCTTGCTGCTGTGACCAACGCCGATCTTGCTGACTAACACCTGTCTTGTTAACCAACATCGGTCTTCCCTTTGCTCGAACGTGGCACCCAGGCGTGCTTGTTTTTCCCAAACTTGAACCTTGTATGTTCGAACGTGGTGTGGGTCCCGTTGAGAGCGTTGAAGCAGCTTCTGGAGCGAGCAGGTCCTGGAGAGCATTGAAGCATCTTCTGGTGGAGGGAGCGTTGAAGAGGCTTCTGCTGGAGAGAGTGTTGAAGCGGCTTCTGCTGGAGAGATTAATCTCTCGGTTGTGAATTCAATTTCTTCAATACCAATTCAATTTTACTGATTTCGAAAATGGTGGACCGTAGGTCTGGATCAACGACCAATCCTGACGGGACTAGCGTTGACAACACTCTCGGTGTTGATATCTCAGGTGTCACCGTGCAGGCAGTCAATACCATCAATGTATCTCGTGGAATTGCTTCTTCTACTACCAGCACCAGCGGAGCAGGAGATGTTCTAGTAAGTGTAACACCACCCATCACCAGAGCCAGAGCAGCCGCAAATCTCGGCATATCCTCAAAGTGTAACGCCTCCAGCGGTCACCAGAGCAACAACTTTAACCCCTTCATCAGAACGAGGAGCTGGAGGAGAAAGAGGATGACCATCTCCCAATACCATCGCATGGATAGGAAGGAAGTCCTTGCTAAGACTCAAACGGATATGGCTGCAACTCAGAAAGAGGTACTCACTTTTCTTAAAACATTCATTGATCGATTGCCACAAGAGCCGCGACATCCCCTGAAGCCAACGAGGAACGCATTCAACGCACCCGGAGAAGGTACTTCAGCGGCACGGACCTACATGGACCTGATCAAAGAAGTGACATCAGATATGAACGGTCCTGTCATACAGATTCCTACACTGGGGACTGATCCTCATAACGATGCTCCTCAAGTCAATAGTCTCACTATGATCCAGAGGCCGGTGGATCAGGAAGCGGTTTCTCTAGTGGAAAGTTTATGCGAACTTTTACACCTCTCGAAGAATCAACGGGCAGAGACGTTTTGCTGTAATCAACCAGAAGAAGGTCACAACCGGACCCTACACGTTACTGCACGCATCAAGGATTCAGAGTTCAAGAGGTCCCTCATCGACACGGGAGCGTCTTCGAATGTGATTACTCTCAAGACCCTCAGGATGGCCAAGGTTTGCTCAGGCAAGATCGTATGGCATCCTACCACAATGACAGACTATGAAGGAAACCAGACCAATACCCAGTATGTATCCCCCAGTTTGTAACATGATTGATGTCTCGAGTATGTGGATCGTGGGACCCACAGAAAGTAGCATGTAATGCTAGATTAAATAACTAAGTTATTTAGGAAGTCGATATTTATGAAATATCGTGTGAATCCTATGCATGTAATGCATCGAATGTATTTAGCATGATTGAAGCATCGTTGTTTTAAGGCTTAATGGAGTAAGTCACGATTAAGCGTCTTAAAATAGATGCATGTCTAGCCATCTTCAAGTGAACGTTTCGGGCTGTACAGGTAAGTCCTGACTTGGCCGATCACTTGGTGTGGTAGAGTGACGGATGGTAATCACCACGACACCTTATTGACCAGTTAACTCCTGACCAGGGTTGTATAACCAAGCAGGTGAAGTTGAACGGACGAGATGATCTTTGAGACACTCATCTGCCACCGTTAGTGGAATTAGGGTTTATGAAGAGGTGCGCAAGCATCACTCTTCAGCTTGGTCGAATCCAAGCTTGGGACACGATTTTGGCAAGGACGAATGGGCATGCGTGTAGACGGCATGCCGGTGTACATGTCCATACCTCATTGTCTCGTGAAAGTGTAATATAGATCGCTCAATTTGTCCAGCAAAGAGGAGCGGCTAGGATTAATTTGTGACGGAGATTTTTTGCCGCAAAGGTCGCGCGTCACGCCAACTTTGGGTGCGCGTTTCGAGGGGACCAAGCCTGGCCGGTCTTGGCCGATTAGTCTGGTGTGCAGACGACGGGCTGGTGTACACGCATGTATTTCATTGTCCCATAGAAACGTGATCTAAGTCACTCAATTTGTCCGGAAAAGTTGTGTGGTCGAGATTAGTTTACAATTGGGAGGTGTGATCACGCCTAGTTTGGGCGTGCGAATTGAGGCAACCAGGCATGATATGCCTTGGACGATTGTGTGTGGAGATAGATGGGCCCACGGTGATCATGTTGATGCGCACCAGACCTGCCTAGTCTATTCCTGGACCTTTCGTTCGTGCAGGAGAAAATGGACGCTCGTGATGTTCAAACCCTAATTAGGGTTTCACCGTCCGTGCGTCATGCCTTGTTTGGGCTCACGAAATGGAACGATCAACTATAGTTGGTCCTGACCGATCGGTCATGTGTGTAGGTGGGCCCACGGTGATTGTGTTGACATGCTCTGGGCCTTTTGAATCTACATCTATACCCTCTATTTATGCTTGCGAAGATGGGTGGTTGAGACTGCTTTGCGACACATGTAATGTGCCGCAGACCCTAAATTAGGGCTTCACGTCCACGCTGCTTTGGATGGACGATTTGGCAAGCCATGCTACCCTTTTGGGGAGGCTGACCATGTGGGGCCCGCATTGGATCGGTGGTGAATACTCCAATACCTGCCTGGGGGTTATGGATCTGATCTAAGCTATCCAATCATGCTGGTGAAGTTGGATAGTCGTGATCATTTCTGAGACTGATACGGACAGTCCAGATGCTCGATCGGGCTAGTATAATACTCCGAGAGTTGTAGCCTGTACGGGTATTTCGTACATGCTTCCTTATTTAATGCTTGGATATTCGTGTTGCTCTGCTGAGAGCGATCGCTTAGTCGTCATGCCGCACCAATAATGAGAATGGAGTAGTACAGGAAATACAAGGCTGGTCATGCATTAATTGGTAATGCTATAAGTTTATAGTGAAGAAGTATTCTCCACTTTATCAGTGGCTTTATCCTTTGTAGGATGTTAGCGCATAGCTTTGGCTTTTACAATTTTATCCTTAAATGAAAATCCACCATCAACATTAAGTCCCCTGCCTAGCACATAATGGTTACACTATTGTGGACTAGGCATAAGATGGTGACATACATATGTGAGAAAGAAAGGATAAAGGAAGCTTACCCGGAAGAATTTTGAACGACCGCTAGTAATTGTTCATGTAAACACCGCAGTGCAAGCATGGAATCCTTTGGTGGGACCGGTTTCCTTCCTTAGGTGTTTGAATTAAAAGAAGAATCCAAAAAGAGGAATCCTTATTCTATTGGGATTCTTCCAATTTTTTGTCTATAAAAGGGACCGACCCCTCTTTTCTTTTCTCATAATTTTTTTTTTTGTGTCCAGCTCCCGTCCGTGATCTTCACGCCGCCACCAACGTTGCCGTCGGAGCTTGCCGTCGTCGTCGCCGACGTCCGTCCGCAGCAAGGTAAGTTTTCCGTTTTTTTAGGAAAAACCCTAATTTCTTAGGTAAAAACCCTTTGGCAAGATATATCATGATTAGTTCTTCCACCAAAATTGATAGAAAAAATCGCCGGTATTTGTTAGGATTGCTTAACGAGTCGTGAATCCATGAATATATTGTTTTTGCTTCTTTTCTTCCATTGTTGCATGCAAAGCCTGGCTTTTAGGTTATGGCTTGAAAAACCTTTCCCTTGAATTTCGTAGACACGACCCCCATGAACAAATTGAAACCGTGTTATGATATGTGCGAATGAGTGCGGACCCACCATATGTGCTCGATTGAACGTGGACGATGTGCTTGGACTGAAAACCGATCTTGCACCTATTATATTATACAGGCCTTATGTCCTGATTAATACCGGCCTTTGTGACTTGATCAATACCGGACTTGAAACTTGAACAATACCAGCCTTGTGACTTGATCAATACCAGACTTGAAATTTGAGCAATACCAGCCTTGTGACTTGATCAATACCAGACTTGAAACTTGAGCAATACCAACATTATGACTTCATCCTTTGCTGACGTGGCCCAATACCAGACTGGTGACCTTGACCGGCCCTGACTAATACGGATTTGACATGACCCAATACCAGCCTATTAACATGATATCGATCTTTCTTGCGTGGCCCGATACCTGCTCGACTACGTGATATCAACCTCATTTGGGGGTATTAGCCCTGGCTTTGTAGAATTGACCAACGGTTTCATTTGTTAACGTGGCTCAATACCGGTGTTTGGACCCAATACCAGCCTTGTGTACTCCAACGTGAATGTGTGTTCTGTTGTGTGTGACTACACATCTCATGTGTTTTTATACAAGCACTGACTCTCTCGTCTTTTGTAGGATGAAAAAAAAGACTCATGTTGAAATTCCTTCTGAAGATAATGTTGGTGCCAAGTCAGGGAGTGTTAACAGCTTCAAAGATATGCCGAACATAGATGATGAGTTGTTCACTGTGCCTTTTCCGAACATTAGGAAACATCCTAGTCACAAGATAGTCCTGCTCTCTGGTTCAGAAAATATGGAAGCTGATCCATCCTCTTCTTCAGCACTTGTGATGAGGTTCTGTCTTCGGAGAAATGAATATCCGCCTTCACCTATTGACTTCAAGATTTGTCACACTCCGCTGGGCTCTTACGAAGGATGGATGAGACGCATGCTGAGTAATAAAAAGATTAAGGCTAATTTAGTTAAGGCGCAAATCCTTGATGCGGTCATGGCGTCCGCCACTCTTCAGATTAAGAAAGATGTTGCAGGCTTGATCACTTTCATCTATCGGTGGCGTCCTTCTACTCATACATCTATATGCATATGGGGAGAGATGTCCATTTCTCTAGAAAGTGTGGATGCGTCGATGAACCTTCCTGTTGCTGGAAGCTTCTTTTACAAACTTACTGATGCAAAACATCGGTCTTATAATGCTATACTTCGAAAGGCGGGAGAATTCGATGATCTGGAGAAGGAGAAGAAAGACACAAAATGCTTTTACACTTGGTGGGTGTCGGAGTGGTCTCCTGTAGACCCGAAACCCAGTCAGGAGTTGGAAGACGAGCTCAGCGTGATTGCATTCCTGTCTTTGTGGTTATCTAGAGACATATTTGACAACGGTTAAGGAAGGAATACCATAAGAGGTGACCTCGTCATGTTTGTTATAAAGCTGGCAAAAGGTGAGGTCCTTCCCCTAGGTGCCTAGTTTTCTTGGATCACTGTATTCTCATCTGGACGCATTAGCGACGGACATGCATGCTTCCAATGGGTATAAGAAGGTGGAGTCGCATATCCACATTGCTTTTCTTCAGGAATTTTTGTAGAAACATTTCAAAAGCTATGCTCTTGTTCCTGCAACTTCACTCAGCAGTTTGTATGGTGGTTCGAGAATACTTCGTTGGCAGAAGAGACGTCCAAAAATCGGTGTGAAGCTTGTGGATGTTTTTGAGAACGTGTCCTCCATAAATTTTCGTCCATGGGGGCCGATCCACCCTTCCATTGTTCATCCAAAGACTTTTGCTACTGTTCCTGATGCTGTGTTGCGTACTGATGCCGAAAACGCGATCCTTGGGGAACTTATTTACTTGCGAAGCTGCACTTCGGGATATGTCCCGTCTTTATTTGACGAAGAATTCACCGTGGCTCCGTACAATATTGACAGGGTTGCTCGGAAAATGGGATTTGACCAGGGTGTTCCATTTATTCATCCGTCGAAGGCTCCAAAAGAACTTTTCCCATATATTCTTAATGCTGACACATTTTCGTCAGTGCAGAGCCTTCCTTTCTTTCCTATCGGAATAAATACGACGATAACTAGCAGGTATAAGGAATTTTGGAGGGAGCAATTGTTAACCTTCTAGAAATTCTCGGAGGAAGTTGTGACAGATTCCCGCGGCGAGCCATATTATGACGTCTTGAAGGAGCATCCTCGATTGAAACCACTCCCAGGTAAACGAACCAGAGCTGACGACTGCAGTCCCCAAGCAGGAGTGCGGTCTAAGAAGCAGGCATGTGTCTTGGTGATCCTCAATTCCTCCAATATGCATGTATTTAAATTTCTTTCTGTCGATTCCTTCATTTTTCCAGAGTAATTTCTTCTAAGAGTGATCCTTGCTTGAAATCAGGGAATTCCGAAAGAGAATGTTTTCACAAGATTGGCGCGCATTCAGAACGAGAAGTCTGGCGATATTGACCTTTGTGCTGGGAAGCCTGGTAACACTGATCCTTATGTTGAGAAGTTTGGTGACACTGATCCTCATGCTGAGAAGTCTGGTGATACAGGTGAGAAGTCTGGTGATACCGGTCCTTTTCCAGATGACAGATATGGCGCAAGTTCGACTGGACGGAGTGCTTCCCCGAGTGGTAACCTTAGTGAGCTTGTAGACGAGGTCGTGATGGAAATCAGCACTCAGAGTGAAGTAGACATCTGCTATCGTTACTGTCGAGGCGACTCCCCTTAAAGATCTTCTTGAGCAGGTCCCCATTGATAAGGCAACCATGGTGACTTTTTCTGAAAGGCCTCTTGCAGCTGACAAGGTTTCTGATGAAGCATTGGTAAGGCAACCTGTTGTTCCTGGGGCTATCTTCGATCCTCCCTTTGGTGTCCCTCGTGCAGGTCATGTGTTGGTTGGGGTGTTCAGTGTTTCGGCTTAGTTCGAGGAGTTGTACACGGCGATATGGAAGAAGCACGGCCACATTGCTACCACCATGAAGCTCAAAAGTCGCCTTGCATTAGTCAATCGCGTCCAAGAATCTTTATTCTCCATTCAAGGGATGAGCGTCACGACTTGTCATACCGTTTATTGAGGAGATGATCGAAGACTGGAAGTGCCATCGAGACGTGTTTTTCCAGTATGACTTCGACGCTCTTTGGTTCTTCAAAGGGTTTTACGAAATCCAAGAGCTTCAGAAATCGTAAGGTGAATTTCCCTCCACAGAATGCGTTTCTCGCCAGGAAGAAGAGGTTGAGAGGTTGTCTAAGGAGTTGAAGCTGAAACAGGACGCGCTCCAGAAGATGAAAGCTTCTCTTGCTCAGAAAGACGAGTTGTTGTTGAAGGACTTTCCTTGAAGGATTCGTGCTGCCTACTTGCTTTCTTTCTTTAGATGTTTTTGAGTGATTGTGAGGATTTCGTTTCACAATTTGATTTTAGGTTTTGAACTAATAGGTGGTTGAATTGGTTTATTTTGAGATAGTTTTGTGAATGACTTTTTTGCTCTTTGGAGTCTCATTTGTACGAAACTGAATCTTCCGAGCAACCTCTTTAAGAAAACCGTACGCATTAATTTCCAGAGAGGGAAGGAAACTCCTCCGAATTAAGCTTCTCCTGAACGATGCGCTTCAAGGCGTTGCATTCACTGGTAGGGTGATGAAGAAATTGATGATAATGGCAATATCTCGGGTCTGTCATTTCTTGATTAGTTGGCGGACGCCACACAGAAGGCAGTTGCACTTCTCCGTCTCGTACCCATGCCTTCAGCAATTCCAATATCTTCTCCATTGGAAGCGGGAAACGTGGATATCTTGAGTCTAGCTTCTCTTGTGTTAGTGGACGTCGTGACGTCTCTCTGTGGTTTTGATATGGAGCACGCTTCGGAGATGGAGTTGGTAAACCAGCATGTGTCATCATATTCGTGGCTCGCTTGACTGAGTGACGGAATGCGGAATGCATTGTAATATCACTGCTGAGTGAATGAGTTGAATGCTCCCATCCGCCACACTCACGCGTCCTTTGGTTGATTTCTCCCTCCTCGGGCATTTATTCACTTGGCTGAAAGGTCGTTGTGGATCGAGAAGTTTTCTGAGCTTCGGCAAGAGTCTTGAGATATAAATCTTCCAGCAAGGCTCCGTAAGCTGCAGGCTCCCTTTCTTTATCCGGCAGATGTGGCATCCCGGACAAGTCTTTTCTTCTACGGAGCTGTCCCAAGTCTCTGTCGCCAGCTGGACCATGTTGTTCGTCTATCCTGAGTCCCCTGTGGCTACGCGCTCTCTCTGCATCTCCGCTGGTAAAGGCATGACTTCTAGATAAGGATTCATCGTTTCTTGCACCGTCTGGGTAAATGCTTGCCGAACCTTCTTGTAATTGAGATGTTATATCATTCAAAAGGCGGAATGTTTCACTCTTCCTTCTAGCGATACCATCTTGATTTTCCAGGACATCCTCCAGCATTCTATCCACACTTCCCATGATACCTGAATCATCTATGGTTTCCGGAGAATCTAGCGTGCGATGATACATCGTGAGATGAAGACCGAGATAAAAACCAAAAATGGATAGGTTAATGATGGAATCGGATCCAAGATCTATCCCAAGATTGAGAAGGTTGGAATGAATATTGAGAATCCAATTTTGCAACCGAGAGATTAATCTCCCACTGCGGTCGCCAATTGTTTATGGGTGAAAACTATTCCTGCCGAATTTGGTAATTTGGGGTGTGCGGATGAGGAATGAATCTAAACCCTAAACAAATGCACTGCACGGGAGTGCTTTGTGATTCGAGAAATCAATCTGTACAATTCTGGCCTAAACCAAGAAATAGTCGTTCCAGACTTGCTTCGGTCACAAAGTGAAGGAGATGGGGTTGATCTTAGGGAGGGAAGCGAAGAAGGTGTTGAGATTGTGAAGGTGTTGGATATGTATGACTTGTATCAGAAAGATGAACTGGCTTACATAATGAAAGCTATCAGTTCTGGTGTTGGAATACGATTGTATCAACACTTGGTTTCTGTGGTCTTGTCTTTTTTGAAAATATGGAGGAGAACCTATTTATACAAGTCATTGAGCCTAACCCACGTCTCTCATGGGAAGTGGAGAAAGTGGAGTGATGGAGTAGTGGATTTGAGTGTGTTAGTGTTACACCATCAGTCTTGCCCACTTCTCCCATCGTCACTAACCGTCCATGACTTCCTGACACGTTCTTGTGATGGCGCGTTGTGCGCTGCGCGCTGTAAACTGCCAGACCAGTACCCCAGTATGTATCCCCCAGTTTGTAACATGATTGATGTCTCGAGTATGTGGATCGTGGGACCCAAAGAAAGTAGCATGTAATGCTAGATTAAATAACTAAGTTATTTAGGAAGTCGATATTTATGAATATCGTGTGAATCCTATGCATGTAATGCATCGAATGTATTTAGCATGAGTGAAACATCGCTGTTTTAAGGCTTAATGGAGTAAGTCACGATTAAGCGTCTTAAAATAGATGCATGTCTAGCCATCTTCAAGTGATCGTTTGGGGCTGTACAGGTAAGTCCTGACTTGGCCGATCACTTGGTGTGGTAGAGTGATGGATGGTAATCACCACGACACCTCATTGACCATTTAACTCCTGACCAGGGTTGTATAACCAAGCAGGTGAAGTTGAACGGACGAGATGATCTTTGAGACACTCATCTGCCACCGTTAGTGGAATTAGGGTTTATGAAGAGGTGCGCAAGCATCACTCTTCAGCTTGGTCGAATCCAAGCTTGGGACACGATTTTGGCAAGGACGATTGGGCATGCGTGTAGACGGAATTCCGGTGTACATGTCCATACCTCATTGTCTCGTGAAAGTGTAATCTAGATCGCTCAATTTGTCCGGCAAAGAGGAGCGGCTAGGATTGATTTGTGACAGATATTTTGTGCCTCAAAGGCCGCGCGTCATGCCAACTTTGGGCGCACATTTCGAGGCGACCAAGCCTGGTTGGTCTTGGCCGATTAGTCTGGTGTGCAGACGACGGGCTGGCGTACACGCCTGTATTTCATTGTCCCATAGAAACGTGATCTAAGTCACTCAATTTGTACGGCAAAGTTGAGTGGTCGAGATTAGTTTATAATTGGGAGGTGTGATCACGCCTAGTTTGGGCGTGCGAATCGAGGAAACCAGGCATGATATGCCTTGGCCGATCTGGTGTGGAGATAGATGGGCCCACGGTGATCATGTTGATGCGCACCGGACCTGCCTAGTATATTCCTGGACCCTTCGTTCGTGCAGGAGAAAATGGACGCTCGTGATGTTCAAACCCTAATTAGGGTTTCACCGGCCGTGCCTTATGCCTTGTTTGGCCGCACGAACTGGAATGATCAACTGTAGTTGGTCCTGACCGATCGGTCATGTGTGTAGGCGGGCCCACGGTGATTGTGTTGACATGTTCTGGACCCTTTGAATCTACATCTACACCCTCTATCTATGCATGCGAAGATGGATGGTTGAGACTGCTTTGCGACACATGTAATGTGCCGCAGACCCTAAATTAGTGTTTCACGTCCGTGCTGCTTTGGCTAGACGATTTGGCAAGCCATGCTACCCTTTTGGGGAGGCCGACCATGCGGGGCCCACATTGGGTCGGTGGTGAATACTCCAATACCTGCCTGGGGGATATGGATCCGATCTAAGCCATCTAATCATGCTGGTGAAGTTGGATAGTCGTGATCGTTTCTGAGACTGATACGGGTGTTTCGTACATGCCTCCTTATTTAATGCTTGGAGATTCGTGTTGCTCTGCTGAGAACGATCACTCAGTCGTCATGTCGCACCAATAATGAGAACGGAGTAGTACAGGAAATACAAGGCTGGTCATGCATTAATTGGTAATGCTATAAGTTTATAGTGAAGAAGTATTATCCACTTTATCAGTGGCTTTATCCTTTGCAGGATGTTAGCGCATAGTTTTGGCTTTTACAATTTTAGCCTTAAATAAAAATCCACCATCAACAATGTTGGTAAGCTTTTGCTTTAACCACATTCATCTTTACCCGTGACGAAAGTCATGATGACGTTTCAATCTTCAAAATAATTTTGATGACGATAGTCGTGAATAACGATTGTTATAACATTATAGAAGAATGTTTCAATGAGTGAAATTTAGAGTTGAGATTACCAATTATAGATATAAGTATATATAGTATGTTCGCACATTAGTGTATAAATCCATGTGCCGGAAACCAAGTGCGGGCATATCTGTGCATACGATATTGGTGAAGGAGACAGGTTGGGTACGTGTACCCGTACGCGTACCAGTGGAAGTTTTCAACCGAGAATTTCTGCTGAGTTTGCAGTTTACAAACTAGTAAACCAGTCACCTTAGGTACGCATACCCGTACGCGTACCCACAGAAGTTTTCGAACCAAAAATTTCTGCTAAGTTTGTAAACTCAAATCTGGTAGCTAAGGTATGCATACTCGTACGCGTACCCAAGCTGGTTATTTCTCAAATCGGTAGTTTATGAACTTAAAACAATAAATTATAAGGAATGCAATCTTTGCAAACCGTGGGCACATTGTTCATGAATTGATTCAAATGGATCAAACCGATTTTGTTTCAATTGTGCCTATGAATAAAAACCTAAGCAATTGAACAACTCTTCAACTAGTTCTTATGAGTCATTTGAACTAGTTATGAGAAAGATGAATACGGTTAATATGAAAGTGCTCATATGGCTAACTGTTGGTTAACTATTTGTGAACCAACTAAGTGTACATGTTTAGGTACGGTTACTCAAACCTAAATGAAATACATTTCAATTGTGTGTGACAAGCTAAGTTTCGATCTAACGGTTGAAAGATATTAGCTTGGTTGAATCAGGTTTTTCATCTAACTGTGAATATTGAATGTTTTGTTACCAAGGTAACTTGGATTGAAAATCCTGATTTGAAAATTATATATAGGAGACATTTAGCAACTGGAAAAACTAATCCCCACACCTCCTGTGTGATACTTGTTGGTTTTGCTAGAGTCGATTCTCCTTTAACCTTAGGTTTCTTCTCGAGACCATGTAGGTTAACGACTGAAAGACTTCATTGGGTTTGTGAAGCCATACGAAACTACTTCTCTTGTAGTTGAGCGATCTGATGTTACCATTTTCTATCGTACGAGTTCAATTGAATAATTGACTTGAGATTATATCTCCGATAGGGAAAGATAAAAATAAATCACAAACATCTTCGTCTCATCGTTTGTTATTCCACAATATCTTGTTTCGCTACCATACGATTTAGATTATTGTGAGGTGATTGATAATACTAGGATGTTCTTCGGGAATATACGTTCGGGTTATCAATTAGTTCTTGTTCACCTTGATTTATCAAAAGACGGAACAAAAACTCATAGGTTTATCTGTGGGAGACAGATTTATCTATTATCATAGATTTTTCTGTGTGATACAGATTTGTTTATTAAAGTCTTTGACTTCGAGTCGTAGAAACTCTTGATTGTGGGTGAGATAAGCTAAGGTAATCAAGTGCATAGTATCCTACTGGGATTAGAGACGTAAGGAGCGCAACTGTACCTTGAATCAGTGTGAGATTGATTAGGGTTCAACTACAGTATAGACCGAAGTTAGTTTGTAGTAGGCTAGTGTCTATAGCGCCTTAATACAGTGTGGTGTTCAATCTGGACTAGGTCCCGCGGTTTTCCTACATTTGCGGTTTCCTCGTTAACAAAACTTCTGGTGTTTGTGTTATTTCTATTTCACATTATATTTTGTTATATAATTTAAATGTCACAGGTTGCGCGTTGTATCGATCAATTGTGATATCCAATCTTTGGTTGTTGATTGGAAATTGATTGATCATTGGATATTGGTCTTTGGTACCATCCAAGTTTATATCTCTAGTATTTGATAAAGACTCGCAGATTGCTTGAGTAAAGATTAAACCGAGAGATTGAGATATTAACTCCTTGATATACTTTTTATTAAGATTGAGTCTGACTGTCTAGTTGATTCTCTTAAAAGTATATTAGAGTTAGTCCATACAGATTGCTAATCGAAATATTGGGTGAGGTTGTTGTACCCCCGCATTTTCACTAACAACTCCCCCTTTGTCAATTTTAGTGACAAAACTCTTACAATCATATGGATAAACAAATTACAAAAAATTCATTATACATCTGCTTGATTCCAAGTTTCAACGGCACAATACCCTGCATATATTCAATCCATGAATGTCGCTGAAGACATTTAAATAAAAAAGCTAATACTCCCCTAAAGGTGAGATAGATAGATTTTCAATCCGCACATCTTTGTTATTTCCCATTGTAGTCCAAATAACTACAATCAAGAACCAAGAACCAAAGCTCTTTTCCAGTAGCAAGTACTAGATCGAGCAGAGATAAACCACGTAACGATCTTATCTCCATAGATGCGGCTAAAGTTTTTACACCGCATGCCAGCCCGCCGAGACGCAACCTGCCCGCGTAATGATCTTATCTCCAAATAACTACAATCATCATATGATGTGTTTCTCCCCCTTAGCCAATGCTTTACTCTTTCGTTAGATATAACGCTTAAGCACAATTGTCCTTCCCTAAGTGATTACAAATCACTTGTTTACTCCATATATTTCTCCCTCTTTTGTCACAAAATGACAAAGGTACGAGCAAATACCAAAAATATCTTATAATCTAAAAGAATTGTACAACCTGTAAGAGTTAAGCACGAGGGTTTCACATACCACTTTAGATAACCAATATCAAAACCGAAACTACAAGTAATTTGGTTTTAATATGTTATCAAGGAAACAATTTCCCGAAGCAATTTTCCCTAATGGTTTAACAAATTTACTAAGCAAAACTTAGTTCCCTTGCTAAACCGATTGCACAAGTACAATCGCTTGTTTCGATAAAACCAAAATAAAGATCAAAATTAACTTTATTTTTCTCATCAGACATTAATTATTCAGGAAATAACTTAGACCTTTCACTTTAGACAAGAAAAATGCTAGGTTAGTTAACTAATATTTATTGTCAAGGCATTCGATTAGACTTGAATAACCGAATCCTTTACTTTGATAAGTCTAACTAAGATCAGAATTAACTTAGTTTTTCTTATCCGAAATCGAATTGGACTAAACAAATGATCTCGTATTTTGTTAAGCCGTAAACAATAGATACAAACCAAATAGATTGACTTGCATAATTATTTTTCTTAACCAGAAGCAATTGAAATAAACATAGACATTAAAGCACCGCAATTGCACCGAAATTTCGTTAAGTCTAAAACAATGGATACAAACAATAAAGGAAGATATCAAACCAGTTTTTCTTAACCGGTAACAATTGAATCATACACACACATCCATCCATACATACACACATAATGGAATAAACATCAACTATACCGAATTTTGTTAAGCAAAAGCAAAGTATATGCAATAAACTCATGCTTTTCTTAGACAGGAAAACGATTAACTAACAAATTCTTTACCTCAAATTCCGCATCCTCTTCTCCTTTTCTTCGCATCTATCTGGGGCGGAATATCATTAAGCGCAAGTTCAAGTTAGAACTTTCCCAATTATGTTGCATCCTCTCGCAAGAACAACAGAACAACAATAACAACAACAACAACAACAACCTTTAACAGAGAAAGGTGGAATCGGTTTTAACTAATGCAAATAGCAAAAGTTGACAACCCGAAACACATATGCTTTTATGTTAAACAAAAATTCAACATATTGTGACTTTTTCACATATGAGTTTCAATTGGAACACCATATGATCCTTTGATAAAGCCTACCAATATGGGCTAGAACTTAATCCCGCTAAATTAAAAGGCCACACAAACCATAAGGGTTCACACATCATATGAGATCAAATATTAAGGTTATGAAAAACAAAATCAAACATCCCATACACATATCAACGATATAAAGCATTTAAGCACATGCTATGTAATCAAAAAACTATCACAAGTAAAATTATAAAATAATTTTATTCATAAATAGATAGTTTTATTCAGCAATAGACCTTACACAATAATTAAAAAGAAATCAAAAATTGATGTCTATTTTTGTTGCTAATCTTAATCTTCAAACAGATTTTTCAAAGACCATCTTCAATTTTCTCAAATTTTTCAGGATCTTCATCAACACCATCTTGACTGATTTCTCGGATTTTGCACACAGTACCTTGATTATGTTCACAGGCTAAGGCATTAACCTTGCAATTAATATTTCGAGCATACTCCTTATTACCGATTCCAAGTTTAATCAACTTCCTTTGGTTACAGACAACAGTTCTTAGTAATGCTGCATGTTTGTGATGTGTTTCAATGGTACCGAGGAGGACTTGTCGAAGATTGAGAATATCAATCTTAGCATCCAAACTGTTTTGGACAAGAATATGAGTCACATCTTCCTTTTTAAAAAAGAGGGGGTACAACAACCACACCCAATATTTCGCTTAGCAATCTGTATGGACAAACTCCAATATACTTTCTAGAGAATCAACTAGACAGTCAGACTCAATCTAGATAAAAAGTATATCAAAGAGTTTATATCTCAATCTTTCGATTTGATATATACTCAAGCTAATAGAAATCTGCGAGTCTTTATCAAATACTAGAGAAATAACTTGGATGGTACCAAAGACCAATATCCAACTGTCAATCAATTTTAATCAACAACCAAAAGGTCGGATATTCTAATTGATTGAACAACGCACAACCTGTGATATTTAAATTATATAACAAAATATAATGCGGAAAAGAAATAACACAGACATCAGAATTTTGTGAACGAGGAAACCGCAAATGCAGAAAAACCCCGGGACCTATTCCAGATTGAACACACATTGTATTAAGCCACTACAGACACTAGCCTACTCCAAACTAACTTCGGTCTGGACTGTAGTTGAACCCCAATCAATCTCACACTGATCAAAGGGACAGTTATGCTCTTATGCCTCTGATACCAGCAGGTTGCTACGTACTTGATTCCCTTAGCTGATCTCACCCACACCTAAGAGTTGCTACTACCTAAAGTCGAAGACTTTAATAAACAAATCTGTATCACACAGAAACGTCTACGGTGATAGATAAATCCGTCTCCCACGAATATACCTACGAGTTTTGTTCCGTCTTTTCATCAATCAAGGTGAACATGAACCAATTGATAAACCGGACTTATATTCCCGAAGAACAACCTAATATTATCAATCACCTCACAATAATCTTAATCGACGCAGCGAAAAAAGATATTATGGAATCACAAACGATGAGACGAAGTGTTTGTGATTAATTTTCTGTCTTTCCTATCGGAGATATAAATCTCAAGCCAATTATTACAATTGTACTCAAAACGATAGAAACAACAAGATGAGATCACACAACTACAAGAAAAGTCGTATCGGTCTGGCTTCACAGTCCCAATGAAGTCTTTAAATCGTTAACCTGGTTTTAGAAGAAGAAACCAAAGGTTAAAGGAGAATCGACTCTAGCTATGCAACTAGTATCACACGTAAGGTGTGGGGATTAGGTTTCCCAGTTGTTAGAGTTCTCCCTTATATAGTTTTTCAAATCAGGGTTTGCAGTCAATGTTAGCTTGGTAACAAAGCATTCAATATTCACCGTTAGATGAAAACCTAATTAGATTCAAGCTAATAGTTCTCAACCGTTGGATCGAAAACTTAGCTTGTTACACACAAATGAAATGTCCAATTTTAGGTTTATGAACCGTTCCCAAACAATAACATTTGTTGGTTCAATAATAGTTAATCAAATGGTTAGCCATATGATCACTTTCATATCCACCATATTCTTCTTCACCATAACTAGTCCAAATGACTCAAATGAACTAGTTAGAGAGTTGTTCAATTGCTTAGATCTTATGTAAATACACAAGACACAATCGAAGAAAAAACGGTTTGATTCACTCGAATCGGTTCATGAACTTTATAGCCACGGTTTGCAAAAGCATTCCTTAGTTTATATAAACATGAGTTCAAGAACAACTGATTTTAGATATAACCTACTCAATTTCGCGGACTGGGTTCGCGGACTTAAGCTCACGGAAGCAGTTCACAAACTCCAGCAGAAATTCTCGGATCGAGAACTTCCGCCAGTTCGCGGACTTGGCTCACGCCACATTCCGTTTCTCTTGATCAACAAAGTTCGCAAACTTTGGTTCAAGGAATAAGGAATTATACATATATGTTTTTTCACAATAATGCTTATATCCTACCAATGGTTATGTAATCTAAACTCTCATTTCAATCATTGAAACATTCTCAGATGACGTCATATAGCCGTTATTCACAGACTATTTTTCGTCAGAACAATTTCCAAAGTGATTGAAACATAACATGACATTTGCCACTAGGTAAAGATGAATTTGGCTAAAGCGAAAGCTTACCAACACATATTTCGAGAAATATATAGGCGAGTTAAACTCAGCTCGAAATAGCAAATGTGTATAATGAAAGTCTATATATCAAAACGACTTTTGTCTCAAGAGTAGGAGATAGAGTAGATAGACTTTTGAGTGACATATAAGTTCAAGTCTCCACATACCTTTTAGTCGATGAAGATCCACCAAATCCTTGAGTAGTCCTTCGTCTTGTATGATGATTGCCATGGAGTCTTGAGCTCAACTACACTTTCTATCCTAGTCCGAGACCTTTAGCTATATAGGCTAGAAATCAAGACTTATAGTTTTGATCACTAACATTGACAAACATGCTTGAGATAGCAACGCATGCGAGTTCGACCGATCAATGCTCTAACAATCTCCCCCTTTGTCAATTTTAGTGACAAAACTATTAATATATATGGAATACAAAAAATAAATAAATTAACTTTTGTAGCTCCTATTCCACATGCCCAATCTACAACATTACTCAAAATCTTCGTCACTTCCAAGTACTCCAATAATCCCAAAGGTTGTAAGTTTAGAATCATTGTTGAAAATCCGTAGCTATAACAACAAGAAAACAAAGTTCTCAATCATTGTTATACAATGTCATAGTATCATTACACAGCGTCAAAGTCCAATTGTATCACAACTTCAACAACAATACTATGGTGATATGTATCACTCCTCCTTAGTCAATACTCCATCTTACATGGAAACCACTCCCCCTTACATAATGATCCGAAAACCATATGTATTTGTAGTGTGAACTACATATTAATTCTCCCTCTTTTTGTCAATAAAATTGGCAAAGGTACAAGAACGGGATCCTAATGAAATTTCTGAAAGAGACATTTCTTGACCAAAAGAAAGCAAAATATATCATCTTGTTTAGATGCAATCATAAAGCCGAAGCTAAATGCATTCACCAAGGAGTTTAAAGATACAAGATAACCCCTATAATATTCCACAGTCGCACTCCCCACGGAGATTTGGCAATTAAGCGCAAGTTCAAAAAGAACCCTCCCTCATAAAATATCATTCCCGAAAGAACAACAAGATCGACCTTAATTTCGAAAGAAAATAAGGATTTCTTTGGACATAACAAATCACATACGAGTATGAATTTGAATTCAAAATACTCAATTAAATTAGCCACAAGAGAATCCATGATTAATTTAATCGAAAATGCTCAAAAATAAGTGAACTTATGGAGACTAAAAAATATACAATTAGAATAATCACAAGAGAACCCATAATTAATCTAAGCGAAATACACAATCAAACTAATCACAAAAGTGATCAATTAATTGGTCATGCTCCACATAAGAAAACTTACGGAGCAACAACTAAATAACCAAACAAGATGATTAATTTAGTTGAAAATGCTCGACATAAAGTTCCTTACGGAACAACAACAACAAAGCTAATCATAATAATCAACTTGGTTGTTTAGTGCTCAACATTAGACACTTTATGGAGCCTCACAGTAATACATAAATATGGATCAGGGAAGATCAATCACTGCGGAATACACAAGGATTCATTTTATTCTCCATCACTATTCGTATAATGACATTCAATAGACATAATCCTTGCAAACAAAAGATTTTAACCTATCTTCCATAAATAATTGACAATATAGGCTTAACTTTTGTAATTGTCAAAAGTCTATTCATTCTTTTATCAACATATGAATATCGATTTACGAAAGACTTTACTTTTGACAAGATATGGGACAGTCAAGTTCACGGACGTAAACACACAAATCCCATAATAATATTGCAATATATAAAACCATAAAGATTAATACTGCAAAAATCATCTTCCAGACAAATTTAGAATTTAAACCAATAAATCTAAAAACATGAAGATGAAAACGTTGGACATAGCTATGTGTAATCACAATAATGGATATTCCACACTCTAGTTATTCTTCTAATAAAACAAGAAAAAATAGAATTCTCATCCGAAGACTTGCTAGTCTTTGTAGATCTTTCGCAGAGTCTCTACTGAGAATTCCTTCTCATTATTGAAAAACCCATTGATAATGGGATCGTTCAATTCCTCCAAATCTTCAGAAATATCAGTTAACTCACTAAGTTCTCTTTTTAGTTCACGCAAGGTGTTCTTTGAAAGAGAAAACATTTGTTCATAGTGAGCTATCTCTTCTAAAGACGAAACAATTTGAGATTTTAAATTATTTCTTTTGTTGATGAAATCTTTCACCAAACCTCTGAAGTTATTATCAAGCTGATAAAAAGACAAGAGGCAGTTAGAGGAAGAACCTTCTCCACACTTTGTAGTCTTCACTTTCTTTACCCTTGAGGAAGAGATTCCTTTACATAGATACACATTAAATGATTCGACTGCATCCCTTCTTGTGGTGCCTTTAGTTACAGGAGCCATGAAACTGTATCTTTTTACAGAAAAAGGAAGTCTACAAATGTATTAAATATACTTGTGAAATGTCTAAACCCTAGAAGAATATGTCTTCCGTAGTTTAAAGATTCAACATCTATATTGATAGGAGAATATTTCTTTAACAAAAATAAATACACTACTTGAGTCACAAAGACGCAAAAACCCATTTTCTCAAGTTAAAGATGAGGATGCGGACGTCTATGGAGTTAGACAGAGACGTTGTGAGCCAGACGCTCCCCTTGTTTACCAAGGCTTGTTGTATAAACAGATTTCCTACCTCTTCTGTTTCTGGAAGCATTGGTTTTATGATTATCCAGATTCATCTTTTGCATGTTCTTTTGCATGTTCTTTTGCATGTTCTTTTGCAGTATGGAAATTCTTTTATTGTTCCTCTTGAACCTCCAACACGTGCTTTGAACATGATTCGCATTTCCACAAAACGAACAAATCAAGGATCCTTTGTCTTGTTGAAGTGCCTTATGTTTATCACAACCGTCAACCTTTATTTTTTCATGAAACAACGAGGTTGACAATACCTGCAGTCTTGCTTTTAAATCCTAAACCATTTGTGTTTCCAAAGGATTTCTGACCAAATAAAATTGCCGAGATTTTGTCAGAACTTCCAGATAATCTTTGTAGATCATCCTTGAGAGTATTACTCTCTTTTTCCTTTAGAGCAATGGTTCTGGTGAGTTTATCATTAAGACAGTCTATCTCAAGATCTTTCACATGGATTAATGATTCTAGTTTCTTCAATGAAGCTTTTAATTGAAGATTTTCTTGAAGAACCTCTCTATTCAAGAAATCAAAAATCTTTGTGTCAGACTCAATTTCTAAATCAGACCTTGAGTATGTGGATGTTTCTGCTGCAAGAGCTGCGGGTTCATCACATCCATCAGACGCATTCAAAGCGTTGACACTTAAAGACTTTTCTTTCACAGAATCATTAGCAGCAAAAGCTGACAGAAGATGTTTATCACATCTAATGCTTCTTTTTACAAAATCCTTGATCCTTTCTGTTATCAATGGTTTATCGAACCAACCACCATTTGAACAACATTCATCATCCCAGGACAAGTTAGAGGACTCACTTGTGTCGGAAACAACATTGAGTGCAAAGGTTTGAACAGAATTTGGATCAAGAATTTTTACTTTTCCAAGAGAGGTATCTTTGGAGAGGGTGTTGAGGTTATTTCCTCCATCGATGGCATACTTCTTAGAAACGTATCTATCGACTTCAAATATAGTTTCTAAGATATCCCAGGCATCTTTAGACTTAGTGCAGGCAGACACATAGTGCTGAAGTTCTGGGGTAACGGCTTTTCTGATAGCATTTAATCCGTCAGAGTTTTGCACTGCGGCAAGAGATTCTTCAGGACTATAACCACCAACATCCTTAGGTATAGATACATCGAATTTTGTATTAACCGGGGGATCATAGCCTTTAACTACACGTACCCATGTTTGAAAATCACGAGCTTGAAGATAAGCATATATAGAAACTTTCCACCCTGGGTAATTTGAGTCATCGAAAACTGGTGGTACGTATATTGAGATAGCACCTCTACCCATAGAGTCAGATCGCTACAAACACAGACTTGTGAGGTCTTGAACGTGTTTGCCTGCTCTGATACCAATAGGAAAAGCGGGTGTACAACAACCACACCCAATATTTCGCTTAGCAATCTGTATGGAAAAACTCCAATATACTTTCTAGAGAATCAACTAGACAGTCAGACTCAATCTAGATCAAACGTATATCAAAGAGTTTATATCTCAATCTCTCGATTTGATATATACTCAAGCAAATAGAAATCTGCGAGTCTTTATCAAATACTAGAGAGATAACTTGGATGGTACCAAAGACCAATATCCAAGTGTCAATCAATTTAAATCAATAACCAAAAGGTCGGATATTCTAATTGATTGAACAACGCACAACCTGTGATATTTCACTTATATAAAAAAATATAATGCGGAAAAGAAATAACACAGACATCAGAATTTTGTTAACGAAGAAACCGCAAATACAGAAAAACCCCGTGACCTAGTCCAGATTGAACACACATTGTATTAAGCCGCTACAGACACTAGCCTACTCCAAACGAACTTCGATCTGGACTGTAGTTGAACCCCAATCAATCTCACACTGATCCAAGGTACAGTTATGCTCCTACGCCTCTGATCCCAGCAGGATGCTACGTACTTGATTCCCTTAGCTGATCTCACCCACAACTAAGAGTTGCTACGACCCTAAGTCGAATACTTTAATAAACAAATATGTATCACACGGAAAAGTCTACGGTAATAGATAAATCCGTCTCCCACGAATATACCTACGAGTTTTGTTCCGTATTTTGATAAATCAAGGTGAACAGGAACCAATTGATAAACCATACTTATATTCCCGAAGAACAGCCTAGTATTATCAATCACCACACAATAATCTTAATCAACGCAGCGAAAAAAGATATTATGGAATCACAAACGATGAGACGAAGTGTTTGTGATTAATTTTCTGTCTTTCCTATCGGAGATATAAATCTCAAGCCAATTATTACAATTGTACTCAAAACGATAGAAACAACAAGATGAGATCACACAACTACAAGAAAAGTAGTATCGGTCTGGCTTCACAGTCCCAATGAAGTCTTTAAATCGTTAACCTGGTTTTAGAAGAAGAAACCAAAGGTTAAAGGAGAATCGACTCTAGCTATGCAACTAGTATCACACGTAAGGTGTGGGGATTAGGTTTCCCAGTTGTTAGAGTTCTCCCTTATATAGTTTTTCAAATCAGGGTTTGCAGTCAATGTTAGCTTGGTAACAAAGCATTCAATATTCACCGTTAGATGAAAACCTAATTAGATTCAAGCTAATATTTCTCAACCGTTGGATCGAAAACTTAGCTTGTTACACACAAATGAAATGTCCAATTTTAGGTTTATGAACCGTTCCCAAACAATAACATTTGTTGGTTCAACAATAGTTAATCAAATGGTTAGCCATATGATCACTTTCATATCCACCATATTCTTCTTCACCATAACTAGTCCAAATGACTCAAATGAACTAGTTAGAGAGTTGTTCAATTGCTTAGATCTTATGTAAATACACAAGACACAATCGAAGAAAAAACGGTTTGATTCACTCGAATCGGTTCATGAACTTTATAGCCACGGTTTGCAAAAGCATTCCTTAGTTTATATAAACATGAGTTCAAGAACAACTGATTTTAGATATAACCTACTCAATTTCGCGGACTGGGTTCGCGGACTTAAGCTCACGGAAGCAGTTCACAAACTCCAGCAGAAATTCTCGGATCGAGAACTTCCGCCAGTTCGCGGACTTGGCTCACGCCACATTCCGTTTCTCTTGATCAACAAAGTTCGCAAACTTTGGTTCAAGGAATAAGGAATTATACATATATGTTTTTTCACAATAATGCTTATATCCTACCAATGGTTATGTAATCTAAACTCTCATTTCAATCATTGAAACATTCTCAGATGACGTCATATAGCCGTTATTCACAGACTATTTTTCGTCAGAACAATTTCCAAAGTGATTGAAACATAACATGACATTTGCCACTAGGTAAAGATGAATTTGGCTAAAGCGAAAGCTTACCAACACATATTTCGAGAAATATATAGGCGAGTTAAACTCAGCTCGAAATAGCAAATGTGTATAATGAAAGTCTATATATCAAAACAACTTTTGTCTCAAGAGTAGGAGATAGAGTAGATAGACTTTTGAGTGACATATAAGTTCAAGTCTCCACATACCTTTTAGTCGATGAAGATCCACCAAATCCTTGAGTAGTCCTTCGTCTTGTATGATGATTGCCATGGAGTCTTGAGCTCAACTACACTTTCTATCCTAGTCCGAGACCTTTAGCTATATAGGCTAGAAATCAAGACTTATAGTTTTGATCACTAACATTGACAAACATGCTTGAGATAGCAACGCATGCGAGTTCGACCGATCAATGCTCTAACAATCTCCCCCTTTGTCAATTTTAGTGACAAAACTATTAATATATATGGAATACAAAAAATAAATAAATTAACTTTTGTAGCTCTTATTCCACATGCCCAATCTACAACATTACTCAAAATCTTCGTCACTTCCAAGTACTCCAATAATCCCAAAGGTTGTAAGTTTAGAATCATCATTGTTGAAAATCCGTAGCTATAACAACAAGAAAACAAAGTTCTCAATCATTGTTATACAATGTCATAGTATCATTACACAGCGTCAAAGTCCAATTGTATCACAACTTCAACAACAATACTATGGTGATATGTATCACTCCTCCTTAGTCAATACTCCATCTTACATGGAAACCACTCCCCCTTACATAATGATCCGAAAACCATATGTATTTGTAGTGTGAACTACATATTAATTCTCCCTCTTTTTGTCAATAAAATTGGCAAAGGTACAAGAACGGGATCCTAATGAAATTTCTGAAAGAGACATTTCTTGACCAAAAGAAAGCAAAAATATATCATCTTGTTTAGATGCAATCATAAAGCCGAAGCTAAATGCATTCACCAAGGAGTTTAAAGATACAAGATAACCCCTATAATATTCCACAGTCGCACTCCCCACGGAGATTTGGCAATTAAGCGCAAGTTCAAAAAGAACCCTCCCTCATAAAATATCATTCCCGAAAGAACAACAAGATCGACCTTAATTTCGAAAGAAAATAAGGATTTCTTTGGACATAACAAATCACATACGAGTATGAATTTGAATTCAAAATACTCAATTAAATTAGCCACAAGAGAATCCATGATTAATTTAATCGAAAATGCTCAAAAATAAGTGAACTTATGGAGACTAAAAAATATACAATTAGAATAATCACAAGAGAACCCATAATTAATCTAAGCGAAATACACAATCAAACTAATCACAAAAGTGATCAATTTAATTGGTCATGCTCCACATAAGAAAACTTACGGAGCAACAACTAAATAACCAAACAAGATGATTAATTTAGTTGAAAATGCTCGACATAAAGTTCCTTACGGAACAACAACAACAAAGCTAATCATAATAATCAACTTGGTTGTTTAGTGCTCAACATTAGACACTTTATGGAGCCTCACAGTAATACATAAAATATGGATCAGGGAAGATCAATCACTGCGGAATACACAAGGATTCATTTTATTCTCCATCACTATTCGTATAATGACATTCAATAGACATAATCCTTGCAAACAAAAGATTTTAACCTATCTTCCATAAATAATTGACAATATAGGCTTAACTTTTGTAATTGTCAAAAGTCTATTCATTCTTTTATCAACATATGAATATCGATTTACGAAAGACTTTACTTTTGACAAGATATGGGACAGTCAAGTTCACGGACGTAAACACACAAATCCCATAATAATATTGCAATATATAAAACCATAAAGATTAATACTGCAAAAATCATCTTCCAGACAAATTTAGAATTTAAACCAATAAATCTAAAAACATGAAGATGAAAACGTTGGACATAGCTATGTGTAATCACAATAATGGATATTCCAAACTCTAGTTATTCTTCTAATAAAACAAGAAAAAATAGAATTCTCATCCGAAGACTTGCTAGTCTTTGTAGATCTTTCGCAGAGTCTCTACTGAGAATTCCTTCTCATTATTGAAAAACCCATTGATAATGGGATCGTTCAATTCCTCCAAATCTTCAGAAATATCAGTTAACTCACTAAGTTCTCTTTTTAGTTCACGCAAGGTGTTCTTTGAAAGAGACAACATTTGTTCATAGTGAGCTATCTCTTCTAAAGACGAAACAATTTGAGATTTTAAATTATTTCTTTTGTTGATGAAATCTTTCACCAAACCTCTGAAGTTATTATCAAGCTGATAAAAAGACAAGAGGCAGTTAGAGGAAGAACCTTCTCCACACTTTGTAGTCTTCACTTTCTTTACCCTTGAGGAAGAGATTCCTTTACATAGATACACATTAAATGATTCGACTGCATCCCTTCTTGTGGTGCCTTTAGTTACAGGAGCCATGAAACTGTATCTTTTTACAGAAAAAGGAAGTCTACAAAAGTATTAAATATACTTGTGAAATGTCTAAACCCTAGAAGAATATGTCTTCCGTAGTTTAAAGATTCAACATCTATATTGATAGGAGAATATTTCTTTAACAAAAATAAATACACTACTTGAGTCACAAAGACGCAAAAACCCATTTTCTCAAGTTAAAGATGAGGATGCGGACGTCTATGGAGTTAGACAGAGACGTTGTGAGCCAGACGCTCCCCTTGTTTACCAAGGCTTGTTGTATAAACAGATTTCCTACCTCTTCTGTTTCTGGAAGCATTGGTTTTATGATTATCCAGATTCATCTTTTGCATGTTCTTTTGCATGTTCTTTTGCAGTATGGAAATTCTTTTATTGTTCCTCTTGAACCTCCAACACGTGCTTTGAACATGATTCGCATTTCCACAAAACGAACAAATCAAGGATCCTTTGTCTTGTTGAAGTGCCTTATGTTTATCACAACCGTCAACCTTTATTTTTTCATGAAACAACGAGGTTGACAATACCTGCAGTCTTGCTTTTAAATCCTAAACCATTTGTGTTTCCAAAGGATTTCTGACCAAATAAAATTGCCGAGATTTTGTCAGAACTTCCAGATAATCTTTGTAGATCATCCTTGAGAGTATTACTCTCTTTTTCCTTTAGAGCAATGGTTCTGGTGAGTTTATCATTAAGACAGTCTATCTCAAGATCTTTCACCTGGATTAATGATTCTAGTTTCTTCAATGAAGCTTTTAATTGAAGATTTTCTTGAAGAACCTCTCTATTCAAGAAATCAAAAATCTTTGTGTCAGACTCAATTTCTAAATCAGACCTTGAGTATGTGGATGTTTCTGCTGCAAGAGCTGCGGGTTCATCACATCCATCAGACGCATTCAAAGCGTTGACACTTAAAGACTTTTCTTTCACAGAATCATTAGCAGCAAAAGCTGACAGAAGATGTTTATCACATCTAATGCTTCTTTTTACAAAATCCTTGATCCTTTCTGTTATCAATGGTTTATCGAACCAACCACCATTTGAACAACATTCATCAGCCCAGGACAAGTTAGAGGACTCACTTGTGTCGGAAACAGCATTGAGTGCAAAGGTTTGAACAGAATTTGGATCAAGAATTTTTACTTTTCCAAGAGAGGTATCTTTGGAGAGGGTGTTGAGGTTATTTCCTCCATCGATGGCATACTTCTTAGAAACGTATCTATCGACTTCAAATATAGTTTCTAAGATATCCCAGGCATCTTTATACTTAGTGCAGGCAGACACATAGTGCTGAAGTTCTGGGGTAACGGCTTTTCTGATAGCATTTAATCCGTCAGAGTTTTGCACTGCGGCAAGAGATTCTTCAGGACTATAACCACCAACATCCTTAGGTATAGATACATCGAATTTTGTATTAACCGGGGGATCATAGCCTTTAACTACACGTACCCATGTTTGAAAATCACGAGCTTGAAGATAAGCATATATAGAAACTTTCCACCCTGGGTAATTTGAGTCATCGAAAACTGGTGGTACGTATATTGAGATAGCACCTCTGCCCATAGAGTCAGATCGCTACAAACACAGACTTGTGAGGTCTTGAACGTGTTTGCCTGCTCTGATACCAATAGGAAAAGCGGGTGTACAACAACCACACCCAATATTTCGCTTAGCAATCTGTATGGAAAAACTCCAATATACTTTCTAGAGAATCAACTAGACAGTCAGACTCAATCTAGATCAAACGTATATCAAAGAGTTTATATCTCAATCTCTCGATTTGATATATATACTCAAGCAAATAGAAATCTGCGAGTCTTTATCAAATACTAGAGAGATAACTTGGATGGTACCAAAGACCAATATCCAAGTGTCAATCAATTTAAATCAATAACCAAAAGGTCGGATATTCTAATTGATTGAACAACGCACAACCTGTGATATTTCACTTATATAAAAAAAATATAATGCGGAAAAGAAATAACACAGACATCAGAATTTTGTTAACGAGGAAACCGCAAATACAGAAAAACCCCGTGACCTAGTCCAGATTGAACACACATTGTATTAAGCCGCTACAGACACTAGCCTACTCCAAACGAACTTCGATCTGGACTGTAGTTGAACCCCAATCAATCTCACACTGATCCAAGGTACAGTTATGCTCCTACGCCTCTGATCCCAGCAGGATGCTACGTACTTGATTCCCTTAGCTGATCTCACCCACAACTAAGAGTTGCTACGACCCTAAGTCGAATACTTTAATAAACAAATATGTATCACACGGAAAAGTCTACGGTAATAGATAAATCCGTCTCCCACGAATATACCTACGAGTTTTGTTCCGTATTTTGATAAATCAAGGTGAACAGGAACCAATTGATAAACCATACTTATATTCCCGAAGAACAGCCTAGTATTATCAATCACCACACAATAATCTTAATCAACGCAGCGAAAAAAGATATTCCGGAATCACAAACGATGAGACGAAGTGTTTGTGATTACTTTTCTATCTTGCCTATCAGAGATATAAATCTCAAGCCAATTATTATAATTGTACTCAAAACGATAGAAACAGCAAGATGAGATCACACAACTACAAGAAAAGTAGTATCTGTCTGGCTTCACAATCCCAATGAAGTTTTTAAGTCGTTAACCTAGTTTTAGAAGAAGAAACCAAAGGTTAAAGGAGAATCAACTCTAGCTATGCAACTAGTATCACAGGTAAGGTGTGGGGATTAGGTTTCCCAGTTGTTAGAGTTCTCCCTTATATAGTTTTTCAAATCAGGGTTTGCAATCAATGTTAGATTGGTAAAAAAACATTCAATATTCACCGTTAGATGAAAACCTGATTAGATTCAAGCTAATATTTCTCAACCGTTGGATCGAAAACTTAGCTTGTTACACACAAATGAAATGTCCAATTTTGGGTTTATGAACCGTTCCCAAACATTAACATTTGTTGGTTCAACATAAGTTAACCAAATGGTTAGCCATATGATCACTTTCATATCCACCATATTCTTCTTCACCATAACTAGTCCAAATGACTCAAATGAACTAGTTATAGAGTTGTTCAATTGCTTAGATCTTATGTAACTACACAAGACACAATCGAAGCAAAATTGGTTTGATTCACTCGAATCGGTTCATGAACCTTATAGCCACGGTTTGCAAAAGCATTCCTTAGTTTATATAAACATGAGTTCAAGAACAACCGATTTTAGATATAACCTACTCAAGTTCGCGGACTGGATTCGCGGACTTAAGCTTGCGGAAGGAGTTCACAAACTCCAGCAGAAATTCTCGGATCGAGAACTTCCGCCAGTTCGCGGACTTGGCTCACGCCACATTCTGTTTCTCTTGATCAACAAAGTTCGCAAACTTTGGTTCAAGGAATAAGGACTTATACATATATGTGTTTCCACAGTAATGCTTATATCATACCAATGGTTACGTAATCTAAACTCTCATTTCAATCATTGAAACATTCTCAGAGGACGTTATATAGCCGTTATTCACAGACCATTTTTCGTCAGAGCAATTTCCAAAGTGATTGAAACATAACATGACATTTGTCACTAGGTAAAGATGAATTTGGCTAAAGCGAAAGTACCAACACATATTTCGAGAAATATATAGGAAAGTTAAACTCGGCTCAAAATAGCAAATGTGTATAATGAAAATATATATATCAAAACGACTTTTGTCTCAAGAGTAGGAGATAGAGTAGATAGACTTTTGAGTGACAGATAAGTTCAAGTATCCACATACCTTTTAGTCGATGAAGATTCACATGTTCCTTGAGTATTCCTTCGTCTTGTATGATGATTGCCATAGAGTCTTGAGCTCAACTACACTTTCTATCCTAGTCCGATACCTTTAGCTATATAGGCTAGAAATCAAGACTTATAGTTTTGATCACTAACATTGACAAACATGCTTGAGATAGCAACGCATGCGAGTTCGACCGAGCAATGCTCTAGCACTTTTTTTTCCCTTTATCCTCACAACCAGATTTCTTGAAGGAATCATCAAGATTGATAGTTTCAATAGAATCTATTCCACTCAACGCTTTCAGAATTTTAGCTTGAGATCTGTTTGAGGATACATCCTTTAGTATTAGTTCTCAAACAGGATGAGTACATATACTCTGGAATAATTTTTAAACACATACCAAACATAGGTGTCAGCCTTAATTAAGTAATTTTGGCTAGATTTGAAAAGATTTCACATCTAATATGTTTTTTCATTTTTAAGATTCTTTGGTAAGAATCGATCTTCTAGATCAGGTATCAGATGATATATTAGACAAGTAAACTTATCTTGTTTTCACAAGTTTTTATAAGACAACTTTGCTACCCATGTAGAATGTGTATTCTCTTTATGTAGAATAAGAGATATTTACAGGATACATGATGCCCAGGTACTTGTGCTTCCTTACATCAAAAGATCGGGCATTGTAAGGAAGCACTTTCCAACGCAACTAAGCATTGGGGTGAGAGGTATCTTTCTCACCGAGTACCTTTTAAGGAACTTCTTCCTTCTTGTCTATAGGGACACGATCATGTTCCCTTGAGTGGGTTTCGGATTCAATCTCTTTATCAGGAATATTACGTGATGTTATATCCTTGATTATATCTTGTTCCCAAGATGGTAAGTTCTTTGAATTTGAACCCGTGTGATCTTGATCTGCCATTAAACAGATTTTAGATGTCTTTTGTTCAAAACATTCTATATGTCCCTTTAAGATATTCATTCCCTATTAAAAATGTTTTTCTAAACACGTATCAAGGTATACCTTTCGACATGTCTCTGTAAGAAGTTTTTCTATAAGGATTTTGTTCCTTATTTGTGAATGCTCCAGTGATTGAGTAAGAATTTCACACTCTGAAGTTTGCTGATATATTTCATCGCACAAGGCCAATTTTTGTTCCAAATAATCTGCTAGATTATTTTGAAGACTGAGTTTTTCTCGCTTTCCTTCACGGATTCTTACATTTAGTTGAACAATAAGTTCTAAGACATCATCTACGTTGTCAATGGTTTTTCCTTCTTCTGAATAATTTTCAATATGTTTGAAAAAACTTTCCAACACTTTACGAAATTCAGAACTTGAACAAACCAGTGAATCAAATCTCTTTTCTCTTTTAAAAACATAAGATTTTCCACTGGTGATTGGATATGGATCCAAAACATGTTCCTTGTTTTTTGGATGCATTCTTTTCTGATCAGAATCCTGATCCCTAATCAAGTTATCAGTCTTAGACTTTCTCCTTGATTTTCGAAAAGATTTATGAGACCAATTTCCATTGACCTTTTCTGAGACCATATTCTCATCATCTTGATGAACGTTAACTGAGTTCTTCATAAGTTTAGCTTTGCTTTTATTATTTTGACTCATTTCTTATAGGTTGGATAGCACCAAACACAGATTGTTAGATCTTTTCGTGTTTGTCTGCTCTGATACCAATTGAAAAGACGAGGGTACCCAAATACACCACAATCTTAAACTTTTACACCTATAAGTCCTCTTACCGAAAGTGATTGTCTATGTACTAAGTCGAGACAATACATCGAATCGGTATTCACACTTTGTGTGATCGTCTATGATTACTTGATAATAGGTTCGGACTTAACCAAACTTTATAGGATCACTATCAAGTAATACGGAGTTAACGTTTGTGTAATTTACTTTAAATTATAATAACAACAATTATAATTGCGGAAAACAAAAGTAAATGACACAGCAAGATTTTGTTAACGAGGAAACCGCAAATGCAGAAAAACCCCGGGACCTAGTCCAGAATTGAATACTCTCAGAATTAAGCCGCCCTACAAAATCAAACCAACTTCGTATAGTTGAGACCAAGAAACTAAACCTATAGTTCACCTAGTTTCTTCAGTATCCCTGCGCTTATGACATTCAATAAGTGCACGCACTGTAACAATTCCTTTGGTTCGTATTCCAAACAGTAAAGGAACAACAAATATGTTCGGTAACAACTCTTTTCAATCTCAGTGATATGAGTTAGACAAAGGCTCTTCTGTTTAGTCCAATAATCTTCTTTGTCGGGTTTAGATCAATCTATCCAACAACTACCAAAGTAGCAGAGTTTAGATTATTGCAATCAATAATAGGATCTTATCAAGATGCTAAATACTCATACCGATCTACGCAACTAATCAATCAAATCTATCAAGGATAAACTGGTTATAGTTGGATCCCAGCTGATCAAGTTTTGTGCACACCAAAGATTATGAACCCAAATCAGAAATCTTCTTCGTCTTCAAATCTTCTTAAATCTTCAATAAACACCTGCACACCACAACTTGAATCTCTTGTGATCAATCACGCACAGAACGGAGTATGTTAAAAATGGATTATCACAAGACGTCTTTAGATCTACAAAGAGTTCTAAAGATCCCGTCGACACTTCGATCTAGTTTGAGTGAATCTTACATCAGAAGAGAAGATTCTCAAGAATAAACAAACTAGGTGCAATCAAAGTTCAATAACCGTTAGTCAATCAAATCAAATTGAAAACTAATAATATTGCAATTATCTAGTTTCCCACCAACGGTACTCGTAGAGCTTCTTTATTCCAAAGAAGTTTTTAAACGAGCGGTCGTAAGAGATTTCGCCTAATTAGGGTACTTTCCTCTCCGAATAGACGGCTCCACCAGTAACAACACAACAAGGTAGTTTTGCTGGCTCTTAAGATAGTTTGCTCGAAATGCAAACTTGGGTATTTGTAGACCAAGGAATTTCCAAACCCGAAAGTATTCTCAATATATGCAATATATTTCCAAATTCGGTTTTCATAATTCCTAGAAATGCTCTGTCCAATACTAACCGAAATCCTACTAGAAAATCTCCAATTAGTAAATGCACATTACCAATTTTTATTTTCCAGAGATATGCATTTTAATTGCTGGTAATTAAAAGCATATAAAATTAACAACCTTATTTAAAAGATTCTCAACTTATTTCAGTCTGAGATCTCCTTAAGTTATTAAGGAATATCTTTGAACAATAAAAGATAAGAGTTACTGAACATGTTCAAAGTATGTCGACATCTTATTTCTTTGTAAATCCTCTTTCATATTTACAATCTTGGAAACGGTTATACCACACTTCCAAACAAGTTTAGAACTAGTTCATCTGATTTCCAAGAACTATGTGATTGATCAAATCAACACAGTAATCATGGGTTTACGGTTCTACCGAACACAATGATCGGTTCTACCTTAATATGGTTACTGGGACCGGTTACATCAATTTCCAAATTGGTTACATCAATTACCAGTACCGATTACCATATTCTCATGGTATTACTTGTGATTAGTCACACCAGTTACCAGGATCGGTTACACCAATTACCAGGACTAGTTACACCAATTACAAGGATCGATTACACATCTTTTGTGATCGGTCAACACCAATTACTAGGATCGGTTACACCAATTACTAGGATCGGTCACACCAATTACAAGTTCCATTTATTTATGTACGACTTTAAAAAATTATTGTATTGGTACAAATATATGTGAATATTGATTTCAATGTCCAAAATCAAGTTGAATGGAAAGAGAAAAGAGTATGCACCAATTATTCGAAATATTGTGACATAAAATTAAGAGATAACAAAAAAAAAAATCAAAAAAAAAAATCCCATGTGGTAATTGTACCAATCAAATCATTGAAGAAACCAATGATAATAGAGAAAATAAGAATGCATATTGTAATATTAACAAGGGTGCATCATTAGTACAAAACAAAGTTAGGATAAGTTAGCATGTGTTAGTGGTGGTCAGGATTTGTCCACACAAAGATAAATCAAGGGTTTTAGTTCTCCTGACCACCCCCTACAACTCGCACGCGTGGCATTAGTTCCAATATTATGAATGAAAAATGAATACTCAAGTCAAGATATGGATTTTCAAAAATTATAACGAGGAGGTTCGAACTTATGACATATTGTGTCATAAGAATGGCCTCTAACCAGTGTTCCACCTTGGTTGGAATTAATAGAAAAGATAAATCAATGGTGGTGGTTTGTTCAACTTAAATATCATAATTGCTTTATTAATTAGTGTTTCACTAATTGCACATAATAAATAATCTATTCATTATAAAGTGTTTTATTAATATGTGTTTCACTAATTGCTCATAATAAATGACTAATAATTTTTTAATTATAAATGTTTTCTTAATTAATTATAATATGTATTTCTATTAATAACTAATTTTGATAAACAATATCAATAGACATTTTTGGCGACAATGAGTAGTAGAAGAGGTGGAGGCCGAAAGATTAGTGGTGGTTAAGGGCGGCGCCAAGCACAATTATATTTATTTTTGTTATTTTATCATAAAATGGGATACGAAGTCCATTTTTCACGTGTATCCAACTTGCCAAGAGTTTTTTCTCCCTCTTTCCTCAAAATCCTGGCTTCGCCCTGGTTTGTGGTGGAAGAAGTAGTGACGGTGAGCGCTGGTGAGTAGTGATGGACGATATTAATTTTATGTTATCGTTACAACATCGATAACATCGTAGTGTGGAAGATGTGGTTGGTTGTTTTTAACACTTTTGATAAAGGAAGGTACCATATATTTCCGGGATGATATCATACAAGATAATATTTTCATGATCGTAGTTGGATCACCCAAATGGTACCCCTATTATCTTTGGTACTATATCGTATAAATCATGATTTTTTAATGTTAAAATAAAATTGATTGCAATACAAAAAAGAATATATATACACGGAAAAAAATAATGAAACCAATCAATTGACGACATTTTGTTCAATCTAAACCTCATACATGGCATTTGTGATTGAAAATTAGAATTGCGTCCAACAACCTACATGGGGTGGACGGCAGTGATGGTGGCAGTGGTGGAGTCAAAAATTGACATTGAGGAGGCCTACTTTTAAAAAAAAAAAAAAACAAGTAAACTTTGGTGGACTAAACTATAAATATATATGGACAAAGTACTATTGATAAAATAAACTAAAAAATTCATGTAGTTATTAAAAATTTAAGGGGTTAGAGCCAGGTTAGTCAACCCTTGGCTCTGCCACTAGGTGGTGGTGGATAAAAAAATGGATTCATATGGTTTTATGGTGGTGGCGGGTATTGGTGAACAAAAACATATTATGCTAATTTTGTAATGCCACAAAATATGTAACGTTATATTATAAAGTATAAAATGTGGTTGATCATTCTAATGTTAAAATAAACTCGATAAAACACATGTCCATTTTAAAAAATTGGTGCAATCAATTGTCATGTTGTGTAATAACTAAACGAACGACACGAAACAAGATCAGAACATATGAAATTATTTATTATCGATTTGTCTATGTAAAGAGTTGTCAGGATTTGTCCTTGGCAAAGATAAATTTATCGCTAGGGTTTGTTTAACTTAACCATTTTTAAATACTTTATTAATTAGTGTCTCATTGATTGTTCATAATTATTAATTAAATTTATATTATAAATGTCCCTTTAATAATCTAACATAAATACATAATTTTATTAATAAATAATTGCACTAAAAGCTATATTAATTCTAATGGTGGTAGTGGAAGTAGGGTTAGTATAAACGGTGGCGGGTGTTTGTGAATGGTGGAGGCGGTAACATTACTATTGGTGGAAGAAATAGTGGATGGTTTTTATGGTGGTGGGTGTTGGTAATAGTAGTGGAAAATAATAGTTTTTGCTTTTTAGTGAGTTTTATTGACCGAGTAAAAAAAATCTTCACAAAACATGCAACATTGTATTGTGAAAGATGTAATTGGTTGTTTTTAGCACCATTGATAAGGACAAAAATCAAATATTTCGAGGATGATACCAGAACGTATAAGACATTATGATCATGATTGTTGGATCACCGGAACGGTATCCGTATTATATAAAGGCAATTGGTGTGCCCGCGTAAGAAAACATTATCGCTCTCTCAAGTACTATTACATTTTTTCCTGAAAGACCATCAATGTCGAGTTGTTTCGCGACAACTACCTATAGAGACAACAATTGTTTGAAAATATTTGTTTGTTCATCAAAATCATCATAAAAAACTCTAAATCATAAATCTAAATTTCGCCTCCGATGTTTATATAATATTTTTTATATTTTACATTCTCAAATCATGCGACCTCTTGATTACAAATCAACAATATCAAATTATGGATCAATATATATAGGTTTCATTCACTAGGTTAGAAGGTAGAGTAGATACAGATGGGTAAATCACACAAAGCAGAACATGACTGAGAATACTTCAATAATTTGGTCAAGAAATAAGGTCAAAAATTTAAGATTAACTTTCTATAGGACTAATTAGATCGGGTTCGATAGGAGCCGACTAAAATATGGATTAATAACAATTTCCACGTAAGACAATTTCAAAACATAGTTTGGCTAACTCTGCTTATGTAAAGAGTGGTCAAGATTTGTCCTTCCTCAATTGCTATGTTATATGAGAAGAAGGTGATATCTAAGATTGAGGTACAATTCAAATCCATTAGATTCATACCATTTACAACTGGACGCCTTGAAAAAAAATTGACGTGTTGTTATTATTATTACAGGTAAGGGATACATTGACCACACTTGCGCAAATAGCTCACTTCGCAAATGATTGGTGTTGCATGTACTGTCTAGAATGCAACGATGAATTTGAGGAAACAAGGCACCAGAAGCAGTGTCCAGAGTATTTTGGATGTAGTAACTTAGACCCGATGAAATACTTATGTTCTTTTTTTTTTTCCCACAATCTATTTATTTAAGAAAAATGAACATTGCAAATACATAACATCAACAAAAATTTGACAGATTGCGTTTGATAATAGTGGATACCGATGGTCCGGAAACGGCAAAAGAAATGAATTGTTGTAGAAAAACTGTTGGGATATACAATGAATTACTTGATACGAATGAAAGAAGTATAACTATTTCGATTCTGAAATCACATAAAGTTCACAGTAGAAGATGACATCAAGTTTAAAGTTAGTAACAAACATAATATGGCTAACTAAAATGTTAAAAACAAACAGGATATATAAACTTAGAAAGTCGTGGGACTTGAAGAGACCAATTTTGAAAACTACAATTTAAGAAAGCAACGATCCACAATGCCATAAATTTTTTTTATAAATATTCAATATAGAAGATGTCAACTTTTGGTAAAGGATCTATTGACAATCTATAAATTTGAAATAGGATCAGGGAGTACAATATGTGTTCAAGGTTCTTTATGAGGTAATGTGTCGTCAGATTGTATTCCAAGTGAAGGTAGGAACATATGGAAGTGACAAAATGTCCAAGACTTTTGAAGTTTCCAAAGCCTTCGTTAAGACGAACTGTTGGGCACAATACTTTATTGAAGATTTAATGGCACATGTTTGCATATATACAATCCTTTCGGAAAGGTAATTGGTACACATTTTAAACATTGTCATCTGATGGGTGTTGAAAAATTACAGGAAAATCATGTCACATTGGAGAGTTTGTATCATCCGTTCGATGCAAAAAAATATTATTCTCGGCCTATTTGGAGGATCGACAACATGACCATGATAAATGAGTCAGCTGGAGCGAAATAGGAGCATGGGGAGACTTTTATGGACGATATTGATTAGTTGATTTCACTGAGATGAGCGTTGCTGACGACATATTTCCAAAAAATATTTAAACTTCCATGTTCATGTAGAGCATTATCTCATTATAAGCAATGAACCTAAATAAAAAATTATCTGGAAGTTAAGATTATATTTCTTTCGTTTGAGCAAATCTCCGGCGGTAAAATATTAAAGGAAAAAAACAAGAAAAAAGAGAGGAAAATACCGACTATTTTTATGACAAACCCTTATTAAATCATAAGGAGTTGATAAGCATTCGGGACACAAATTATACGATATATTAAAAATGAACCAACATCATGGCCCGTGCCGTTACGGCACGGGTTAAGGGCTAGTGTTTTCATAAAACAGATGGCTTAAATCTCCATAATTATATGGTTAAAATAAAATTAATAAATAACCTGAAAGTTATTGAAAGTAAGTTCTGTATATTAATTCGTTTCTAATTTGATGGAATTCCAATGAATAACTTTTGAGCATTGTTTGAGGTTCAAAAATCCTTAGGATGTTCAATTAACTACTCCCCTTTCCATTGTAATTGTTAAACACGATTTTAAGAAGTGTAATTTATATTTGAAACATTAGAACAAGATTTTGGATGTTTTTTTCTTTTTTTTTTTGGTCAATCAACAAATTTTAGTCCATTCAAATCAAAATAGTGATTACAGGTTAGCGTACATGATTAACAAAAACATCAAAATACATAAAAAAAAATATCAAGATAATCAAAACCCTAATACAAATAAGGATATCAACTATAGATTGCGAAGAGAAAGAGCAATA
Organism: Papaver somniferum; assembly: GCF_003573695.1. Classification (NCBI taxonomy): domain Eukaryota; kingdom Viridiplantae; phylum Streptophyta; class Magnoliopsida; order Ranunculales; family Papaveraceae; genus Papaver; species Papaver somniferum. The sequence goes on along the minus strand of NC_039360.1, from coordinate 62,436,270 downwards.
AACCGCAGAGATGCCCAATATTTGATTATGTATAAGGGAGAGATGATGGTATATTCCGAAATTAATTCCGACCATTTGATTTGATTGTATTCTTCTTTGAAAAGAGATGCTCCTAGAAGGAAGGAGTATTTTGCCCATAAACTTGTAGATCGAATCGTTGATGTTTTTGAATCAAGAGTAGTAAGACACGAACCAGCCATTAAAGATTGAAGAACTCACCCCACAACGACAAAGAAAAATCGCCCCAAAACGGCGAAGAAACATGTCAAAAGACACAAAAAGTGATGTAGAAACATCTTATTCAATAATCTAAAACCTAAAACTAGAAAGGGAAGAGAAATCCTTGCTCAGATCTGGTCCAAAAGGACCAAATCTAAGCAAGAAAGATGAAAAGACTTTAGCCTTTTTTTTAGAAGAAAGAGAAAAAAAGAGGAGAAAGAGAAAAGTTTTCTTCCATGAATTAATTGGGATGTTTTTTTTTTCAGTTGTCGTATAGGTGTTTGGGATTTGAGTGTTTACCGATATCTTTACTATTATAAGAAGGCTGTTATTAGGGCGTCACACTCCTTTAGAAGGGCGTCACTTGGATATCTGGTGACCAAAAATTTGGTTAAGGGATACTTTTGATTCAATAGCAATTTGTCCAAAATGACCCTTCAATTAAAACTAATAAAAACAGATGAGGAATAAGCAAACTGATCCTAGTGATGGTAATCAACATCTCAATCAACCTCAACTTCATCCTCAATTCATTCCACCGATTCAATCAATTGAAGAATGAATTTTTCAAACTCCTCAACAACAACCCATGGTGTATGTAAGGTAATAATCGAACAAACCCATCTTTTTGTACTCGTTTTTGTGCTTAAATCGAATGAAATCAAAGTAAAATTATGATTTTATTTACTTTCTGCTAGTGTTACGCCTGGGTACGGTACTAGATTTTTCAATCGTAATTTAATTTTTGAAGAACTTACGCCTAGGTTTAGTTCAATTCAAGCGTAAACTTTGATTTCCATGTCGTTCACGTCTAGGTTTAGTTGATTTCCAGGCGTAATTCCAATTTACGCCTAGGTTTAGTTGATATCCAGGCGTAATTCCAATTCTACGCCTAGGTTTAGTTGATTTCCAGGCGTAATTCCAATTTTACGCCTAGGTTTAGTTGATTTCCAGACGTAATTCCAATTTTACGCGTAGGTTTAGTTGATTTCCAAACGTAACTCCAATTTTACGCCTAGGTTTGCTATATGTCCAACCTAGACGTAATTAATTAAATTAAAATTAGCCAAACAAGGATTGTTTGGTCATCATAAAATTATATAAGATAAGGGGTTTTTGATATTACTTGACCCGTTTTTGTCTTATTAGGTGGCGCCCCTCTAAAGGAGTGTGAGCCCCAATAACGGCCTTTTATTATAATGCAAAGAGGGTTTTTAAGCCTCTTTTACCAAAATGACACCGCAAGAAAATTGAATGTAAAAATAATTCGAGGTCGTATGCGTCATTTCAATTCCTGAAATATCAGAGAATAAAAAAACTATTGCATCACTTCCAAGAATTCAAATTTCAAATCTCGCATCCCCTTGTTAATTCCATTTCCTCTGATGGTGAGAACTGTGAACTCTCTCTTATGCTCTAATCAATTTAATCCCTTGCCAGGAAATATATAATCAAATCAATACTTACAATCAAAATCTTAAGCTAAGTTGGGTTTTTTAATCTTTTACAGTTTTTTTGTTCTACATAGGTAATACAGGTAGTTAATCTCCAACCAACTTTTAATTCAATATTGTACAATTTCATAGTTTCAGCTTTGTTTCTCTATTGTTCATTTGAGTTTTTCCCTACATATTCTGTTGCGGTGTTATATGAATCTTGCTTTTTCTTTTGGATGCAGCACAAAGTGCAACATCGTTGCAACATGTGATGGAGTTTTGAAGCGAAGAATTCTCAAGGTATACAAACACATTTTGATCTTCCTGGAAAGAAAATCTTTTGCTTCTCTTTTTTATTTGAGAAAACTGTAAACTTATAAGATACGGTTTCAATTCGAAATTTAACTGTTGATAGCTAACCTCTAATGCAGCCTAAGTGTTTGCGGAAATGCCTAGCATAAAAGAGTTGTTCAAGTCCTTCTACTAAACATGGTTACCATATATTTCTTTTAGTTTCCTGTAATTCTTCTTTCTACATGCATAAGTCACAAATCCATTAACATTGTCTTTAAATATTCACATGTATTTATTGTTTATAATTATTTGGTTTGTTTCCGGCTATTTGTTATAGGACTTAGATGACTTCTTAAAGGACTTCAGATCAGAACAGGCTAGGAAGTTAATGAAAGATATCTTGGTTGTAAAGAGACATCGGAGGATTCGTACTCCAGAGGAATGACATCTTGATTGGAAAAGAAAAAAAATGTCTCATGTTTTTAAGACTACTACTCACAAAACATTGTTACAGCAGAGTGATAGGTAACAATAACATTTATGGTGTGTACAAATTTTTACATTAATGTATATTAAATTTTCATGAATTTATCATCATCCAGCAAGTGTGCATTTTCCGACTTCCTAATGAAATTTGTGTCTATTTTGGTTATATATCTTGAACCAGTACCGGTCAAGCAACAACGATAAGTTACAATTCCAGCTTTATGCTTGAAAATGAAGAAGAATGAAATTTGGTCGCTACGGCACGGAAAAAAGTCTGAAGTGTCGATTATTGTTGATCCCAGTAAGTCAGCTTTCCCTTATTTGTTCCAGATTTCCTTTATTTCATTAATTTGTTCCGGACGTATTAGCTTACCACCCTATCACTATTGGTGAATCTGATTTTTGAATTACATTTTTGCATAACCATTCCAGGTTGGTTTATCTGAGCAAAACAAAGTTAGAAGCTTTGTATATGAAAAACAAGTAAGAGAACATCTCTGTATTTAGTTCAACCAAGCAAGTTATATGAAATGTGTGCAATAAGCTTACATTTGTCTTTCCACAGTTTCAAGTTTTTGATACTTCATTGGTGAGTTTTCGTGTGCAAGAGTTCTTAGGTTTTGCTTTCTATTCCTCAGGGAAGTTGACATCATTATTCCCAGTTGCTTTCATTTAGATCTTGCCCGCCTATATTAAAACCAATTATAAACATCTACTGTGTTGCTTTGTTTTGATCTTGGTCGCCTGTTTTGAAACCAACTATAAGCATTTATTTCTAAAATTTGGTCATTTTGAGTTTTTTTGTTTACTTGGAGTTCCATTTCCTTGACCAGAGATATGTTTCAAGAATTTGTAGCTGAATAAGTGTTGAAGTCCAAAGTTTATTAACGAGGATGAGGAGACGCCTCTCTCGCGGCTCTTTCATTGTTAGAACTTGCAGTAAAATTTTGAGTTCTAAAATACCTACATCATTGAACACAAAAATGCACACCAAATTAGTAGTTGGAAAATATGGTACTTAAATTTTGTTTTGCTCTGACATAAATTTGGTGATCTGATGCTTTGCGATTTGTAGAACAAGTTAAAAATCCTTGACATGTTTATACGATGCTAGAGCTTGCTTTGCGAGTTGTGCATTCTACTATTTCCTTATAAAATTGTGTCTATTTTTGGTTGTAGATCCTGAACCATAACAACCCAACAACAATTAACACGCTTTAAATGAAGATGAATTTCGCGCCGCGGATACAAAGTCAACGTTTAGATTATGTTGTTGATCCCGGTAAGTCAAATTTTTCGGGGATTCCTTCTTTCATTAATTTATTAATTACTCCATGTTTAGTTTTTAGAAGAATCCAACTGTTCTTCAAGAAAAAATTTCTTTGGAAGTACATATAAACATATTTAAGGCGAAAAATGAAAATTCTTATGTCACTGCCAGGTTAAACTAATTGAACCACGCCATTATCAGGTGATGAAAAGGCATGTTACTTTTTCGATGGCATTGATGATGATGTGTGAATATTATACTGACAAGAATCTTTGAATGAAATTTTTCTAGGAGTGTTTTCGTTTTTCTGTTGGACGATCAACGGTCAAGTCCAAGACAAACAACAAGTCCTTCCTGGTGAAGACATATTTTATACAGATAATGCAAGAAAGATTGTCCATTGAGCTTCAGGTTAGCTACTGTTCGAAGTGCGTATGTTCTTCCTTTTCTTTTCTTTTGTAACCGTGTACAGGTAGTTTTATGTGTACGACAATCATGTGCGACACAGAAAAACACCTTAAGTAGAAACGTCGGAAGTTAGATGGTTGATAAAAAGAGGGACTGGTGGAACAAGAAAAGAAGTTCAGTTTTATGTGTCTTTTGTTTATGATGGTGTGCAGTTCTCTTTATGATTGTGTATATGCACAAGGAGGGTGAGCCACTGATCCTGATCCTTACATTGATAAACTTACTGAAGTATAATTATATTAGAAAAAAACAAGAAGTTGTGCTCCAGAATGAACTGTTTCTGGGTTCCGGTGATGGTGTAGGGCTTACAAAATGCTAAGTATATTGGCAATAAACAAGAGGTAGTGCTCAAGAATAAATTTGGCGAAACAACTGCATACGGATGAAATGTTCAGCTTGAACAACACGTGTGATGCACGTGCCCTTTACTAGTTATTATAGAGGTAAGATTACCCTGGAATTGTACAAGTTGCCTATTTTTTAAGACTTGCTAAAAATAGAGGTGTTACGGCCCCGGTGATACCAGTTATAAATAAAAATTATCTTTTGAATAGAATAAAATAAAAGAGATTCAAGCACGACAAAATTTAAGTGCGTTGACTACTAATCTGCAAGTAAATACGCAAGGATAGATAAAGGACCAACAGTAATATCTACATCTTCACACTAGGTTATTAGTCTGTCCTTGCATTCATCGTCACCTTCCCGGAGCTTGTTATTTTCCTCTTGCTGTAACAAAAGCTTCTCCATGTCTTCTAAAGGGAATCCCTTGGTTTCCGGAACGTACAAGTAGATAAACAAACCGACAAGACATGAGAAAAATTGCAGCAGAAAAAGCATATAGGCAATTCCAACATAGTATCCGATGACATCCAGAAAAATGTGGTGAACTACTATTTTAGAGGCCCAGTAAACCATCATACCCCTTACTCCACCAACAATTCTATACTTCATTGGGTATATCTCAGAATTTATGATCCACGGAACCGCTTCTATGCCAAGAAGATAAAGTACATTGCTACTGCTACCAGTGCTAATATTCCGAAACCCGATATTCCGTCTTCTTTGCTGTACCAAATATGATCCTGTGCACCAAGGTCACGGCCCTTGACGCCTCAAGTGAACACATAAGATAACTACCCAAGCGATACCATGATTCCAAATATGCTAATTAAAAGAAGTTTTCTCCTCCCACAACGATCTACCAAAACGATACAAAAGATTGTCCCAACAACACAGAGGACAGATGTGATGAGAGGAATTGCTAGTGCTGCCTGTTCCGTCATCTCGTCATCACTTGGACTATTAAATCCTCCGCCGCCTATCAAACGAAATATAGTATAGCTGTAGTGCATAATCATGTTCATACCAACAAAGTGCTGAGCAACTAGACAACCAATACCAGTGACCAGCCTTTCATATGGGGCGCGAATTCAGTGTCGTACCACTCACCATGATCGTCAATACTACCTTCTTTGGCTATTTCAGCTTCCATTGATAATTGCATCGCCTTCACTTCTTTGGAAACTTCACATGGAGATCTTAAAGTATTCAGAATTTCAACAGCTTCCTTTTTGTATCCCTATAAACAATTTGAAACTTCTAATTTAAGAAATTAAATACGATTGGGTATAATTGATGCAGCCTACACTATAGACCCGAGAAAAGGTATATATAATCACCTTTCTGTAAAGCCACCGAGGAGACTCAGGAATCCCACCTGCGAGTAATACTATAACATGAATTATACCAGGAACGATTCCAAGCTTCCAGTTCCATGTTTGATCCTTCTGAAAAGATGTTGATTAAAAGAGACAAAGTGACTTGTCAGTCATGTTAATCTAACTAAACACAAACAGTAGTATCCTAATTTCGAAAGCGTGATTAGAGACAAACCGCTATAAACCTGTATTAGCGGTTTCAAATGTTCTAAGAATTCTACCCAACAACGACAAAGATCAACAAATAATTGGGTGGACATATCAACAAGCCCCTTTAAATTTATAAAGCCAGATAGTACATAGTAAGGATAAATATACCTTAACCGAAGAATACAGATTGTTGAGATAGTAAAGTATTTTCCCTCCTGTAATTTGCAAGAAAATTGTGCTAACAAAGGCACCTCTCGCAGTAGGTGAAGAAAGTTCTGATATATATATAGGGAAAGTTGTCATAGTCATCCCCCCTACGCAACCTACTAAAATCATTCCCCAGATTGTATGATACCGATCCACGATATACACATTGAGAAGTGGAACAAACACAATGGCCAACAAATCTACAAACCCAATATCTACCAATCGACCTGCATTGTCAGTTGTCATATCAACCAAGAAAGCAGCAAGGGACATAGCTCCAAATGGAATATATAACATATTACTTGCCTCCTGTGTATCGACAGATTCAGAAAACATGAACGGTAAGTATTCAAAAGAACCAATAAAGAAAATATTAAGGTAACTTATATCAAGAATAACTAATGTTGAGTTGAAACTAGCTTACTATCTGCATCAAAAACCTCCAAGGAGATCTCTTAAACTCTCTTGGAAAGAAGGAAGTTGCATAGATTATTGCTGCACCCACAAGCATTATCCCAAGTTAATGAAAACTAAAAGATCAATGATGTAGTTAAGTCTTTTTTTTTTTTTTTTTTTTTTTTGATACGGCATAGCTGGACCCACCCACTTGAGCACTATAAGTCCAGCGACATCGCATAGGAGAGATGGGAACAAATAGGGGATCCAACCCTCGCATTGTGGGAGTGATCCCATTTTTTGCACTATAAGCAAAGAGGGTGGGTTTATTGTTGTGCTACACAATGGAACCCAATGATGTAGTTAAGTATAATATACTATATGATACTGGTACGTAGGCGACATATAATTCATAGACGTTTACGAAAAATTACCAGAATAATATCCAAAGAAGAGCCCCCCTGTACCAGCTATGAGTGCAATCATGCAAGGGCCGAGAAATCTTTTCTTCAAATCCCCAATACTTGTTTCATGCCCGTGATTACTCAAGCAGTTGCAGCATTGATCTGGATCATCACTATCTGGTTGTCATTCAAGAACTACAGCACTTGTCCCCATTGAGGATTTGTAATTTAAACTTTTCTCTTAGTGAAAACAAAAACAAAGAATATGAAGTTCTCAATGAATAAGAGTCTAATAAAAATGTACAGTTAAACAGCGTTATATTGCAGATGTCACAGTAGTACAGTGGTAAAGAGTGATACTTTTCCCTCTTTTTTATTGTCCCAAATAAATTGATACTTTTTTTATTGTCCCAAATAAATTGATACTTCAACATTGAGTAAGGCCACATTCCTAAGATCACCCTTTTAATTAATTATTGTAGTTAAAATTTTAATCTAAGAAATATATAAAATTTGATAGTCCTGTTTATAGTATCAAATTTCCTGTGTACAATTGGAAAAAATAATGAAAGTACCAATCTTTCAGTAACGATGAAACTAAAAAACCTAATTGAGATCGGAATACTACTTAAAGGACTTAATGCAGAAGTGTGAATACCAGCATATGTTCACCAGATTTTGATTAAAACATGGAATATGTTAGTCAGGAATTTCAACCAACAATTCAAAAGCATTAAACATATCTGCAGCACAAACAATAACAACAAATCGAGCAAAATAAATAAACAAGAAAACCATCATAAAAATTTAAATTTGGTAACTAGAAATACCAAACACCACTTACCGATCGGTTCAGAACCTGTTTTCAGTCTTAGGGATCGGTTGTTGTTTGCAAGAGTATTCTTTTTCCTTTACAAGAGAGAAACTTGCGGTGATGGTGGGGAAATTGAAGCTAAATAACGTTCAAACTAATGGTTGTTTGCGAACCCTAGACCGTGATAAGGTAACGAGTCTTTCTCGTTTTTGCTTTTTATTTGCGAACCCTAGACCGGGATAAGGTAACTCCCTGTTAACCTTCCATCTATGAGTCTTTCTCTTTTTGCTTTTTTTTTCTTTTTTAAAAAGACAGGCAAGCTGGGCCGGCCCCTCTGAGAAATCAGCCGGCCCTGCCTCCAACAAAGCCCGCTAACCCTCCAAGAGGGTAGTTAAAAGTCAATCCACAACATACAGTTGAACCTCGATAAACAAATGTTCGGTAAATGAATAACCTCGCCGAATGAATAATTTTCTCCGGTCTCGATTTGGGCCAAAGTAATAAGTGAATAACCTCGTTTAATGCATTAATGAATAAAACAAATTGGATCCTTAAAAGGCGCTATATAAATATAAACGAATAATTATATATATATATATATAAAAATAAACCAAAATACATAATCAGAAAATTTTACATAAAAATATGTAGGAGTGAACTCAAAAAAAATCATATATGGTTGATTGTTTTTTTCTTCCACCCAAACCAAAATGCACCGTATTCTTAATTTTATGTAATGCTTGCATAATTTCTGGAATATTTTTCCCGTGTTGTAGCAAGTAGTTTTTTAAAGTGACCATCGCTTTAAAAGCATCTTTAGATGACACATTTGGTACGACGCTACTATCATCTGGTTCAGGATCATTCTCATTATTTATTACTAACTCAATAACTGTATCATTCTCGTTAGGATAGTTCAAAAGATAACATTTCTATAACGTAAATTAGAAACGACGCCAATTAATCTTTGGATTTCTTCTTCTAATTGACCATTTTCTGGTATACTTACATTTTCTCCTATACAATTTAACTTCTTAATTGAGAAAATATTGTTTAAATGAATAAATATTCGTTTATCGATAAATGAATAACCCCGCTAAACGAATATTTTTTGTTGTCCCTGGAACATTCATTTATCGAGGTTCGACTGTATTTCCTTATGAAGAATCAGAGCATCTTACCACTTAGATAAATCAGATACAAAACTGACTGTTATAACATATTGTCTAGTACATTAAGCTACTTTGATTTCTATTTCTAGTCCTCTTTTCTTTTTCAGGATGTATTCAAAGAAAAAAGCACTGTCAAATTTTCCACAACTCACGAAACTAACCACTTCAATGTATCCCACATTCATCAAAAATCCACCAGATCTTCAGAATATGGTTCAACTCCCCGGTTTCCTTGCTAAATCTTCTCTTTGGTTCAGCAGTGCAGAGGAAGGTACCGCAGTGGGGGAGAAGGGATCGTAGCCTTGATTCCAAACTCCAGGACTAAACCCTTGCATATTATTACTAATTTGTTGGGTTTGAACAAAGAGGTTGCCTGATGGAATAGTAACACCAAACTTGTTCTGCTGAAGTTGAAGATGATTTACTGTCCGAGGCGGCGGCAAATTTCCAGGGGAATTGGGCATTTGGAGTCCCTGATGCGGGATTTGTGATGTTAGCATAGGATTTGGATTTGGAAATGCTGGAAATCTTAGTTGAGGCTGTGGAATCTGAGCTGTGTTGGCACCAAAAGAAACCAGAGCTTGAGGTTGTCCAACCTGATATGCAGCCCTGGGGCTTTGATTACTTAGAATGCTTACTTGCAATGATGAATTGTTCATGGCTGGTCGGTAAGATGGCAGCTGAGTCGGTGAAGTCTGTAGCGTTGTTGGTCTTGGCAGCATTTGAGGAGCTAGGGATGGAGATCCTGGACTTGCTTGAGGAGGAGGCACCAGAGGTCGAAAAGTGAAATCACCAGAATTTGGGCGCTGCGGTCTTGGAGTTGTGACTGGTAGCAGAATACTTCCCTGCTGCAGTTGGGATAATGATAGTGCGGGAGGAACATGTAATTGAGTGGAACCTAATGTGGGTTCAGCAATTGACGAGGGAGTTGATGCTGATGTAAAAGAAGGTACATTTGAAGGTGGGGGATACGGAGACCGACCTTCAGAGGGTGGACCCATTGGGTGATTTATACGCATCATACTAGATATCCCTTGAGATGTTGATGCAGCTGGTGATACACCCGACCATCCAACAGAGCTTCCAGAAGGAGTTACAGGTCTACCAGTCAATGGTCTCATTGATGCATGTTGAAGACTTGGATATGAGAACGTTCCTGTTGAAATTGGTCGATTACCAGTATTTTGATGTGGCATGGCAGAATTAGGTTGAGGTGCCATGGCACGGAAAGCAGGTGAGTTCTGCTGACTCTGCATGGGGTTGTTCAACATCGGAAAACCCTGAGATTGTTGACGAAGTTCAGGCATGTAAGACTGCTGTAGACTTTGCATCGGCTGTGGTTGACCAGGAATAAAAGGACGCTGAGAATGACCGCTAAAACTTGGATGCACAGTTGAAGTATTGATGGATGTTGGACGACATTGGACAGCATTGGACATGTGTGATGAGGGGGCATAACCAGAGTGGGGATGCACTGCAGGTTGGGGTGGGCCTAGTGGGAACCATGGACCATGGTATGGCTGAAATTGAACTTGTGTGCGACCAGACTGTGAAGGTCCTGCCATTGGCTGCATAAAACCGTGGTTAACACCAGCCATAGGTACCACATAACCAGCAGAACTAACGGCATCCTTCTGATTCTGATCAAACACATTCACACTATTCCCAGTGCCTGTTGCTGTATCTGTGGTAGCCGTCGCTGAATTTCCATGCTAGGAAACAACAAAAAAAAGAAGCAGAAATGAACAGAAATTAGGCTTATTAAGAACTTGGAAAAGGAGACGGCCGACTGCGTCTTCATCAATCTTATGAATGCTGAACTTACCAGTACTGGGGAAATGAGTAGTTCAATTAAGGAAACCGCGGCATCAATTTTCTCAAACGAGTCAGCTGATACATGGACATATAGCTCCTCATAAGCAATTTGAACATCATTTCCATCTGATGAGGTTGTTTCACCCTGGATATATGTTACCAAAAAAAGAAATCAGAGCCATATCTGTGCACAGTCTAGAGTATTTACATCTGAAGAGGTCGTTTTGATGCAACAAACGCGGATTTTCCTTCTATTGAAGTGCACAATTACCTTCTCTCCCGTACCCACTTTAGTACCATGAATTTGTATAGTAGCTCCAGTTTCCTGATATTGATTATAATAAGGAATTAATTCAAAGCCTTTTGTGGAGATTTTGATGAATTGCATTTGTTGAAAGAATATATAGATGAAAGCAGTTTAAAAAGAATCACCTCTTCTAAACGCTTTTGAGTATGGCTTCCAGGCCCTAATATCACGCCAACGAAATTGTATCCAGGGTAACGTGTGACCTGCACAAGTACACAGGGAATAAAAATATATATCACGCTTTCTAGTAAAAGTCAATCTTTGAAAAACCTGCTAAATTTGTTCAGAGAATAATCAATGTATAGATGAGTAGGAAAAGACACAATGTTGCCAGGAACCAAATCTCTGTAGTCGTCAAACAACAAAGCTCCCCTCTAGACAGTACAGATACCCTTAACAACGTCTGTTTAACCTAAAAAGCTGGTAATCTTACGGCTCTTGCAAATGCTGCAGCACCATGAACGATGACAAGAACAGTCCATTGATATAATCTTACACCTCTACTCTGCGCCAAATATCAGCAAATACTTCTATATTGCTTTTGGCCACAAACTGGCGAAGCCAGCAAGGATTATCCTTTCAAAGAATGAAAAAGATCTATAGAAGAGCAGACTATAATAAGAATGTAATAATCAGCGCCTTACAGGAATAGGAATCTTGGCCTCCTTCAATAGTGGTTTGTAATCCGGTGGAACCTTGTAGCTCGGATTCAACTTTAGTATCTCCCCTGCAGGCAGAATGACAGATTATTGTATTTAAGATTGAATAAATATTAAAATTAAGGTCTGAGGATGGCTGCCAACTTACCAATAATCTCTTGTTTCTCCAGTGCTAACATTTCAAGCTTCTCCATCTGCTTTTGCAGGGAAAATGATTAGCCAAAAGCGAAAAAAGAAAATGTAGACACTTAACTAATCACATACAACGCTCTTGACCTGGTCATCTTTTTGAGCCCTAGAAGATTCAGGATGTGGAGCATCTTTCAGTAGTTCTGTGCCTTTTTCATCTTCCTCCTCGAGAACTCCCGATTTCAACTGTTGTGCTATTTGGTCTACTCGAGTCTGCTCAAAATTTGTACCACCACACAGGCAGTAATATCACTTAATCACCTGGAAGTGCAGCTTCCATATGAGACTACACAAGGAAGCTACGATATTTTAGCACCCAAACAGGGAAGGAAAATGCTCAATTGCTGAAGGTTGAGCAATTGACTTTTCTCCCTAACAGGAGCTAAAAATATCGTTGACCATATCTAAAAGTTTCCATTTTTTAAAAGCTAAATTGATTAAAAAGAGATGATACACTGAGAAAGATGTAACCATTTCAAAATGATGGTATATAACAAAATTCCAATATACACTAGTTCATAACTGCTTAACCTTGCAACTTGCAAGGAGTCTAGAGGATACCTGATATGCTAAAGCTCTTCCTTTCCGAACAGCAGCATCTTCTGAGAGATCAGCACCCCATTTTGTTTTCCTTTTGATTTGTTTATTATCCTCTACTTTGGCTGCATCTCGGGCTTCAGTCTTCCTAGGACGGATGGCAGGAACCAGCGAACCTGCTAATTTATTCTTTGGTATAACAAATCCAGCCTTCTTTATGAACATGGAAACTTTTGGAGTACTAGCTGATGCTACAGATGAGGTGGCCATTACAGTTGTCTGAGCACGATGAGGTTCAACTGAAGATGCCTGGTCAACTTTCGTGGCCATATTGTCCCCAAAATGCCTTCTTAAAAACGGAAAAGGATTTCACCCTCGAAAGCACTAGAAGAATACCGAAACAATAAACCAAATGAGTCTAACCAGTCAATATCCATGTTCCATTTTTTAGTAAGCATCAAGAACAAACAAAACACAATCAATATAAAACATAACCAAGTAAATTAATGGAGCAACGGAATTGAGAAAAACAGAAACATCTGAAACAATGATATACTGAGCATATCTAAAGCCAACTGTTTAAAATGATGGACTGATAAGACCTATCATCACATGCCTCTGGTTTTGAACACTCCTCATCTGCGTTTTTACATTCTACCTAAATACCAATTATATGTCGGGTTTATAGCTAACTAAATGTTAAACCATAATAAATTAAACCCATTAAATTTACATTGTAATGCTGACCCCTTACATCTTGAGCAACTAAAGGAAGGGGGGTTGTTAAACAATGAAGACAATGTAGATTAAATACCCCTTACATCTTTGAGTTGCTCTCAATAAAAATGTACTTCCAGGATCTCTTAAGTATTTATATGACAATGTAGATTAAATACCGACTACTTTTCTCAAAACCCTAGTAGAGGCAAACTCTAATGTACAGAAAAAATATGTAACTTAAAAGAAAGGGCATTACCATAATGAAACTATGATTTTAGAATTGCTTAAAAACAATATCAATTCTACCACAACATTGATAATAAAGAACAAGAAACAGTGTTTTAATGGAATCTTGAACTCAAATCAGTAAAAAAAAAATTAGGTTTTAGAAACCCCTAAAACTTAACAGTGATTCCACCTACAACAGCAAATCCCTAATATATACAGAAGTAATTAACTCATTTAAACATCATCAACTTACAAAAAAATCTCAAAAAAGCAAGAGAAGAGTCGGTGATTACAAAAAAGAAAAAAAAGTAGAAGAAGCAGAAAAAACAAAGTATTACCTGAAAAGTTGAGAGTTGTGATTTTGCTTCTTCAGATTTGTGTTTGTGGTTTTGCTTCTTGTTTGAGGGTTTTCAGAGAGACGACTGTTCCACTACTAAGTTTCTTTTCTTCGATGGGGAACAGACTTGATGTTCTAGACTTCTAGTACTCCTTATTCCTTATGCTTTTATGCTTACAAATCAAGATACCCCTCTTGTTTGTTAAAATTACAAATTACCCATGCCGGCGTTCAGTTCCGATGGGAGGCAGATTCCCGGCAGCAGGTTTTGGGGTCACGGGGGAGATTTTTCATTAGTAATGCTAGATGTTGCCATGTTGGCAAGAACTATCTCGCCTTTGCGCAATACCCACAACAAATCCGCAACTACATACCTATCCTAGAATTAGCATCGGAAAAAATTATCTTCATATTCTGCAGATGAGATGAACCGAACAGTTTATTAAAAAAAATGGAGATGAACCGAACTAAGAAATGTAGAACAACAAGCGACATTTTGGACTGGCATTTGGAGTAAGCAACAAAGATATCCACACACAAGATCTTTCATTCCTTAGATATGACAATTGACATTCTTCCCAGTCACAAATATAATAGGATAAAAACTTCATACTTTCTGTGTACAAATATTACAGAAGGAAGTTTGGAAATCTAAAAGTGACGGGATGATGGTGTTCCTCTTTTTTTTTCATAAGGTGTGGATGTGAAGGTAAGCCACCAGAGATGACATGGAACGATCAAGCATTTGGACCTCCAAAAGCTGCAGAATATTGCTGAACTGGTCCTGGTATTGCAGTTTGGATTCTTTGTTAACTCCAATAATCGGAGATCATCTTCTTTCCAGGAACTCTGAAACCACAAGATGTAAAAGTTACAAAGACAGCACTAAAACAAAAAGATGGAAGAGGCTCCCTGATGCAAAGATCAACTGTAATCTATCCCAAGTCAAGTCATCCAAAAAAGCCCGATTCCAATCTTTAATGGGAAAAACAGACGCATTATGATCAGTACTTAGTTCTACATAATTAATTGTGGGTGCACCATACATATAAAACGGACCTGTTTGATCCTAGTTCTAGCTTAACTGCTGAAGCTCTATATTTTGACTTGGATCACACAAAATCATGTCCCCGCTCAGCTAATCATAATGTCGATAACCTTTCTATGATTGGAACCCCTATCAACTCGAACTGAAACAAATGTCATAATACATAAGCATCTTCATCTCAGAGAATAAGTGACATATGGTGTGATAGTTGGAACTAAACTAATGTTACAAATAAAATCACCTACAAATGATGTTTTTGAAGTTACAGCGAAGCCGAGAATAGAATAACAGAACCAACATAAGATGAAAAATCAGTACAGAACAAAACCCTTACTGGAGCAATTGTTTTCTAAGAATGCAAAAAATACTTACACTTGAAGAAATCAACTTCAACTTTGTATGATGTTTGTGTTGTTGTTCTCGAACTTCCGTGGTTCTTCTAACATTTACGGGTTTCTTCTAACAATTTGATGAAGTTGGATAAGACAATAGTGTCGTTGCTGGCATCTCTCTCCAAGCAACCATTTCTCCTCAAGCTGAACATCCACATCCCTGAACAATATTGCATAACCACAACAATAAGTGCTTTGCACATAAGCAAGAAACCTATAATAAAAAATATGTTAGACCAGGCATTCAGGAAATGGAGTTGTTAGGTATGCAGTAAACCTCCTTAGACTAAGAACTTCATAATTCTTCCGCAGGTAATCAGCATGATTTGTGAGAGCATCTTGAGCATATGGTTTGCCTACAGTTCTTACTGCAGCTGCATTTAGTAAATTTTCTAATGAGCCGTGCTTTTTCAACAGCTTAAGGGCTGTCTTTCGACCAAAACCAGGGGCTAAATGTTGAATCCCAGGAACACCATCAACCTCATCACCCATAATACATCCTGCAAACAATCATGCAACTAAAACCCAGTAAATGACAAGCGAAAGTTATCGAGTGTCCTGACAAGCTGTGTGGTATCTGTTGGAATTTCAGCTCCTTAACCTTTATGCTTTACCACTAGACAGCTTACAAGCTGAAATTAGACTTGAACCTAGTATTAGCATACTCAAGAACTCACTGAAAAGCACCACATATAGCTATAACACTACATATGATTCATACTAAAACAAGATGAGAACAAGGAAATAGAAACATTCAAGACACTTAAACCTTCATGACTTATCATCAACTTCTATTTCCTCACATTAATTAAGAGCAAGGGCTATGGGATAGAGTGTTTTGACACCCTATCCCTTTCAAAATGGGAGAGAGTAGAGCTGATAGACTGTATTTGCTACCGTGGGATAGAGGGGGCAAAAGACTATAAGGGTAATGATGCGCCGTGTAGAAGAAAAAGTTGACTCGTAAAAATTTAAAGCTAAAAGTGAGTCAGAATTTTTTAATAATAAAAAACTAAAGTTTGATGGGTCACGGTGATTTTTGAATTTTTTAAATAACAAAAAACTTAAAGTCCGTAGTGGGCCATGCAAAATTGAAAGAAGAAATCTATTAAACGGGAAACAATGAGCCGTATGCTTTCACTTTTATTTTAAACGGCAAACAAAGAGCCGTTTTATATCTGTTTTTTTCAAACGGCAAATCGATAGCCGTGTAGTGAGCACTTTCACACACTCGTTCGGACAAAAGAGAGGCCGATTGAGTTTGGGATGAAAGGGTGTTTTTCTCTATCCATAGTAGGACCTAACTTGATCAACTCTTTCATTTTGAAAGAGACTCTCAACCCCATAGCCCTTGCTCTAATGATGGATAAAAATTGATTTGCTTTTAAAATAAACTTGTGAGGCTAGAAGAGAGTCTTAGTCATGCTTGCCACATGTCACTCCAACCTTTCTATCATGAGTTGGAGGACACCTCATGGCTACAAAGGACAGCTCATATGACATGTCAAGCTAAAGGACATGTCATGCTTTGACACAACCATATCTAGCATCCACCTTAAGCTAGTCTTTAATGCATGATTAATACCATAAACATGCCTTAATGCGGATTAAGACTAATCCGACTTAACTTAATCTAAACAAGCATTACTTTAACCATATGGGATTTGTTGCGCAAAACACAAAAAAGTCTTAACAGTATCATCTTCTACAACTTTTAAGTTAGCTTCCTAAACACTGAAAACATTCAAAAAGGGATAGCATGTGATCATGACCAACGGCCAGAAGGTGAAATTATAACACAGATGTCAGAAGTACAATCACATGATGAGATACAAAGATAGTGTGACTTGCAGACACAAATTATGCAACGACAAGTGGAAAATAATGCAAACATTTCTCTGAGAGGATCATTGTATACCAAGTGAACATCTATAGTTGTACATGCACAATACAACATGAACCAAGAGAATCTCTCATTTCCAAGGCCACATTTTTTTTATGGAAAGAGAGTGCTCCACAGGCTTCAGTGTAAAAATCAGTGAAACATTTTGAAGACAGCATTGCTTATAATGCAGTACTGTGATAAAAGAAAACACTATCCCGATGTGGGTGATTTTTGCAATTTTAATGAGGAAAGTAAATGTCAGTTTTACTACCAAGAATATTCTTGAGAAAAGGCTCTACTAAGGTGCGAAAAGATAAATTATATGGAGGAGTAACAGAAGTCCTATGATACCAGAAACACCATCCCAGGTGGGTAATTTTTGCAATTTTAATGAGGATAAAAAAGGTAGTGTCAGACTGTTGCAGGAGCTTTTTATGTTGGTTACTTATAATTGGGATTTACTAGTTTCCATTCTATAGTAGAGCATCCTGTTCCTTTATTAGTAATATTTTATTTTCTTAGGGTTTTGTATTCTAGTATATGAGTAGTTCTTAAGAGTATGTTTTAGGTAGACTTGTCTTATTTTGATTTAACTTATAATTAACAGACAACAGTGCTAGGTATTAACCTCAGACTCGATTGTCTATGTTCTTTGGTTCCTACTGTGCTTTCTACTAGTTTATGTCTGATCATAGACATAGAAAAAGATATGGAAATGTTACTCCTACTATGCATCTGAGAAACAATGCTCTCGATAAAAGGAGTAAGGTGTAAAGTATAGCGACGCTGCCAAAATGCGAGCATTATCAACAACAAATCCCGGATAACCAGAAGTTATTGTTGAGTATTTTAATCTCCCAAACATGGCTATATTTCTTTTTTCTACTGTATATTTGTTCAATCCAGTGAAAGTTTAATATTGTAGCACATCATGGTTCATTAAAGTTCACATATTGATCCATTAAGAATCTTCTAACTCCCATATATAGTTCTAAAGTTGTTCATCAAGCTATTCTCGAAGGTCCGGTTTCATTTGCTTAGGACTTAGGAAATGGCAAAAGCTTCAAAAGCTATCTATTCCTTCCCCCCATCACCCCTAACTTATTAGCACAAGTTCAATGATGTCCACTGGGTGATTCAATAAATAACTGTCATTAAAAATCAATTGGTTCCAGTGGTTACTAAGTTTCATCAGTTAACAACTGCATCAAATTGAATTTGTACTTTTTCTGCTTATGGGGATCTTAATAAGTTGTGAAATACGACATTTCTGAAAGTGAAGAGCTAGTGAAAGAGTATCTTACGCAGACTTAAATCAGAGCTTGGATCACAATCATACTGAGCCATATAGTGCTTCAATGTGTAAAAAGACCAGCGGCCGAATTCTGGCATGGGCATGACAATTTGCACTTCTTCAGATATTAACTGCTTAAAGTCTTTATCTGGAGAACCAATAACAACCCGAAATCCTTTCTGTAGAACTTTCTCAACAAGCGTAGCAACAACATCATCTGCTTCATAGCCTTCGATCTTTAGCACCTGCGTTGGTTTACAACTTCAATATTCAAACTTTTGGAACAACAGTCAACAAGTTGCAGCAGAACCCTAATCGAAATAACTTGTACATCAAGAAGAATTTTTCACTTACTGGCACATTGCATTTCTGTAGGACCTCCGTAATGACATGCCGCGAATCTCTCCCAGGCTCCGCAACCCTCGTATATCGTTTTGTCGTTGATAATTGTTTGGAGAATTTTCTCCTATGAGCTTTATATGAAGGTAGCAAAACTCTTCGGAATTCATTTGCTCTGTCACCATCAAGAACCTGAAACAACATACATAGTTGAGGTAAGGCGAAGATAACTACAATGAGATTAGAAGTTACCAAATGAAATAAAACACTTGAGGAAAATATCTCAATCCATCTGGACAGACATTGGTACCAAAGAACTTAATTTAAGAAATGTACTTACTTCCACATTCCAAGATTGGGCAATTACATCTCAGTGTTAATAACTCTGAAAACATGCATTAATAATATGTATATATACTGCACTGTCAAATCATATACCAACATGGGTATCAAAATTCATGAAATTTGGGTTACCCCAAAAACTGTTGAATAAATGTGAAAAAGGAGAATATTGAGACAGACATAGAAATAAAGGTACATTCAAGTTTAACATTTGGAGGTTTCACATCTTATGGAATACAATTTGAATCACAGAGATAAATAAGAGAACAGTGAAACCAGATAGAATGAAAGGGAAAACTTACAGCAATGACAGGACTACGATGGCTGACTTGGGAGAAGAAAAGAGAAACCCAATGAGCAAATGATTGTAAACTGGGTGTACTTCCTTTATAACAAAGAGGATTCACATCTAAGAAGAAAACCCTTTCTTGCTTGCTGCTGGTATTATTTGGTGATAAGAGTAATTGCCCACAACTTGTTTGGTTTTGTGACGAAGTGGAGAATGTAGAAGAAGAAGGGGATGAATTGAGTCTTCTTGTACTAGTAACTGTAGTTCTATTTGGGCATGGCAAAGAAACAGATGGGATGGAAGTAAATGAAGGAGAATGGTTTTTATTTTTGGGAAGATGGGCGAGAATGGTTGCTCCTCCTAGTCCTACTGTTGCCACTTCTACTACCATCTTCGTAATTCCTACGCGGAACCAAAAAAGAAATAAAAAGTACGGTTTTCTGGGTTTGGGAATTTTCTTTCGTTTTCTTTTTCTTTACTGGGGCAGATAAAGCTATACAAAGATCGGCCCTTTTCCCCTTTCTCGAAACTTGTTGTAGGGTGGGTTTTCTGTTTACAGAAGCCATTACAGGTGAGATGAGAAGTAGTGCCGTGAGGTTAGCGGGACCTAGACAAGACCAATCTATCACAACAACCAATTTAACGGTTACGGTTATGTGTCATGAGTCATGACCATGAGCACCAATATGAAATGAAACATTTACCTTTCTCAAGTGATATATACCAAACTCACTCTCAGGTTAGTAGCTTAAAATTGTGTTTCACGTCGCGTTTGGATACCAGAAACATAAGTCAGGAGGAAAAATATTGAACCTTATTATTGGGCTTAAAAAGGGTGAGTTTTGGGGGGGGGGGTTTGAGGTCATGAAATAACAACCTATATGACCCCTTATCTATATTTTTCTCTAATGTCTAATCTACCCTTAATTTGATTAGTGTTAATTAAATTGATTTAGCTAATTAATCAGTCTTAATGAATCGATTAGCCTAATAAAAACATTAATCTTATACAAATCAAAACTTGATATTTTTGAGTTTTGAAGAAGTGAAAATGGTGATTTGGATGATTTTTTTTTGACAAATGACGAAACCCTTTATCACAAAACTCAAGATAACCTTATAATCAACTCCCAACATCAATTTTATCAGTTTAAATCAGTCGGAAATCTGAAAAAAAATATGGAATTTTCTGCTGTTACGGCCGGGAAATTGTATCGAACCAGCCGTAATTAAGCACTTACGGATAGGATATGAGGAATTCCCAGCCGTAAACTGTAATCACGGATGGGAAGTTAAGAACTTCTAGCCGTTATACAACCAAGAATCTCCTGAGTCTGTTTCACGGCTTGGAATTCTTATATTTCCCGTTCGTAAATAGATTTGAAAGTTGAGAAATTTTTTGATTCAACATGAATTCTTAATACGAATGAAAATTACTAACAAATTCACTAACTAGACCATAATAAAACTCATTACAAAGATGGTTTTAATAACATCCCTCTCGATGTATTAAGAAGTCTTTGATGATGGCGAATTGAGCTTCCAAGTTGAAATCATAATCTTTCCATTTTCTCCATTCTTTCTTAGCTTGAGCTGCGACTTCTCTATCAGTCTCACCTTTAAGTCGAAGTTGGTTGCACATACGATGTAAAGCCATATATTCTTCCACTTTTTTGCGTATGTCTGAAAATCGAAGATACAATTCAACCCCATCGCGGTTGTTAGTGTTACCTGTTTCACCAAAAAAAATTCTCGAAAATATTACTCCAATACGATTGACTTGGTAAACCGCGTTTCTTTCGTTCTTCTCCCTTCTTTGGATAGCATAATACAAAATTTTTGCAAAGAGATAAGTCTTCTTCCAAAGTGAAGTTGGGTTTATCCTTTGAGTACATTGTATTGAGTTTGTAGGAGTTTTGGTGGAGATTATTGATGTAGAAGGTATGATTTTGATTTGGAATGAGTGATTATAGAGAGATAGTGGAGTTATTTCAAGTTTAAATAATTGGTTGAACAACTAGAACCTTCTATAGATCAGTCTTCCAACGGGTATATTTTTCAAAATTCAAAAAACTAGCTGATTTGAAGTGGTACAAGTGAAACTATAGATACTTACGGCTGGGAAATTCAAAGGAACATCCAGTCGTAATTCTGTGTGACCTGCAAAGTTGGTGGTCTGCCAAAGTTACGGTTAGGATTCCTGGCCGTATACCTGTTTTTTAACTATTGATCAAAAAAACGGCTGGGATTCATGTCCGGGAACAGAATTACGGCTAGGATATGTAGCCGTCGTGTAGGAGTCTTTTTTTGGGGGTTTAACAGAGAAATATACAGCCAGGAATGTCCAAACCGTAAACAACGGCGGATGGGTTTCCAACCGTTTATATTGTAACGGCTAGGAAGTATCTAGGTCGACTAAGACGTAAATAAATTCACGGATATAAAACCTAACCGTGAAACAAGCACGGCTTGGAAACCTGGCCGTAAACATGACTCAATGTAGTTCAGGGAAGTCAGACCAAAAACGGGTAGGTATTTCTCAACCGTTGAAGCAAAACGGACGGGTTTCCTAACCGCAAGAAGTTTTACGGCTGGGAGTTCCCAACCGTTCTAGCTTTTACGGCTATCAAATTTTGTTTTTCAATATTTATGGGTATTTTCGGCTAGGTTTTGTGAAGCAACGACCTAGCCGAAAATGCCTGAAAAAAACAATGATGTTGTTTTTTTCCTCATTTTTCTTAGATTAACCACAAACACACTGAAAGACTAACATTAATTCATAAATGCAAAGTTATAAAAATCCATCCATCTCAATCCTTAACCAAAGTAAAATGTCAAAGGCTTAGATAACAAAATATTCATTAAGTAAAATACTAAAAAACGAGTAGATTGCCATTCACTTGATTCCTCCCCAGAAGACTCTTGTAAGAACTCATCCAAATCGTCATGTTTAACAACTGGTTAACTCTAGCCTTTTTACCTCCTTTTCCCTTACCAGCTTGAGTGGTAGTCTTTTTACCTCCACCACGTCCACCTCGAGCAGCACTTGTTCTACCACGACCTTCTTTTTTTCCACCTCGAGCACTTGATCCACCTCGAGCACTTGTTTCAGCACGGCCTCCTTTTTTGCCGCCTTTTCATTGCTTTGATGGAGCTTGCTCGCGGGAGGGAGTATTCGAGTCGTCGCTAGAAGAAGGAGACCTAGCCCTCTTACTTCTCCTTGATCGGTCATCTTCTTGAGTATATAAACCTCATTTCTCAGGGTGTATTATGCCTTGGACTCGATTCCGAAGTAATCTTAGTTCAGGTACGGTTAACTGCTCTCTCGAATCAATCATACGGGTGATGTCCTTGGACACCCAACGAACTCGTTCAACCTATTTTTCATATCAAATACACTTATTCATAGCTAATCAACAAAAAAAAACATTTATAAACATAATTAGTAGTATACGTACCACCATCTTCTCCCATTCATTTTGTTCATTTATCTCTTTTGCTGATTTTGAACTCTCTTTCGCCGCTTTCTTCAAATATCTCCGCGCCTCGGGATCAACATTTTCCACATAAAGATGAGCTCACTCTTGATACCATTCATGTAATTGGCATCCGCTTCGGATGTCCCATGAGCAGCTTCAAGCCCTCTTCTACTCATTTGGTTTTCCGGTTGGGAACGATCATTCCAATCTTCGACCGACGGAGCTATTGTTGTTGCATACTTCAATCTGACATCTTTGTCCTTAAATATGGAGTAGGCTACGCTCAGTGGAAAACGAGATTCTTGAGGTACAATTTTCTGGACAAAACCTAATTGGCGGAGCGTTCTACGAGGATCCAAAATGACGAACCCGGTTGAATGAAACAAAGGTCCCGTATAGGTCGCCACATTAGAAAATACTCTATCACCAACTTCCTCATCTCCATCCTCATCAAGTTTCAAATATGGATCAAAGTTCACATCATCAATTGTCAAAGCATCCAATTTTCTCCTCATTTCGACCATTTCGTTCTCCTTACCCTTGTGTTGGGTCCCTCCAAAGGGGTATCTTCCTCTTGTAGGTTTCTCTAGAGGCCATTTTTTATCCTGAGTAGGCCTCAAGGATTTGAAATGGTCGTAAACCCATGACTACGGAACAAAAATTAATCAATTAACACAAAAGTAAAATAAAAGTAAAATAAACCAACATTTGTTATATTAACACAAAACAAATACCTGGATAAGAGCAACACAACCCGTAATTTGTGGTATGTTCCACCTAGAAGCTTTGCAAAGATTCTCCATCACACTAGCAAGGACGGCGATGCCCCACGAGTATCTGGGAACCTCGTTTGTTTCCGGATCGAGACTGAGAGTCTTCAACCACTGCAAATAACAAGCATTGACCTTATTTCCTGAGAAATCTGGAAAAAAGACGGTCCAAAGAGCGTGCAACAAGTAAGCTATAGCCGTATGTCTAGCTCTTTCAGCGTACATTATGATCTGTCCATTCCTGGTCTTACGGTCAGAATCCTCAAACTGCTCCCTCAGACGAACCAGTTTAATCTTCCTTGAATTATTAATCGTTTGATAAGTTTCACCCGGTTCATGAAATCCCCTTTTAGCTCTGGGAGCGGCTCCATAACCAATCTCAAACTCTTCTTCCGCTTTCTCTTTGTCCCATCCAAGATAGTGGTTAACCAAAACATAAAGCTCATCATAAGGTAGAGTTTTGTTGAAACCCTCATACACAGCCTTTCCTTCCAAAGCAAGACCGGTGATTTCCTTCACATCATCCGGAATAATAGCCATCTCGCCGAATGGGAGTTGGAAAGTCATGGTTTCGGTCCAGAATCTTTCTCTAAAGTTGCAAACCGTCACAACATCATACGTTTTCTGCAGCGCCTCGATTCCGGACCATAACCCCGAAGCTTTTACCAAAGCTACCACATCTGGATGCTCTGGATTCTCACCCTCCAACGGCCAAAACTTTGGTTGTTGGTGCTTTAGTTTAGGGACCGCTTTATCAGGAAACTACAAATAATATAAAATTTTGGTTGTTACGATTGAATATCCGTAATAAACTGAAAACAACATATATTAAGTTTGATTTATTACCTTTGTGGCACAGACTCTAGCAGCCCATGATGACTCGTAATCAATCAAGACGGAATGATCTCTTGGCGAACCCCAAGGTCTCCCATTCTTCTTTTTAGGTAAAAACTCCATAGCATCAATGATGTCTCTTGCATTATCCTTTGGTGGATACTTCTTCTTGTCTCTTGCCACTGCTTTACCTTTATCAAGAGCAGCACCACTAGAAGTGCCAACTTCAGTAATCGCAAGTACACCTTGATTCCCACCTTCATTTCCTCCAGTAATAGCAATAACATCATTTCCTCCACCTTCATTTCCAGTAACAGCAGCATCATCATTTCCTCCACCTTCATTTCCAGTAACATCAGCATCATCATTTCCTCCACCTTCATTTACAGTAACAACAGCATCATCACTTCCTCCACCTTCATTTCCAGTAACAACATCATCATCACTTGTATTCCTTGCGTTTGCACCCAATGGTTTTTCGTTGACGGGGTTGCGGAGTGGGCTCACTAGAAGGTGTTACTTCTACTGATCTTCTCTTCCTTTTTTCTTCTTTTCTGTTCAAAGACAAACCATACCAAAATGCAAAAGAAGATAAGTCACAATGGCAGGAAAATCTAGGCAAACTCTAGCCGAAAACCAACAAACGGCTAGGATGCGTACAAAGTTCCAGATGAAACATAATTACGGATGGGATGTTTATCAAAAGTCCAAGCCGTAAAAAAACCGGCTCGGATAAATAGAAAATCCCAGCCGCAACTATAATAACAGATGGGAAGTTGACTTATCGACCAAGCCGTATAAACTATAACGGCTGGGATTTTTTTCTTTTCATTGCTTTATCATGTTACGGATAGGAGGACCTAGCCGCATAACATAATCGGCTGGGAAACTATAATTTATGGTTTGGAAAAACAATTACGGACAACAAAACCTAGACGTTACCAGTACCGCTGAAACATGCATTCGAACTCAGAGACATATACGGCTACGAAAGTCCCAGCCGTGATTCAGTCTTCACGGATGGGAATATTCAATCTCGTACGCCTCGACCAGAATCACGGCTGGGAGTTCAACAATTTCCCATCCGCGAAAATAAAAACGGCTGGGAGTTCTTATATCTCCCAACCGTGTTACAACTAAACGACTGGGTATTCAACTTATCCCAACCGTGATACCTATTTACGGTTGGGAATAAAAGAACTCCCAGCCGTAATCAATTTCTGAAACTGTTTTTTCAGACCTAAAATCTTCGAAACCAACTGAAAGATCGAGAAAGAGCTTAAATAAACAGTGGGTATTTCGATTCATACCTTATTGCTGTCATCTCAGGAGTCTGGGAGGTTGGTCCATCTCATTCGTTCAATTCCTCTTTATCTCCACTTACCACTTCATTAGTTGGAGTTGGTTTCTCTGCTTCAATAGGAGGTTGATTCGACGAAGAATGACCTAATTTTTCCTTTGCTTTCATCCTTTTATACAATGAGTGTAATCGACGGCGATTTTTTTTTGAATCGACGATTAATCGTTGATAAACGAAGAAGAATGGAAGCAGAAGAAGCAGAAGAAGAAGAGGGGCAGAGAAGAATGTAAAGGGGGCAATTATTCTTTTGATTTTCAGTTTTTTTTTACATTTAATAAAATTCAGTTTTTTTTTATTGATTATCAGTTAATGGAAGGGTAGAAGTGTGATAAGTGAAAATGATTGAGGGTGTTTTTGAACTTTTACATAATTCTGATCTCCCCCTATACCATTTAGTCTCCACCTAGCATTTTAAGCCCCCAAAGTCACACCCCCTCAAAGCCCCAATAATAGAGTTCAAAATATTTTGCTTCACAAAAAGTTGATTTTTCTGCTTAAATTCACTTTTCACAAGAGGTGATATACCTAACTCATTCTCAGATTAGTAGCATGAAATTTAGAAACACAAGTCAGAAGCAAAAATATTTTACTTCACAAAAAGTTGATTTTTCTGCTTCCGGAGGTTGTTCTGAAATTTTACCCTCAAACTAACTTTTTGTTTTACTTCTAGATGTGTATCTACACACTCTGTCAAACAAGGGAGATGATACACACACCAGGGGTTTTCCTGAATCCCAACTCTCACAAAATCATGGAACCCGCTGTTGCAGACAATATTTATTAATTATTATTTTTAAAGGTTTTTTAACTAAATAAAATTAATTTTGTTTTCTTTATAAATAAAAATCTTATTAGTCCCACATCGGGGAATTCCTCTTCTTAAGTTGTATTATTTCATCATTATATAAACAAATTCTCTATTTTTGTAAAATCAATGGGAAAGGGGTTTCTCTATATTTTAGAGACACCCCCAAAGGAGAATATTTTATATTTGTTTTCTTTAGTGTTCGCTTCCTTAAGGGTTTTTTCGGAGTTGCTAAGCTCAAGTTAAGCATCTACTACATATACTAGTAGTAGGTGTAGTAGAGTGTTTTATCCTGGAGATATTCGTCCTGTGAGGGCTATAGCATCACTCTTGGTAATGTCTTTCCAAAGTTTTATTGGTAATAACTCAACTTGAGTATCTACTAAGGACAGCATGTTCAACACGTGACTCACTCTGTTTTTCCAAAGTTTTTCCTTGTTACTGTTGTGGAGATAGGGGAGCTCGTACGTTTCGTCAAATCGATCACTTCCATTATAAAAAAGCTAAGTATCAATAAATTTTGCTTATTTGATTTTTCCTTATTTTTGATTATTGCACCCAACAATCTTAAGACATTAGAATTTGTAATAATCATGGATATTAATTGTGGAGTGAAAAACAAAAAACAAATTTTTGATCAGCTGTAGAGTTTCGAAGTTATCTCTTAACCTATAAGGAATTTCGATGAACCCTTTTGACATAATGTAGTAGACATCCTGATGGTTACCCACACAAAATTTTAGAATTTTAAAGTTGTAAAAGTATTTTTTTTGATATTTTACAAAACAGAGAAACGTTTTTGAAAAATTTTGACGAGCAAAAATTTGTTGTTGACTAATTAGTTTTGATGGGGTAACCATGATTTTTTTGAAATGGTGATTCAAACGAAGTTTGCATATCTAGATGGTATATTCAAAACTCATATTTTATTTTCCCATTCGGAACTAAGGTTTGTGAGATGTGGTATTTTAGGTGATTGGGAAATTACTGTCTCCTTAGTCAGAGTATAAACGAAGATTGCAACATGAAAACTGGAAAGGGACATGGTTAACAGACGCATGCGGATGAACACAAGTTTTCTAAAGCTGACAAAGGTGAGAACATCAAACGCAATTTTAAGCGTAGTATTCTTAAGAAAGGTATGTTCCGTAAACCTGAATCTAGCATTATTTTGATTAAGGGTGATTTTTATGTTTGTGAACCATAAGGCAGTAAATTGTAGACAAAGTAAAAACCTTAATAAGTAGAAGCTAATGTTAATTTAGTTGAAACAAACTATAAAGAGTTTAGTGGCATGATGTCGGAATTTATTTTAATAACTAATGTGAGAGACTGGTGGGTGGACTCTGGAGCCACCAAGCATGTTTGTTGAAACACAAACCTGTTCACCTCCTATCAGAGGATAGGGGATGTCGAAAAACTCTATATGAGTAATTCATATGCGACAGAGGTGTCATAAAGGGGAAAGGTCGAGCACAAGCTTATATCTTTAAATATTCTCACATTGAATGAAGTTTTCATGTTTCGGGAATATGCAAGAATCTTGTATCTTGTTCTCTTGTAGATGGTAAAAGATTGAAGATCTTAATTAAATCTGGAGAACTTGTTATAACTAAGGGCGGTGATTTTTTAGGCAACGATTATACTTCTTAGGGTCTATTTAAGCTTAACGGAAAAATGATGAAGTGAACATAGTTGATTCTTGTATTTTATTTTGTGTGATTGAGTGTTTTGCATGGTAGACTTGGAACCGTAAACTTATAACTTAATGCATAAACTGGCTAGCATAGGTTGTGTTCCCAAATTTAATTTGGATATTGAACACAAAAGTTAAATCTTTGTAGAATCAAAATATGCTGTAAAACCTTTTAGCAAAATTGTTCAGAGTAATTTTAAGCCCTTAGAATTAATTACTTAGACCTATATGACATGAATCAACCTAAACTAAGGTGGTAAGAGGTGGTTTATAACTTTCATAGATGATTGTACGAGGTACTGTCTTGTATACTTGCTTAGGGGTAAGGATGATGCCTTAGAAGCCTTAAGAATATAAGTTGAAATTGAAAGCAAAGTATATGCTACCACTAAAAACGTAATGGCAAGTATGAAATTCATATAGGATAAATAAACTTGTTAAATGACATTATTCATGAGATTGCACCTCCTTATTCACCATAGTTTAATGGTACAGTTAAACGTAAGAATAGAACCATTAAGAAAATGATTTATGCCATGTTAGTTAAAGGATTAACCGCTAACTTGTGGGGGAGGTCATCCTCTGAATTTGTTATATCTTGAATAGAGTATGGAAACATAGGAAACCTTTTTATGCATACGTCAAAAGTGTGGGGATGTTTGGATAAGGTAGCCATTCATCCTCGTAAAAGAACTAAAATAGGACCCAAAACTGTTGACCGCGTCTTCATAGGGTATCTTGAGTACACTACTGCATATAGTTTTTTGGTTGTGAGATCTGATTTTTCTGACATTGGTATGAATACTTTTATGGAGTCTAGGGATGTTGAGTTCTTTGAACATGTTTATTTTGAAAACTGTCTCTCCTTAGGGATGTATTGATCCTAGGAGAAGTAAAAGGATTAGAACTGAGACTTCTTTTAGACCTGACTTCTTAAATGCCTAGCTTAGTCTGAGCTCCAAACTCGTAAAGAAGCCATAACATTTACTGAAACCCCATTCTGGTAAGAAGCTTCATTTAGTGAAATGGACTCGGTTCTTCTGAACCAGACTTGGGAGCTTGCTATTTTACCTCTAGGATGTAAATGATTCTTTAAGAGGACACGTAAGGTAGATGGAACTGTGGAAAAATATGAGGCTAGGTTGATAGCTAAAGGCTATAAACTAAAATAAGATGTAGATTTCCTTGATTCTTATTCACCTGTGACGAGAGTTACTTCCGTTGAGATGCTAATTGCTATTGATGCCATAAACAACTTATAGATATATCAGATTGGATGTTATGACAACTTTTTTAAAACTGTGAATTAGATAAAGAAATTTACATAGATCAACCCGAGGACTTTGTAGCGAATGGTTGTGAAGACAAAGTTTGTAAGTTGAAAAATCTTTGTATGGTTTTCAAATAAGCACGTAAATAGTGATATGGAATTTGATCATGTGACAATGAGTAGTGGATTTAAGTAAATGAATATGACAAGTATATTTACAAGTAACTTGTTAAGGATGTCTGTGTGATTATATGCTTGTATGTTGATGATATGCTTGATACAAACATAGATGTGATTAATTCCACTAAAAACATGCATTGAATGACAACATTGACTTGAAATACTTAGGCCATGTTGATGTACTCTTAGGGATGATGATTAGAACATATTCTAAAATGTATAGTCTTAGTCGTTCTCACTATGTTGAATTTGTGCTTAAGAGATACAATCGGTCTGATTGTAACCCTACTTGTACCCCGTACGATTCTTCTTGTAGACTCAAGAAAAATAAGGGTAATGGAGTATCTTAACTTGAATACTCAAGAGTTATAGGATGTCTGATGAATTTAATGAACTGTAATAATCCAGACACTCCTTATATTGTGAGTAAGTTAAGTAGATATACTTGTAGTCCAGATCAAGAGCATTGGGATGCACTTAGAATAGTATTACGGTGCCTAAAATACTCTATTACCTTTTGTTTGATTTATGAAAGGTATCTTGTTGTCCTTGAGGGACTTTGTGATGCAAACTGGAAAATTGACTCAGAGGAGTCTAAGTCTACGAGTGGATATGTCTTCACTCTAGCAAGAGGGTTTGTTTTTGGAAGATTTCCAAACAGACATATATTGCTCAATTCATTATGGAATCTGAGAGTATTGCGTTAGATAAAGCACGAGAGGGGGCCGAGTGCCTAAGATGATATTTAGAAGACATTCCTCTCTGGCATAGGCCTGTGCCAGCTATATCTATTAACTGTGTTAGCTAAGCTGTGATAACTAAAGCTAAAAAACAACTAATCTCAACCGGCGTCAATTCCTATTGATTGGATAAAGATATAGTCAGTAATGCATCGAATGGGATGGGGCTTAAGCTCATAAATTAAACTTGCCATGAAGGATACTCAAACTTACTGACTGGAGATCCCAAGATTAAGGTTTCGAATGAGACAACTAATTTGTGGTGGGTAAAGGTAAACACTATCAGAGAAGTTAATTCTCTATCCATTCCCTATGGTGTAGACGTGATAGTGTGACTTCATGTGGAGGATAACTTTTAAATAAGTCTTAATTAGTTCTATAGTTTCAATTTAAGATTGAAGTGGGGTGTAGGTAAACACTCTTGATGGAATTCACCTATCTGAATGAGGAAGTGGATCGCTTCCTATGAGAATATGAGCTGATTCTCTAGAGCATTCTGATAAGCGGAATATGCCAGGGCCAAAACGGACACAACGACACGAGCTTGGCAGCACACTTGGAGATATCATGTGCGGTTGTTATCACAAATTACATCAAATGCTAGCAGTTCAAGACATCGCGTTCACTGTTTCTAACAAGTAGTTTCGGTAATATCTCACTAAGCAAAGGTTCAAGACCTCATGGACACCTCTGCCTAAAATGGTATTTCCTACGTTTTTATGTGATTTTTGGTCTTTATCGAAATTTAATTCATTTTGAGAAAATGAGTTTCATTTTGGTTTAATGGTTTTGGTATTACTGGAACTTAGGACCTAAGGGTCACTAAGAGTTCACTAGTTCATGCTTTTTCACTTTGATGAAATAAACCTTTAGTCTCACGTGTGATAAACTAAAGATGAAAGCTCTCTGTACTATTATGATTTATGCAATTTATAGTATGACCATGGGATCAACACTTTTGTGAGAGAGAGGACGTTGAAATAACTAGTATGATTTCAACACATAGACGGTCTGTATGTCTTTTCGGTCAGATAGGGTCGTGGGGATTAGGGTGTTGGTTTACTAAGATCTATATGTGTTTTTATGTTTTATCGAGGTTTTCATTCATGTGGGGGATTGTTGGAAACAATATTTATCAATTATTATTTGTTAAGGTTTTTTAACTAAATAAAATTAATTTTGTTTTCTTTGTGAATAAAAATCTTATTAGTCCCACATCGGGGAATTCCTCTTCTTAAGTTATATTATTTAATTATATAAATCTACTTTTGTAAAATCAATGGGAAAGGGGTTTCTCTATATTTCAGAGCCCCAAAGAAAAATATTTTATATTGTTTTCTTTAGCGTTCGCGATTTTTCTTAAGGGCTTTTTCGGAGTTGCCAAGTTCAAGCTGAGTAGTAGGTGTAGTAGAGTGTTTTATCCTGAAGATAATCCGTCCTGTGAGCGCTATAACCTCACTCTTGAGTGTAGCCGGACGCTTATATATTAAGGACAGTATGTTAAACACGTGACTTACTCCGTTTTTCCAAAATTTTACCTTGTTATTGTTACGAAGATCGGGAGAATTCGTACGTTTCGTTAAATCGATCACTTCCATTATAAAATAGCTCGGTATCCATAACTTTTACTTATTTAATTTTTCTTTGTTTTTGATTATTGCACAAAACATAAGAATTAGTATGGACGCCACTTTTGTGTTGCGGGTCCCATGAGAGTCGAGTTGGGACAAAAATCCGGAGAATCCCTCGGTTTCTTTATCATTTCCAAACAATGTTTTGGATGTAGTCATAGTCGTAGTAGGCTCGTGAATTTGATCATGATTGCAACTTGCAAGTGTTTTGGGGAGACCAAATCAGTCACCTGTCGTTGACCCGTATAATACCGTGTTAAATACTGCAAGCCTGCAGACATGACGTATAAAAGACCGTGCAAAATGATTAAAAAATAGAAAAAGAAAAAACACACCGAAATCTGTCTACAAATCAAAATCTCTCTTGCGCCGTACTCTCAATCCATTCCATTGTTCTTACTCTGGGTCCCACAAACTGAAATTCGCTTTCTTCTTTTTCCACTTGTTTTATGTTTTCTTTTTTAATTCTATTTCCATTTCATTTTCCCCGAAATTCTTTGTTGAGAAAGTAGCTAGACAAGAAGAAACTGAGAACATTTTTGAAATATTCTTTCCTTCACTTTTGAATTTGATTGATGATCGTGTTTAGATGGGTTTCTTCTTCTGGTTGCTTTAACTGTAAGTTTATTACTATTCCTTACTTTTTTTTTTTTTTTATTTCCTTTTCTTTCTGGATTTTGGATATGCTTTGTATTCAATGACGGATTAGATTTCGGGTTTTTTTGAGTTTTGGAAATTGAGGGTTTTATATAATCGGCAGTTAAAACCAATGCATGAGCTTTATTACACTTATTCGATCTCGATTCTTGAGTTCGAGTTCATCGGATTAACAAAAAAGAATTCTGTAATTGTTATTTAGCATTCTGAATTTGTGAATGATTTCTTTCTTTTTAGTTTCTTGTGTGGAGGAACAGTAGACATTCTCTTGATCCAATCCAATTATTAATTTCTGTAAGTTTTTGTTAAATTTTAGTCTATTAATTGCTCATGTGTGTTATGGTTTTAATCTTAATTTGGTGTTTAGCATCTGAAAATTTGGATTAAGTATTTAATCTTAGGGGATACTTTTCAACTAGAGAATCAGAGATACAAAGAATTATTAACTTATCAATCCTTCTTTTGTGGTTATAATTTATTAGGATTCAAGAGTGAACTGGTCTTTATCTGAATTGCAAGACTTTCTTTGGATTGGAATGCGCCATCTCTTTGGTGTAGCACTTACAAAATCGGACATTAAAGGGGAACGTAACATGAACACTGGATCTTGATTGCTCTTACGACATTCTTTTGAGTTGAATGTGCCATGTTTGTGGTATGGCACTTACTAAGTCAGACATTGAAGAGGAACTAAACATGAAAGAAACTCAATTGCAATTGGATTGCAAAGACATCAATTTGCATTGTCATTTCTGTAAGGATCACGAATACATGGAAGAGTCAACGGATCCAGATGGTTCGACTCCGTATGCGACACCATTGCTTAGTCCAACTGCTTCATTACAAAGCTACGATAGCTTCGTCTCAGTATTCAGTAAATTTCTCTCATCTTTCTTTTTCTACATTGTTACTTTTGCTTCCAATGAACTTCAATTATTTATTCCAACCTCTTTTTATATTCAGGTGAGCTGTCGGAGGATGAATTTCCCTCAGAAAGGTAAGTAAATATTGACATGGACACCTTTGTGTTCAGTACTATGCTCTCAAAGTTAGTCAATGCACCAGTTTTGTTACATGATGGTATTAATTTTACTTAACAGACATGCAACTCATTTCTTTTCCTCCTCTACTGCATGGTAGTGATGACATGAATGAAGGTGCGCTAGATACTGGTCAAGAATATAGCGAGAGAAGCACACTTCTAGTTGAAGGAACTAATGGGTCAGGTACAGTCAACGTGGATTATGTTGAAGACAACAATAGTGATCAGAGTCAAAATATTGAGATTACTGGAAAAGAGGATACAGAGGATGCAACGGAACCCTATTCTTCTTTTGATTTTGAAGCAGCTCCTGACATTTGGTTGCCTCCTGGACCACAATATCTTGATGATGATACAGCAAGCACGTTAACTAACAAGAACGATGAAGATGAATATGCTGGTGAAACGAAATGGTTGAAACCCAGTTCGCTAAGTGGAATGGGAAAAGAAGTAAGTACGGGCATTGGGTTTGAAGAGCTTTGCCAGAAAGAAATGGCAGCGGTAATGAATGGGGAGTTCAAGAGCTATGTTGCTCGACTTCTTACATCAGCGGGCATTTCTTCGTTAGTGGAGCCTGGTGAAAGTTGGGTTGACATAGTTACTTCTCTGTCTTGGGAAGCGGCATTACTTATTAAGAATGAAGCTATTGGGGTAAAAACACTAGATGCCGAAGCCTTTGTGAAAGTGAAATGTATTGCAACTGGTCGCCGCAGTCAAAGGTGAGTAACTGAAACCAGTTGTATCTTCTATTGGTTTATTGTGTTAAACCCACACACAAAACTTTAAAAAGCTGGCACAGAGTAGATAAACCTGATTTACAAATGTATATGTCAATCACATTGCGGAAATAACATTTGACATGCGGTCATTTTGATTTTGTATTGTACTCCATCAACTCGCTGTAAGTAGCATTGTACAATTCCTTTTTATCTTATTTTAATATGAAATCCCATTTGCAGTCATTTAGTCAAGGGATTGGTTTTTAAGAAGAACACTGCACACAAGAATATGCAAACCAAGTATGAAAACCCTAGACTATTGTTGCTTGGAGAGGGCAAAAGCGGGTTGTTGTCATTAAATTCAGTGCCTCGGAGTGCACCTGGAGAGAGCACAAACGGGTTACTGACATTCAATTCAATGCAGGTAGCATGGTTTGCATTTTGATTGGTCATCAACCCTGGGTGAAATTATTATTCAACTGATACTGGTAGTTTGGTGCATGCAGGAGAATGATCTTAGTCCCCTCCGTGAGATTATACGGATCTCTCATCCAAATGTCGTTCTAGTGGAGAAATCTGTTTCTCGTGATGTGCAAGAATTTCATCTCGGAGAAGGAATAACTCTAGTCATTGACATGAAGCTGCATCGCTTGGAGAGAATTGCTCGTTGTACTGGTTCAGAGATTGTATCTTCTGCTAACAGTTCGTTGGCAACGAAGCTCAAACAATGTGACTTCTTTCATTTCGAAAATTTTTCAGAGGAACACAAAAATATCGGGGAAGGTGGAAGGAGGCCGATTAAGAGGTTGATGTTCCTTGAGGGTTGTCCAAGATATTTTTGTTGTACGGTGAGTTTATTTTGTTATTAATTGCCTCAATTGTAAATTTAAAGCAATATAAGGATATTTAATATGTGGGTTTTTGTTTGATGCCTTATGATGCCCGAGTTAAAACTTGCATATGGCCTTGTAGGAATCACCCAAAGTAAAATTTATTTTTATTGCAACCTACTGCTAGGATAATTTTCAGTCAGAACTACAAATAGTGGCATAAAAATATTTTATCTCTATGGCTTCATTCATGTGATATGACCTTGTATCTGAATATATCATTTAGATTTAACAGTCACAAGTCCAATATATTCTCTAGTTTTGAATCTTTTGATATCTACAGGTTTTGCTGAAGGGGTCGCACACTGACGAATTGAAGAAGGTTAAAAGCGTGATGCATTGTGCAGTTATTGTTGCATATCATCTAATTCTTGAGACTTCGTTTCTTGACGACCAGAAGGGCATGTTCTCAACCCTTGATTCTGCTGTGCTGGATGGTTTCTTAAAAGATGAACAACTGCCAGTTGTTAGTTTGGGTACTTTGCTATTCTTACTTAATTCTAATGATTCTTCTCTCAAGGATTACTATGGGTGGAATGTCAGCCTCGTTTTCTAAAGATATTCTGTTTCCAATTGCTTTGTAGGAAATTCTGCTGATAAAGGAAACATTTATGCACACCAAAACGGGTTCGAACATGGAAACAATAACCAGATGGATACATCTCATGCACTTCCTGTACCAACCATTCATCACGGAAAATTAATATCGTCTATCTCAACTTCTCTTAAGAAAGTTATCGAGGACAGTTTGCCTATCATTTCATCTGCTTCTCATGGGTCCTTCTCCACATGGTTTGGCTTTAAGGGAAGCGAATCACATTCTCAGGATAAAGCTGCCTTGCCTATCTCCACATCACCTGACATACATATCACTAGTGAAGCAGAAGCTGAGGATAAACCGCAGGATAGTGTTCAATCTGAGACCAAGGCTAGTTTTCGTAAAGACCCATTGAAATCCCAGAGGGGCGAGATTAATAATGAAAACCAAGCCAATAAAAAGAAGGATGACATAAGCAAAATGTTAGATGCCCATAGCATATTGCTCTCGACTTCTAGCCGCAACCTCAAAAATGCGAAAGTTTGTGAACCAGTCCGCTTGTATCGTTTCAAGTACTACAGTAATTTTGACATGTCCCTCGAGCAGTTCTTGTGCAATCATCTACTGAATAAGGTTGTCAGATATTCCTTTCCTTTTTCCTTTTCCTTTCATTTTCATATCTTTAACTATAAATTTGTTAGGCTCGACTTTTGTTGTCACTTGAACTATGTACTGATAAAAACTTCCCTATTGGAAGACACATCGATGCTCTGCGTGCAATGATTCCAGAGAATCTCATGTTTACCAGTATATGCACCAACGTGGGAAGCTCACAATACGAGTTAAATGCTATTCTACCTTTTGCTTGCCCGGTGAAGCAGAAGGGAAACTTTGGATGTGGAGCCGATGTTTAAAATGTGAGCGGGCTACGAGGAGAGTGGTGATGTCAAATGCAACCCGCTGTTTATCATTAGGAAAGTTTTTGGAGCTTTTCTTCTCAAGTCACTCCACTTCTATCAAATTATCGAGCTGTGGACATTCTATGCGCAAGGATTATCTTTACTTTTATGGGTATTGTGCTGTGATCCTAATAACTGGCATTTGTGCATTTTTTAGTTTTGTGTATTTGTATCCGTAGTAATCTGTATGGGTGTTATGCAGATTGGGCCCCATGGTGACAATGTTCAGATACTCACTGCTAAAAATCTACACCGTGTCTATGCCTCCTCCTGTTTTGGACTTCAACAAACAGAACGGAGATTGGATGGAGAAAGAAGTTAAAAAGGTTCATCAGCTGTCTTAATTAGCCTCTTGCTTACCAGTATCGGAAGTGACCTTTTCAATGGATTTCTGCAGGTGTTAGAAAGAGGTATCTTGCTGTTCTCGGAAGTCGAAAACATGTTGCCGAAAATCAAATCTTTATTTTGCAGCTTAAACCAAGGTTTAGATCATACATGTCCACTAAAGGAATTATCAAAAGTTGAAGAGATGTTAATTCAGGAGAGGTCCGATTTTGAGGTTAGTGGAGCTGTCTTGTTAGTTACATTTGTTTTGAGTTTCGCTGGTACTCTTTGCCCGCTTCTAGATTCCTCTTATGATCCTCCATTTATACTTAAAAAGGAAATATAGGCATATGTTAGGATTTTTACAATCCAGGAAAACCTTTTAACTGTAACTTTACTATTTTGCCAATCATAAGCTCTAGTCAACTAAAAAATCATATGATGTCTCCTAAAACCACGGAATCCTTAAGGTATTAAGCTTGGGTTGTCAAAAGTGCCTTGACCAGTAGATATTGCTCATGCTCCTTTCTCTTATTTCCTGCGTCCGCGCTCTTACTCATTTAGATGATCTAAATTAATCAAAAGTGAAACTCCTAGGTGTCTACGTCTGATCTTCAGAAATAGGTTTGTTTCTCATTACCATGTTATCATCTTACACGATGCTATTGCTGAGATCATTTTTTCTGTTGTGTTTAACAAAACCAGGATCTCATTCAAGTATATTTTGATAAGGAACGAGCTGGGTGCACAATGCATGAGATGCTCAGCTTGAATCGTTTAATCCGGGAACTGGTTCTTGAGTCATATATTTGGGATCGGCGCTTCCGTTGTCTTCAGTCTACTGATCCCAAAATGATTAACACTTTAAAGTCAAGAAAAGCAATCCATAGAGACCAAGTACAGTTGCAGAAGGATAATATTGCTGGTGAAATAATCGAAGAAATAAGTACGATCCACCCTGGTGAAGAAGTTTCTGGCGTAGCAGCTGTGACATGTGTTGCTAACATCACTGATGTGGTGTCTGATCATGATAATGCTGGGAATGACAGAAAATTTGATCAAATATGCAAGGAAGCAAGTGAAGATTCCATTAAAGAATTCCAAGATCCTGTGGAGCAACCGAAAAGGGCACCGTTAAGTTCTATTCTTGGGGCAGACGATACACTCATCGAAAGATTAAAAGATGATGGGGTCACTCTTATTGAGTCGTCAGCATCCACTGCTGGAAATGATTCTTTGATAGGCCAAGGCTCTACTATTGGACTATCTCAACGCACCTCTAGTCTTCCTTTACTTACTTCAGACCCTCCGAAAGTTGCCAATATAGAGCGTCATGGGTTACCCATGGGTGAGACTTCAAAGTCCACGTTCAAGGAGCTATTCAATTCTGCTGACTCTGAAGAATGGGTCTGGACTCCATTTTCAAAAACTCGAGAGGCATACATGGAAGATCTCCAGAAAAACTACTTACAACATAAGTTTGAACCCATCAGTAGGTGTACTCCAGAAATTCTATCTACCGCCACTCTGCTGGTCACCGAGGAAAGATCCAGGCTGCACATTCCAGTTGCCCCTGATGCCAAAATTGTGTCAGTCTATGAGGATGAAGCTACAAGTGCAATTGCAGGAGCTTTAGCCATATTGCATAACCGACAACATGAAAAGGTGGCCTTTGATATCTCTATTGCATCGCCTCATTGGCCTCCAACACGTTCTGCAGATTCAGGAGTGTCTTCGGGGGAACGTGTTTCATCAACAAAGTTATTCTCAAGCTCAAGCATCGATGTCTCATCAATGGGGGATTATCTTTCATCATTGGAGGCATCTCATTTAGAGATCCATCTAGGAGATGGGAAACATTCAGGGAAAAGCAAATACTCTGTGGTTTGTATATATGAAAAGGAGTTCCGTGCTCTCCGAAAACAATGTTGCCCATTCGAAATCGGCTATATCGCTTCTCTAAGCCGTTGCAAGAATTTTGATGCAAAAGGAGGAAAGAGTGGTTCATTCTTTGTGAAGACAATGGACGACAGGTTTATCGTCAAGCAAATTAAGAAGATAGAATATGATTCCTTTTTTGAGTTTGCCCCAGATTATTTTAAGTATGTGAACCAGTCTCTAAGCTCAGGCAGTCAGTCGTGCCTTGCAAAAATATTAGGGATTTATCAGGTCAGTTTTCCTACAATCTCTATCATTATGCAGCTTTATTGTCAGTGAAATTCTGATGGATATATTTCTGGTATTCTTTATTGTAGGTTACTATAAGGCAGACCAAAAGTGGAAAGGATCTGAAATATGACTTGATGGTCATGGAGAATATTATTTTTAATCGAAACATAACACGCATGTATGATCTCAAAGGTACGCAGTATGCCCGATACACTCCACATGCAGATGGCAAGGAAGTCTATCTGGATGAGAACTTCGTTGAAGACATTAGCATCTCTCCGTTGTTTATGAGTCAAAAAACTAAGCAACATTTGCAACGGGCTATTTGGAATGACACATCTTTCCTCACTGTAAGTATGCAGTTAAAGTACTTCTTTCTTTGATTATGTATCGCCAACTAAAAATAAAGTATAGGAGCTGAGCAATCTGTGTTTTGTTGATATCTTGCAGTCCATTAATGTCATGGATTACTCTTTGATTGTGGGAGTTGATAACCAGAAAGGTGAACTTGTATGTGGCATTATTGACTATTTAAGACAGTATACCTGGGACAAACAACTTGAGTCATGGGTGAAGTTGTCCCTTGTTGTTCCAAAGAATGTGCAACCTACAGTTATCTCTCCTAAAGAGTATAGGAAAAGATTTAAAAAGTTCATGTCTATGTATTTCATATGTCTCCCCTGATATATGAAAGTGCCTGATCAAGAAGAAGATACGATGTGTCATCCCAACTGACTAACACAAATGAGAGACCTGCATAATCTCAGCTCTCTTGTCTGGTTTTATTTATATATACATACATGTCCATTTTTGAAGGATATGAAATAGGTTACTCCTCAGTAACTTCAAGTAGATGTCAGATACAACTTATACAAATCCCAAGTTTTGCGCTTCAGGATTTTTCAGGGTCTTGGTTTATTTTATGGCCCGTTGTGATTCATTTTTTGTACCTAGCAGTATAAAAGAGAAGGAGTTTGTAAAAAGTACAAATATACTCGTAACAAGAATGGTATATGCAAATCGATGTAAAGCTGCATTTTATACAACCTAATGATGTGAAGTACAAAAGAGATTGTAAGGATACAAATATAATAAGAAAGGTATATGCAAATTATCTGGATGTAAAGCTGCATTTTATACAACTAAATGATTTAATGATTTTTCGTTTATGTGCTCTTTAATGATAATATTGCATCCGTTCCTAAAGAGGAGGCACTCACCTTTTTATTTTATCCTAAAAATATGTCAAATTGAAAATACAATAATAACTCTTTTTTAGAAACGTTTTCATTTTAACCTAAAAATACGCCAAATTGAAGAAACAATAGTAACTCTTTTCTAGGACCGAAGAGTATATAACTTGCCATTTATGTGCTTTTCACATGGAACTTAGAATGCCACATCTTTGGGAAAAAAAATATCAAAGATTCTTTCAATCAGATTTAACCTTGAATCATCATTTGAAAACATCAAGCATAATTTTTTCAAAATTCTAAATATAAAAGAGATTAGATAAGTGGTTTTCAAGATAATCGTTGGGTTTCAGCAGGACCAGAATATGGTTTTCAGGTAGAATTTTATCAAGAATATTGGGACATTGTAGCTGACGATACGGCGCCTATACGGTGCAACATTTCTTCATGTCGATTTGCATATTAAAACATTTGAACCAAACTTTCCAAGTCTTAATACCTAAACAGGTTCGTGTTGAAACTACATTAGGCTTTTTAGGCTTATAAGTATATCTTACAAAGTCATTATCTTACAAAGTCATTTCAAAACTTATAACTAATAGGCTTAAGAAACTTCTTCACATATTTATCTCACCTTGGCAACCGTCTAATGTGTCTGGAAGAATAATTATAGATAATACTGCCATAGCATATGAGGTGATAGATTACATGAAGAAGACCATACATACTTCAAGAGATTGCAGCGAAGCTAGACATGGATAAAAGAGGTTGCACCGAAACTAGACATGGATAAAACTTTCAACATAAGAGTGAGATTTTGTTCCGAAGAAGATGCAACAACTAGGCTTCAACACAAGATGATTTCAAATTATAACTAGCGTATAAGTATTTTAACTATTTCAAATCTCTTAAATGGTTCTCTAACTACTACTTTCATATACCTTCAAGAGGGTTGAAACAAGGTGATGTTTTTTCACCACACAATTTGATACCAAGTATGAAGCCTTTTAGAAAAATGCTTCAATATGCGGTTAACAAAAATCTCATTACTTCAATCAAGCTAGTTCCATAACGTCAATATATCTCTCATCTATTTTTTTTTGCAGATGACTGCATTCTCTTCACCGTTGATTTAGGAAGATTAATTCATAATATAATTGGTATCATAAATCAAATCAGTCAAGTGTCTTGTAACACCCGTATTTTTTGCATGGCGCATGCTCAAAGATACGTCATTGACTTGAGATGAAGCTTCATATCAAGCTTACATTGTGTGTTGAGAAAAACTTTGGCCTAGAGCCAATATGGCGCATTGCGAAGGCATATTGGCCAAAATCGCGCCAAAATGACGCATTATGTTGGGCATATTGTCAAAGGGCTAATATTGTCCCAAGTATGGCGCATTATGTGAGTTACATTGGCCATGGATCCAATGTCGCACCAAATGGTGCATCTGGCCAGTTGGGAGGATGACCTTGAGCGAAGTAGCGCTACCATAGCGCATTACACATGTCATTGGCTTATTGCCAATATCGCACCATAAGAGTGCATTAGGCCAGAGCAGACTGGCCGAGATAATGTACAACCATCGTGGATGTAAATATTGGAATTGGCTTATGGGCCATAATGGAAACACAACCATTATAACGGTTATTCAGAGATACATGCCAATGACCATGAATAGTAAATCAAGCATGTCAAAATGATCCCGAACTTTCATTTGTAGAAATGTCAATAAAATATATATATAAGGAGGGATAGTTGGTTGAAGGTGCATATGCAGACTATTCCCAAGTAAGTTTCATAGCTTAGCCCAAAGAGTATAAATGATGGTTAAGTCTTATAGTTGTGTAGCATTGCCAATGGGGAATATGATGCAAAGGTATCACTATGCCATATAGCGGACTAAATATGCATCACCTTGATGCATTTCGATGGAATAGCCTATACGGACTAGGCATATTGCTTGACCACGACCTTGCAACACGAGTTGGCTTAAGTTGCTTGTCCCTTCGAGGATGAACTACAGTTAGTGTTTGATTCCTTTCGAGTAGGGAAGGGTACGTAGGCATCTAGAATGAATTGTATCATTGTCGGTCCAACACCCTGTCGCTCATATCATCTAATTGCGAGATGATTGAGACATGTTGGCCTCTAATATCATCTGGCACAGTGATGCCATGCAAGAGATGATTGTGGCCATACTTGATGAGGCGAGTTGCATTTCATTCCTTGGTGCTCATACTTCCTATCAAGTCGTTTTCGACGTAGGCATGTACCAATGGCGAATTGGGCATGGCCAAGAAAGTAAGCTATACAGGTGTGCATGTTAGTGGAGCTTGCACCCTTGGCACGATCAATATCAGTGCATGCTTCAGCTACACCAAATCTAAGTAAGGAAGCTCGAAATAGGATTTCACTGGCCTATGCGCAAGTTCAAGGCATGTATTATGCCTGGAAAGAACTCGGAAGCCAATGATGCATGCAGATATGCACCAAAAAAGGCCTTTAAGGCTTTATAACCTTTGCAGAACAATGGTAGGTTGGAACGGTGTGGGAGCTAAGTTAAAGGCAACATGCCTGGTAAGCATGCTTGCAAAGGAAAATGGGCGTGCATTTTCCTGGCATGAAGAGGAATTTTAAGTCCCGAACAATAGCACCAGAGTGGCTCATCAGGAAGTTATGGCCTGGACGCCCTGGTGCGTTAGGTGTAATTTTCCGCTCTATCACATATCTGGTCAAATGGTCAGACTCAACAAATCAAATGTACACTTCAACAACAACCTAAGTGAAGAAGATCATTAAGGCATTTCCAACATTCTTAAAATGAATATCACACCTTTTAGTGAGAAAAAAAATTAGGAATCAACTCATTGGCAGAAATATTTTAAAGAAATTATGGAGAAAATAAACTCAAAATTACAAGCTTAGCAAGGAAAGTTTTTAAATGAAGCATGCGGAAGC
Organism: Papaver somniferum; assembly: GCF_003573695.1. Classification (NCBI taxonomy): domain Eukaryota; kingdom Viridiplantae; phylum Streptophyta; class Magnoliopsida; order Ranunculales; family Papaveraceae; genus Papaver; species Papaver somniferum. The sequence goes on along the minus strand of NC_039360.1, from coordinate 62,392,632 downwards.
CCACAAATTCAAGTTGCATTGAATTCCATGTCCTAATACCAAATGAAAGCATGCATATACCAGATAAAATTGTAAAATAAAATAAAATAGAGTCTCTCCAAAGAAAATATTGGTGGAATAAAAACAACTCTAAAGGATACTACGTACTTAAAAGCATGGAAATATCTATGTAAAATAAAAATATATGGGGCTCTAGAATACAAGATGTTTAAATGGAACTCTTATGAAAAATATGGCCCAGAGAAAAATACTTCGGAGATTTAGATCCTATTCAAGATTGAGTCAGTGAAGGAAGTATTCAAAGGGGTTTGAAATGGGTAAAAAGATATCACATATGGGAGAGTGGGAATGAAAAAAAATTGGTTTTAAAAATAAATAAATACATAGATCGGTTCAAAGACCAACAAAGTCAGAATCAAGATAAGATGAAGGTTACCGAGTTAATAGATAAGGAAAATAAAGCCTGGAACAAGGAAAAGATGACAAATCTATTCACTGCAGACCAGATTAACAAGATAAAAGACATTAAAATTCCGTTGAAAGCTAAGACAATCTGAAATGGTCCTTAACTAGATGCGGAGAATTAACTGTCAACTCAGTCTACAAAGCAATTCTAACAAAATGATATTGATCAAAAACTATTATTCTCATCAACCAAAGTTATGGATCCTTATATGACATTTTTAAATTCCATATGAGTTTCAGATGTTTATTTGGAAGGTAAGACATGATACTTTTACAGTTTTTGCAAGATTTTAAAATGTCGCAAGGATGCAAAAATCAAATTAGCTTCCTTTTCAATCAAATTCTTGAAACAAAAAATGATCCTTTGTTGCATTGTCCCTTTGGAATGGCAGTTTGGTTACCTCTAATGTAATTTTGCAGAATACTTACCAGTATAACAATATCCAAGGGTGGCTCTTAACTATCTTGGATTGTCAAATAAAATATAGCCTCTAATGCAAATATAAAGTTGATGAAAATTGTTGGAATGACATATGGCACTTCAAGAAAGCCAGATGTACAAAAGTCTTCTATTTTAAAAATCAGAATCCCATAAATACTCTAGAACAAATCCATATATTCAAAAAAATTATATTAAAATCACTCAATAGAAATATGCATGTGTAGATACATAAAAATGGGTGAAGGGGTAGAATTTATATATGGGGTTTTGAGTAGAGTTACGAGAGTTTGGACACTAACATTCTTCACCTAAATCAAGATATTAGTCGTTAGAAAATTTCTCTAGTCACATGTGAGCCAGAGATGGTCTTAGGGAGATAAGTAGATACAAGAGAGAGATTATAATAATTATTGGTTGCTGAAGAATGATCTGTAAGATGTATTTAGAAGGGCTGATGAATGACCTATTTATAGATAAACTATCTGATATCAAGACGGTGAGATTAGGATGGACTGACGTGAGGAGAAATCCTTTCGTGACTAGAGAAATAACTAAGGATGGGTCGATCTTATTCCTTGATTTATGTAGCCTTCTCGACCGACTGTTCTCTTTAGTGGTGATAAATACATTTGGGTATTACCAACACGTGTTGTAGACCGCCATACCAAAAACCTAATTGACATTTCCCCACTTGTATGACTAAGTCAACCTTCATGATGATGTGTTGGTAGTATTAATACTCTTTATAGCAGTTGTTCACTGAGACCAAGGAATATATCCTGATTCGTGCGCTATGAATTCGCGGGGACATACCCACTAAGCGTATGTCAAGTTTGGTTTTTCATATTTTAGCTCCAAAATTCGAAGCTGATTGATTAGATTAATAGAGTCAACTTCATTAGGTTAGACTAGGAACAATATAATTATTGAGACTCTCTCGTGTTGCTCTGAAGAACCTGAAGACGTATCGGCATCAACGAACACGTCATCCTTCTGTTCTAGGTTAGTAACGCGGACATGACTTGTTCCATTTCTACTTGTGTTTCTTTCAAGTCTTTTAGATTGAAAAAATAACATGCGAAGTATATTTATGTATCTCTAGTTTTAGTGACTTGACCATTTCATTATGATCAAAGTGTTAAGGAAGCATATCCTAGTTGTTGTACACAACTTTGGTATATTATACTATGAAGTATAATTTAGCTGTTCGGACTTTGTAAATTCGACATAACACTATTTGGTAATTCTTTACTAGTTAGTGTGTTGAACTTTCGGGTTTATTCCATACCTCGAAGGTTGTATTTAACTAAATGAGTTTAAGGAAGACGTACGAAACTTGTTCCGTAGTTGAACGGAATCAAATGATTTATTCTAGGATTGATCCCTTACAAGTATCTCTAGTAAGGATGATCCATTACCAAGGATCTCTACTAGCACCGGTCCTAAGGATATTTATCAAGACAGATCTATATGTTAACCAAATTAAATATTTTCGATTCGGTTATTAACTTAGGGTTTGGGTATCTATCAAAAATATGGTTTGATTGATGTCAACATAGTATTTGAACATGTGATAAACTCTTCTTACTTAATGTTCAAGTATTTTCCTTGATACTCAATATGAGATCCCGAACCGAAATATTTCAAATACCTTTTTGAAATTCGGAATTAATATGCTTTTCATATCCCAGTGAATAAGCATATCTCTGGTTTTTATATTAGTAAAGTATATGTTATATGCTATCTAATATTTAGTCGTCAACCAAGAGAGATTTTGGTGTATGTTGTAGTAATTCGATTTGCGGTAAATACGGATTCGATGCTCGGACTTGAATAGATTTAAAAACAAAAATATATACAAAATTTTCACAGGATCAAGAGATACTGGGACTCAGGATTTCACCAATTCTTATACTCATGCGATTCAATTATTAATTCTAGACAATTAAAGCTTATATTGATAACAAATATTGACTCTTACTTTGCCAAAAATAGATTTTGTAAGTATTATATGTAAATCATAAGCATGATGCATCAAGAATCTCATGGATTAAGCATACATCATCAGACAAAATCACAAATAATCAATAAAAATCATAATTCCATTCATAATAGTGCAAATAGTCATAAAAGAATTAAATAAAATTATTCATGCATAAAGAATGGTTTCCTCCATCATCCCAGTATTGGGGTTTAGCTATTCATATCAATCACACACTCAACATCTTAATTCAAAGCTCAAAGTGTGATTAAAAGAGTCAAAAGTTATAAAAAAGTAGTTCTGAGACTCACAAAACACGTCCAGAAAAGAACGACAACAGAAAACTGCAGCGAACTGCGACACCTCTCTTCTGCTGTTGAGCTGCTGAAAATAAGACTGTTCTGAAGCTGCTGAAAATAAGACTGTCCTGGAGAGTCTATTCTTCGTGTTCTTGAAGTTTTTTAATGGCAGCAGCAGCAGCAGGTGAACATTGCTGCTACTCCTTCTTCTTCGCTCCTCCTGGCTCTGTATCGACCCCAAACTCTTCATCCCCCTTTCTACCACTTCTCAACAGACTTTATATACATAACAGGGTCCAAATAACTCGATTAAATCCGAGTTTGTCTCTCTTTTTCTTCACGTGCAGTTGAGAGAGAAATCTCTTTTCTGTTGCTTTGTACGCGTATTCTGGCAATTTCTTACGCTCCAAACTTATCCTAATACTTGAACAAGATCTGTTTGGGTTTTGATCCCTTCTTCCGGCTTGTCCAGCCCAATTGGTTGGGTTAAATCGCTTGTATCATGCCTGTTATCCTCTAGCAAGTCCAGCCCAATGATTTCCAGTGATTTAATCACCATAAAACTCATCAAAAATCCGAATCCTAAACTGCCAGGCGTGAAAGCTAGTTTCCCGCCAATTTTCTTCTTTTGAATTTGTGAAGAAGAGATGCCCCCTATCCAGATCCGGTGTCCCTTTAGCAGATGTATGGAAATGGGTCACCCCTTAGTAATTAGGTTACCCCTTATCCAAAGTGAGAGTCCGTATAGTAATTTTCTCCCACGAGCGCAAAAACCACTTTTTTAGCCAATTTCGCCGCAAAAGCTTATTTCTCCAGAAATACCTACAGGGACATAAAAAGCCATAATAAGTACAAAAATGGGTACTAACACAATATACAATTGGGCTATATTAGACACATAAATGCTTCTATCAGTGTATTAGTTGGATTACAGTTGGAATATTACAAAATCGAAAATAAACAGTTATTGTATATCTTTAGTGAAGTTTGTCATTCTTACAAACTTATCATTTGGACAAACTAAACTAATGGTTTGTGTGTGAAACCCACTGAAGTATTCTTGTAATGCTCGTTCGAGATGTGAGTATCTTAATTATGTGAAATCTTTTATCTGCCATTCGTTTAAAAATTCTGTGGGATCAAAGAAGCATTAATAGTATCGTTGGTGGGAAAGAAGATTCGTGATGTAATTTAGTTTTCGATTATTGATTTGATTTACTAACAGTAAAGTTGAACCTTGATACATCTAGTTTGTTTATTTTGTGATCCTTCCCTTCTGATATAAGGTCACTCGAAATAGTTCTAAGGATCGACGATTTCAAATCTGCTTTATTGTATCTAGATCTAAAGATAGAACTTTTTATCATCCTTTGTTAACAGACTCGTTCTGTGCGTGATCGATCATTAGTAGAATCAAGTTGTTTGTGCAGGTGCTTTGAAGACTGAAAGATTTCTTTTTGGTATTCTGATCTTTGTGATAACTTCTGACCCACTTGATTGACTGGGATCTAATAATCTTGTTTATCTCGTATAGAATTTTAAGCTTGTTGTATAGATTGACAATCTATCTTTGCGTTTTTCTTTGATTCTTTGAGATATACTTTGATAGTTTTTAACTAATATTAATTATCTCGGTAATCATGATCTTAGTTGATCTAACCGAACAAAGGAGTTTATATTGATTAAACGGAAGATCCTCTGTACTCAACTATATCTTTGATTAATTTGTTGATCATGGAAATTGATAGAGCGCTTACTAAAGCACATTTCCATATTACGATCCAAAGAACTTGAGTTGTTGAAGTCTTCACAACATGTGAAACGACATAAGATAGTGGAATCTATCTTGAGTTTCACGTCCATAGATCAAATTGGTTGTAGATGCTGGGATATTGAAAGAACTGAGTAACTTGGAGTTAGTTTGCTTGGTCTCAACTATACGAAGTTGTAGTAATGTAGTAATATTTGTATAATGGCTTAACTTTGAGAGTCTTCAACTGGACTAGGTCCCGTTTTTTTTCTTCAGAATTTGTGTTTTCCTCGTTAACAAAATCTTGTGTGTCGTGTGATTTACTTTACTTCCACCTTATATTTCTTTGTCTTTATAATTTAAGTAAATACACTTGTACGTCACGATCCAATGGTTTGGTCGGTTTCGAACTTACGTTATACACCAAGTGTGCATCTTGTTGTTGTAACCTTCTTGACAATTCGTGTCTGTGTTAGATTACACAAGGTGTGTTTTGCATAGATTTCTATCGAAATATTATAGTGTACTTGGTAGCCTCGTCATTCATAAATATTCCCAATAGTCTTGTCGGTATGCAATGTTGCTTGGACAATTTCCAAATGATCAACTTGAAAAAAAAGTGAATGATAAATTGTTCTAACTAAGATTGTTAAGGATCTATCCATTCTTTGAATCATATTTCGAGAGTTTAAACAAGACAAGTTTGAACTTGAAATTTCTTCTCCCCGGTATTAAATCTACTGAAATCATATGACATAGTCTCATAAGATATAATGGTATATTACATGAGTAAATAGGATAGTCACTCTTAAGATACCTATTTGTTGATGAAGTTCTCGCAAATGTCTTCGTTTGTTTTTCAATCTTCGAGGGTTATTCAATGATGTATGATATCCAACGACCATACTCTAATTCTAGTCTGAGACTTGACTCTAGTAGACTAGAAATCAAGATATGGTTTTGTACAACTAACATTAGCAACAAGTTCGGGATAACAAAACGTGTAAGGTCCGACCGAATGATGTTTTAATAGTTCTTTTGTTTTTGAGTCCCATTAAATTACCACTAAAACTATAAAGTTCATAAAATGGCTGACTTCATATTCATGGTCAAATTGTCAACTCACTACTCATGTTAACAATTACATATTAATATTAGCTTGATTTTGGTTGAATTTGAATGGACATGTCATCTATATATCTATCAGGTGAATCCCATACTCTACGAGAGTGACACACAAAACTAACATTAATTATCTCGGTAATCTTGATCTTAGTTGATCTAACCGAACAAATGAGTTTATATTGATTAAACAAAAGATCCTTTGTACTCAACTATATCTTAGATTAATTTGTTGATCTGGGAAATTGATAGAACGCTTACTAAAATAGATTTTCATATTACAATCCAAAGAACTTGGGTTGATGAAGTCTTCACAACATGTGAAACGACTTAAGATAGTGGACTCTATTTTGAGTTTCACATCCATAGATCATATTGGTTGTAGATGTCGGGATATTGAAGGAACAGAGTAACTTGGAGTTAGTTTGCTTGGTCTCAACTATACGAAGTTGTAGTAATGTAGTAATCTTTGTATGACGGCTTGACTTTGAGAGTCTTCAACTGGACTAGGTCCCGTTTTCTTTTCATCAGGATTTGTGTTTTCCTCGTTAACAAAATTTTGTGTGTCGTGTGATTTTCTTTACTTCCACGTTATATTTCTTTGTCTTTATAATTAAAGCAAATACACTTGTACGTTATGATCCAATGGTTTGGTCGGTTTCGAACTTACGTTATACACCAAGTCTACATCTTGTTTTTGTAACCTTCTTGACAATTCGTGTCTGTGTTAGTTACAAAAGGTGTGTTTTGCATAGGTTGATATCGAAAATATTATAGTGTACTTGGTAGCTTCGTCATTCAGAAACATTCCCAATAGCCATTGTCAGTATGCAATGTTTCTTGGGAAATTTCCAAATGATCAACTTGAAACAAAAATAGTGAACGATAAATTGTTCTAACTAAGATTGTTAAGGATCTATCCATTCTTTGTGTTAGAGCACTGCTCGGTCGAACTCGCAAGCGTTGTTATCTCAAGCTTGTTTGTCAAGTTTAGTTGCCAAAACTATAAGTCTTGATTTCTAGTCTACTTATAGCTAAGTCTCGGATTAGGATAGAAAGTGTAGTTGAGATTTAGACTTCACGGCGTTCATCGAATGAAAACGAAGAACTACTCAAGGGAACTTATGAAACTTCATCAACAAAAGGTATATGGAGACTTGAACTTATCTATCACTCAAAAGTCTATCTACTTTATCTCTTATCTGAGACAAAAAGTCGTATTGCTATATAGACTTCAATTATACACATTTGGTATTTCGAGCCGAATTTATCTCGCTTATTTATTTATCGAAATGTATGTTAGTAAGCTTTCGCTTTAACCAATTTCATCTTTTAATCTTGACGAAAGTCAAAAGATGATCATGTGAAAATCGGCTTGTAACATCTTACATGATTTGTGTGAGGCAGTCATTTGATGTAGACTCGGAATGTTTCGTATTGATCATTCGATCACTTGAAAAATGCTTTGAAGCTAATAGTTTGTGTGAGACAGCTATTGTCGTCTTCCAAGAATGTTTCAATGATTGAAATGAGGGTTTAGAACACATAACCATGATCATATATGAACATAGTGTGTACACTCACATTTGTGTAAAGTCCAAAATCTGTGAACCTTGGTATGCGTACCCATACGTGTACTGGCTGGTTATGGAAGTTCGGGAACCAAGTATGCGTACCCGTACACATACTGGCGGAAGTTCATGTTCCGTGAATATCTGCTGGAGTTTGGAAAAGTAAATGGTATGCGTACCCATCTGCGTACTGGCGTAACCAAACTCAGTCCGGCCACTTAGGTATGCGTACCCGTTTGCATACTTAAGTAGGTTATGTTCTAAAACCGGTTTGTTCATGAACTAATACATTTATATAATAAGGAATGCAATCTTTTGCAAACCGTGGCTATAATGTTTATGAAATGATTCGAATGAATCAAAATCAATTTTGCTTCAATTGTGTCTTGTATACTTCTATGAGAATGTAAACAATTGAACAACTCTCTAACTAGTTTCATTTGAGTCATTTAAACAAGTTATGATAAAGATGAATCAGGTTGACATGAAAGTGCTCATATGGCTAACCATTGGTTAACTATTGTTGAACCAACTAAGTGTACACGTTTAGGTACGGTTACCTTTATCTAAATGACGGTACATTTCATTTGTGTATAACAAGCTAAGTTCGATCTAACGGTTGAAAGATAGTGGAAACTGTATTAATACCCCTCCTTTTCATGGATTTCACAAATACCCTTATCCATTAATAATTATACCCCTCATCTTCTAAAATGTAATTCATTTAATTTTGAATCATATAAATACTTTTTCAATATTAATAAAAATTTAGATGAAAATCATTTTATTTATTATCTCACATGCTTGTGGTGGTGGTGGTGATGCCGGCGATGGAGGTGGTGGTGCCACCATATTTTGGGATCAACTTTTGTTGTTGACACCAGACTTTGGTGTCAACTTGGGCTGTTGACACGTAATCTTTACCTAACAAATTTCCGAGTTTTCAATTTTGGTAACAACTTGGGTTGTTGACAATAAATATGATATCAACTTTGGTTGTTGACATCAAAATTTGGTGTCAACTTCGGTTGTTGATAAAAAAATCTGGATCAACTTCGGTTGTTGATACAAAAATCTGGACCTAACTTATTTCTAAATTTTCAATTTTTTTATCAACTTAGCGGCAACGGCGGTGGATTTGGAGGCGATGGTGGCCGCGATGGCGGTGGCGGTGGTGACGATGAGTGGTGGAGTTGTGATGGTGGAATGTTGGTGATGGTTGTGAAGTGATGGTTGCGGTGGTGATGGTTGTGGAGTGGTGGTTGTGGTGAATTGCTGTCATTGTAGTTTGAGGCGGTGATGGAGTGATCGAAATAGAAAATTATTGTTTTTTGAAATAAAGAAAAATGTTATATGGAATAGATTACTAAAATAATTTATTTATAAATGGATAAAGTTTATATATAAGAGGAGGGGTATATTTATAATGTGATAGGGGTATTTTTGAAGGATTCCAAATCTAAGGGTATTTAATTAATATACCCGATAAGATATTAGATTGAATCTAATCAGGTTTTCATCTAACAGTGAATATTGAATGTTTTGTTACCAAGGTAGCATTGATTGCAAACCCTGATTTGAAGACTATATAAATGAGAACTCTAGCAACTGGGAAACCTAATCCCCACACCTCCTATGTGATACTAGTTGTGACCAGAGTCGATTTTCCTTTAACCTTAGGTTTTTCACGAAACCCTGTAGGTTAACGACTTAAAGACTTCATTGGGATTGTGAAGCCAGACCCAACTATTTTCCCTGTAGTTGCATGTTCTATCTTTCTATTTTCTATCGTGATTGAGTACTATCTTCTTTAAGATTTACTCGAGATTTATTCTCCGATAGGAAAGAATGAAAAGTAGTCACAAACATCTTCGTCTCATCGTTTGTGATTCCACAATATCTTGTTTTTTTAATAGATTAAGATTATTGTGAGGTGATTGATAACATTAGGTTGTTCTTCGGGAATATAAGTCTGGATTATCAATTGGTTCATGTTCACCTTTATTTATCAAAATACGGAACAAAACTCATAAGTATATCTATGGGAGACAGATTTATCTATATAATAGACTTTTCTGTGTGATACAGATTTGTTTATCAAGTCTTTGACTTTGGGTCGTAGCAACTCTTAGTTGTGGGTGAGATCATCCAAGGGAATCAAGTGCGTAGAGTCCTGCTGGGATTCAGAGATGCAAGGAGTGCAATTGTACCTTGATCAGTGTGACATTGATTAGGGCTCAACTACATTCCAGTCCGAAGTTAACTTGGAGTAGGCTAGTGTCTGTAGCGGCTTAATACAGTGTGGTGCTCAAATCTGGACTAGGTCCCGGGGTTTTTCTGCATTTGCGATTTCCTCGTTAACAAAACTTCTGGTGTTTGTGTTATTTCTTTTTCGCATTATATTTTGTTATATAATAGAACTATCACAGGTTGTGCGTTGAATCGATCAATTGGTAAATCCGACCTTTGGTTGTTGATTGAAATTGATTGATCCTTGAACATTGGTCTTTGGTACTGTTCAAGTTATTTCTCTTATATTCAATCGGGATCGCAAATTCCTATTTGTTTGATTGCGGATTGAATTGAAAAATTGTGATACAACTCTTGGAAATACTTTTCTTGAGATTGAGTCTGACTGTCTAGTTGAATCTCTCGAAAGTATATTGGAGTTTGTCCATACAAATTGCTAAGCGTAATATTGGGTATGGTTGTTAGACCCCCGCTTTTTCACTTTGAATCATATTTCGATATTTTAACCAAGACAAGTTTGAACTTGAAATTTCTTATCCCAAATATTAAATCTACTGAAATCATATGACATAGTCTCATAAGATATAATGGTAAATGACATGAGTAAATATGATACTCGGTCTTAAGATACCTATTTGTTGATGAAGTTCTCGCAAATGTCCTTGTTCGTTTTTCAATCTTCGAGGGTTATTTAGTGATATCTGATATCCAATGACCATAGTCTAATTCTAGTCTGAGACTTGACTCTAATAGAATAGAAATCAAGATATAGTTTTGTACCACTAACATGAGCAACAAGTTCGAGATAGCAAAACGTTTGAGGTCCGACCGAGTGATGCTTTAATAGTTCTTTTGTTTTTGAGTCCCATTAAATTACCACTAAGACTATAAAACTCATAAAATGGCCGACTCCATATTCATGGTCAAATTTTCAACTCGTGACTCATGTTAACAATTACATATTAATATTAGCTTGATTTTGGTTAAATTTGGCTGGACATGTCATATATATATATATATATAAGGTGAATCCCATACTCTACGAGAGTGACACACAAGTATTCGAGAATTTATATATTAGACCGTTATTTATATATTAGACCGTTATTTTCGAACTATATATGAGGTCTTTGGACTATCGATTGGCAAACAATGTTTCATTTTAATTTCCTTAAAAGGATATACTTATATTTAATGATATGTAATTACATAAATTACTTTTGATGATTGGCAACCTTTTTTCTTTCTTTTTAATAGGCTGATAATGGCAAGCATACAAGTGGTTTTAATATGCTTTGTCCATGTTTACACATAAATTACTTTTGATGGGTAATTACATCACCCGTCTATTGAGGATCTTACAAAATAGTATGTATCTCGTAGTTAGATTGTATCTATTACATGATTATTTGATTTACACATAAATTACTCTTGGTGGGTAATTACATCACCCGTCTATTGACGGTCTTACAAAATAGTATATATCTCGTAATTAGATTGTGTCTAACATATAAATTATTATACTTTAATATATTTTTTATTGTGATCAATCATTATTTTAAAAACTTAAAAAATGACTCAAAAGAGGCAAAATAAATAAATAAGTTTTGACCTAATCCATTAAAAAGATTGGGCAATTTTTCAGAATGCTATGTTACATGTGAATGATATTAACTTTCTTTATTTCGTATTTGACATCCTAAGTGAAGAATCATACTAAAAATAAATTATGATATATAGTATTTGGAGACATAGTGATCGGATATTGGAAGGCAGAAAATTTTCAATTATTTTGTAATATTGGTGTCGAACGTATATACTGAGGAGGGCATACTGAAGATGGACAAACTCCTCAAATGACAAGTGGTCATTTCCCAGGTGAATATAGATAACATAGTTTTTGTATCCATGCAACATCACAATGCGTCTGGTTTTCTTTTAGATCTCGGTGAAAATTTGATAACAAAGGTCATTATCTGCAAGAGAAATTATGATATCAAATATTATGGATAACAAAGATCAGAGCTTGCAATATGAAGGGCCCACGGAAAAATGTTAGTTAATATTGCGTGTACCCTAAATTGCTACTTATATAGCTGGCTTGCTTGATGTACAAAAGGAACTCCTGGACTATTGTGTGTCTTTCATTGCGCTACATGTCATCCCATTATATAAAATTAATATGATTAATTATATTTAAATCCTTTTATAAATGTGAATTATTTTTTACAATAAAGGAAATATTTATATATAAAATGTCACTAATAAGGAGAGTCTAAAAACCGACTTAGTAAATTGGATCTTAGTATAATACCTTAAAATTTATGAGTTTCGAGTCCATGGCTAAGAAGCTTTCGTACGAAATTAGAAAGATGTATAAATTTCAAATGAGTGAATAAAAACGGAGTTACACCAAAATAAACCGACAAAGATTAAGGGAAAATTTTAATATATCCAGGGATGCTAGACCTAGGGGGAAAAAGACTCCCCGAATTAGTGGTAGCTCAAGGAATGAGACCTAAAAACTACAACCTATGTTTTACCTACAAGTATACAGGGTCTTGATGAAGATAGAATGTAAATAGAGGTTTGTCCACAGGGACTTGGAGGATTTGCTAAAGTTTTCTAAATTTCTAAAGTTATCTGAATTCAAAAGAAGGTACTAAGGCTTTTGATTCCACTACTTGACCCTAGGCTAAGGAAATTATGATGCAATGTATGTCTTGTTCTTTCATGAAAGACTACAATGAGGATTCTACTAACTATCCTAACCAAATTACCCCTAGCATCAGTTGTCTTTAATCAGCACAACTAATCACAGGCATTTAGCTCCTCTAGCTAGTTTAGCTTAAGGCAATCTCTCTAGTGGATTGAATTCTTGGCCAAAGACCTAGCTCCACTCCTAGTATCAGCTGTCTTCTAACAGCACAGGTGATCACAAGCAGGTAGCCCAAATGGCTAAGCATTCATCCTAAGGCAATTCAGCTCAATAAAAGAACATACAAATACATTAACATTCCTAGCATATGATCAAGAGCTTCCTCTAAACCCTAGCAAGTGAATTAGAACATGGACATGCTTGTAATCATGATACTAACAGGTATAAACATGCTCCACATTACACAGCATACAATTCACATTCAACCTTTATGCATAAGAGAGATTCAACATGGATGAATTGAAAATGAATTTTGAAATTAATATTGAACTGCAAATATTGCTCACTGGCTAGCCCAGAGATGCCGAATTTCACAACCCCTAACACCCTTTTATAGTTACAACAAAAAAATTCCAAAATCCCCAAATCAGTGAAATTAGGGTTCTGACAAAAAGTGAGATTAAATCACCTAATACATTGAAAACTACTCGAAAACTTTCACCCATGCCCCTAATTAGATACTACACTAACTTTCCCCAAAAATCCCCAATTTATGAAATTAGGGTTTTACAAAAAATCCTTACCTAATCTCTGAAAACGATGATAGCTCTCACCCATGCTTCCTTCTCGTCTGCTGATGCTACCCATGCCTTCGATTTATCCTCTAACCTCACCTATTTCATCAACTCCTAACCTAGGGTTCCTGTGAGATGAAACGATTAGGAGGTGATGTTATAAGTGGCTAGAAAGGTAGGTCTTGGTTGTTAGAAGTGATGATGGCTCGAGTGGTGGTGGTTGAGTGATTTGTGGGTTATGGTGGTGGTGATGGAGACAGCGTCGCTGTTGCAGAAGAGGGGAAGAAGGAGATGGCTCGATGGGTTTTGGCTAGGGTGTGTTTGTTTTGGGTATAGGGTATTTGGTTGTTTGGGTGTTGAGCAGACCCATCAAATCTCGATGTTTTGTGAGGGGAATCCGTAGGATGATAGGATGAGGGAAAGATCCAACGATGTGATGTAAATGGATGTGGAGCGACCGTTGGATATGGAATACATCAAAACTGACGGTCCAAGATGGAGTTAGGTGTTGTAGTGTTTGACAGGAGCTTCAGACTTCGATGACGACGATGAAGCGACCGTAGGATGCTGAGATGATCCAATCTGACGGCTGAAGATGAATGCGGGTATGGATATTGGAATGGGTTTGGGTGAGGGTTTTGGGCCTTGGGTATGCCAAGCCCATATCTTCTTTAAGAACAATTCTTCCTCTTCAAGCCCACTTCTAGCCTTTTGGTCTTGTGCACAACATTCTTCGCGGCTTCCTTGTGTAATTCCTCCCTTTTCACTACTTTTCTGCTCTTTTCGCTCCGCTATTCATCCAAACTTTATTTATTACCTAAAAAAAAATTAATAAAAAATATTTATTTTGAAAACAATGAAAATACAGAATATGGGATAAAATGTAGAATTAATGCACAAAAGATGAGTTAAATGCCAAGAAAAATATATAGAAATATGCACTTTTTAGCACTCATCAAATACCCCCAAACCTCAATTTTACTTGTCCTCAAGTAAAACAAAACTAAGGAAATCCTAACTATACCACTGTCGCTGGTCTCTCGAATGCATTTAGCGTATGCACTAAGCCTTTTGAACCACTAAGTGTCCCTAGTGGACGAGTGAAGTCTCGTGAAGGTTTGCTTAGAACGTACCTACAAAGTTCTAGGACAAAATATAAGCTCAGATTCCATCAAATGTGACATGTGCAAGACAGTTTAAGCTCACAGCAAAATGGAGATGTCAATCTAGCTATCAAAGGCACAATCCTAGCACTGATAACAAATAAAGACATGTGATAAGAGTGTAAAGTGTATCTACACATGTGTAAAGAAAGATCGGATGTTATGACTACTAATCACCAAGAGATAGTTTCTCAGGCTAAGAACCGAGGTCGAAATCTAGCTAGCTGTCCGGACTTTACGAGAATTGTGAATGAGTTGGAGGTATTTCACAATTACTCGCGTTGTACATCAATGGCTTGCACCCTTCCTTGCTTATTACAATGAAACAACAAAATGACTCTTTACATGACTCTTATTTACTACTCTCTTTTATTTTTGGATAAGAGAGAACTATTTTCTTTACATGACACAAATGGAATTTGAATACTTGATTTTTTTTTTATTTTTTTTTTTTTTTTTTTTTTTGGAACAAGGAAACACTTTTGATACATAAGGAAAAAGAAACAAAAAATTACATGACACTTTGCAAGAGGTAGCCCTTTTTGATGCACCCAGTTAAATTCGATGGTTGTTTTTCTTAATGTAACCTCCACCTTCTATCCCAACCAACCAAAGAACAAGCTAGTCAAGTTTCGTTCAGTATTCTAAAGTGATTGGCAACTAAAACTTCCGATAGAACACCTCAAGGATGAGGCTATACATGTATTGGTAGATCGTGCGCGTGCAAGTTTCTTATCACTATGTGAATTGTGCTAGAATCAGGGGTGCCTAAATATCTAGACTAAGACTCCTAAAAATTACATATTTGCACAAGAGTCAACATTTCAAGGTAAATGAGCTCCATTTTTATGATTTTTTTATTTTTTTTTTATATTTTTTTTTTTTTTTTTTTTTCATTTTTTTCAAAAAGAGGGAGGAGTTTTGTTTTCAATTATAGCATGTTATAAGGGTATATACTGATTATCACCCCTAAACCTAAATTAAACAGTGTCCTCAATGTTTAAATAGTGCAAAAGAAAGAACTGTACAGAAAAGGAAAAACATAAAATAAAATGGAACGTTCAACCTGGTTTATGTACAAGGGTGGACCAATCAGGACGCATAGACGGGATCCTCCAGATCGGTTGCCTCAATGTCAGGCGGAAGTGGTTCAAGGAACGGTTTCAATCGCTGCCCATTCACTTTGAAAATGTTCTTGTTGGAGACATCTTCAAGTTCCACAGCTCCATGAGGGAATACCGTGCGTACTAGGAACGGGCCGGTCCATCGGGACCGCAATTTTCCTGGAAAAAGATGCAGCCGAGAGTCGTATAACAAAACTTTCTGACCCGGTGTGAATGACTTGCGCAGAATACGCTTATCATGAAACAACTTCATCTTTTGCTTATACAGCTTGGCACTGTCATAAGCCTCATTCCTTAATTCTTCTAACTCATTGAGTTGAAGTTTCCGTTGTGCACCCGCCTTGTCGAGAGAAAAGTTAAGTTTCTTGATAGCCCAGTAAGCTCGATGTTCTAATTCCACAGGAAGATGACATGGCTTTCCATACACCAGACGATAAGGGGACATGCCAATTGGTGTCTTATAAGCTGTTCTATAGGCCCACAAAGCATCATTCAATCTCAATGACCAATCTTTCCTTGACGGGTTGACCGTCTTCTCCAGAATGTGCTTAATTTCCCTATTAGAAACTTCTACTTGTCCGCTTGTCTGAGGGTGGTACGGAGTTGCAACCTTGTGGGTTATGCCATACTTGCGTACTAAAGACTCAAAGTACTTGTTACAGAAATGTGAACCACCGTCACTGATTATAGCTCTAGGGGTACCAAAACGTGAAAATATGTTCTCCTTCAGAAATGAGAGTACCACCTTGTGGTCATTCGTCTTGGTTGCAACAGCTTCAACCCACTTCGAAACGTAATCAACAACAACTAGGATGTATAATTTTCCTTCAGAAATAGGAAATGGACCCATAAAGTCATCCCCCACACGTCAAATAGCTCAACGATCAAAATCGGATTCAACGGCATCATGTTTCTCCTCGAGATACTTCCTAGTTTCTGACAGCGCTCACAAGCAATACAATACTCATGGCAGTCTCTAAACAGCGATGGCCAGTAAAACCCACACTGCATGATCTTTGCAGCGGTCTTCTTGGCACTGAAATGCCCTCCACATGCTTGGTCATGACAGAAAGATATCACATCTTTCTGTTCCATGTCGGGTACACATCTCCTAATGATTTGGTCTCGGCAGTACTTAAAAAATATGGGTCGTCCCAAAGGAAATGTTTAACTTCAGCCAAGAACTTGGAGCGGTCTTGTCTCGACCAATGTGAGGGCATTCTACCTGTAGCAAGGTAGTTAACAATGTCGGCAAACCAAGGAAGGTTTGACACAGACATCAATTGTTCATCAGGGAATGATTCTCTAATCATCAGATTCATCAATAGACTCACTAGTTAATCGGGACAAGTGATCAGCAACCACATTCTCACAACCTTTCTTATCACGGATTTCGATGTCGAATTCCTGTAATAAGAGTATCCATCGAATAAGGCGAGCTTTAGCATCCTTCTTAGAAAGAAGATACTTCAAAGCCGCATGGTCAGTGTATATGATGATCTTAGATCCTATCAAATAAGATCTAAACTTGTCTAATGCAAATACCACGGCAAGTAACTCCTTCTCGGTAGTCGAATAGTTGAGTTGAGCATCATTAAGAGTTTTACTAGCATAGTATATCACATATGGTAGTCTATCAACACGCTGTCCTAAAACAGCGCCAACGGCATAATCAGAGGCATCACACATGAGTTCGAACGGTAGTTCCCAGTTGGGTGGTTGGACAATAGGAGCTGAGGTGAGGAGAGTCTTGAGTTCTTCCCATGCCTTCACACAAGCAACATCGAAGTTAAAGACAACATCTTTGACAAGTAGATTACACAAAGGTCTTGAGATTTGGCTAAAGTTTTTGATGAATCGCCGGTAGAACCCAGCGTGACCTAAAAATGATCGAATCCCCTTCACAGAGTGGGGTTGTGGTAAATGTTGAATGAGGTCGACTTTAGCTTTATCTACTTCAATTCCTTTTTCCGAAACGATGTGTCCTAGAACTATGCCGGAGTTTAGCATGAAGTGGCATTTTTCCCAGTTTAAAATCAGATTCTTTTGCTTACATCTAGACAACACAAGGACCAGATGGTCCAAACATTCATCAAAAGAGGAACCAAACAAAGAGAAATCATCCATAAAGATCTCGAGAAAACTATCTATCATGTCTGAAAAAATGCTCATCATGCAACACTGAAAAGTAGCAGGTGCATTACACAGCCCGAAGGGCATACGTCTAAAAGCAAATGTCCCAAATGGACACGTAAATGCAGTCTTTTCCTGATCTTCCGGTGCAATGTGAATTTGGTTATAACCGGAAAAGCCATCTAGAAAACAGTAGTGACTGTGTCCAGACACACGTTCTAGCATTTGGTCTATGAAGGGAAGGGGGAAGTGATCTTTTCTTGTTACTTTGTTTAACTTCCTGTAGTCGATACATACTCGCCATCCTGTGGTTGTACGTGAAGGTACTAACTCATTCTTTTCGTTCCGAACTACAGTAATGCCTGACTTCTTAGGCACAACTTGAATGGGACTAACCTATTTACTATCTGAAATCGGATATATGATACCCGCATCAAGTAGCTTCAAGATCTCACTCTTAACAGCGTCTCTCATGTTAGGATTAAGTCTCCTTTGCATTTCCCTAGATGGTTTGGCATTCTTCAAGATTAATGTGGTGCATGCAAATGGTGGGACTTATCCCTTTGAGATCTGAGATGGTCCATCCTAAGGCTTCTTTCTGCTCCTCAAGTACTCCTAAAAGCTTGTTTTCATGTTCTATGTTTAATCGTGAAGAAATGATAACAGGTAAAGTATCAGAAGGACCTAGAAATGCATACTTCAAAGTATCAGGTAATGGTTTCAATTCCTGTTTGGCCTTAGGAGACTCATCCGAAGATATAACAGACTTCTCAGAAAGTGGGAGTTGTTCCACTGTAGTCTGCCATTTAGTGATGTCCATTTGAGGTACAGATTCGAGCAAAGATTGGACTTCACCAATGTATTCATCATCATACAACTCCAAGTTAACATCTTCCAAACATGCTTGCAAGGGATCTTTTGACATAATGCCAGTCAATGAATCTTGTATCAAACTCTCAATCATATTGACCTCATGTACATCCTCATCATCAAGATTCACATGCTGTTGAATAACATTAAACACATTCAGCTCTACAGTCATGTTTCCAAAAGACAGCTTCAACACTCCATTACGACAATTGATGATCGCATTAGACGTCGCCAAGAAAGGACGTCCTAAAATGACAGGAATGTGACTATCCGGGTTTTGTACAGGTTGAGTGTCTAAGACAATAAAGTCTACAGGAAAGTAGAACTTATCAACCTTAATCAAAACATCCTCAATTACACCTCGAGGGACTTTGACGGATCGGTCCGCCAATTGGAGAGTTATGGGTGTTGGCTTCAATTCTCCAAGACCTAACTGCGCATAAACAGAATATGGGAGGAGGTTCACACTTGCACCTAGATCTAATAAAGCTTTATTGACCATGTGGTTTCCTATAGTGCAAGAAATTGTTGGACAACCTGGGTCCCTAAACTTAGGTGGAGTTTTGTTCAGAATGATGGAACTCACCTGTTCAGCTAAGAAAGCACGTTTTTGCACATTAATCTTGCGCTTTTGAGTGCACAAGTCTTTGAGGAATTTGGAATATGCAGGGATTTGCTTAATTGCCTCAAGAAAAGGAATGTTGATGTTGACTCTTTTGAACAGTTCTAACATCTCATTGTAGTGGGTGCTTATCTGTTGGCGAACTAACCTCTGAGGATATGGAGCAACATGAGCATTAGGAGTTAAAGGGATATTCACAACAGTGGGATTGTCGGCTTCACTAATGTGCTCAGTCTCCTTTTCTAAGTTGAAGGTGTTCTTTGGTGGTGCAGGCAATGATATGTTTGGCTCAGATTCATTTGATTGTGGTATGCCTACATTGTTCTCAACAATCTTACCACTTCGGAGAGTGGTGATGGAATGGACTTGATCGGGTGAGGTTTCATTGCAAGATGATGTGCCTGCTTGAAATATCCTCTTTGGATTTTGTTGGGGCTGGCTAGGAAGTTTACCCTTTTCTCTTGTATTCAGTGCATCGCAAATTTGACCCATCTGTAGTTCTAGAGCGGAGACTCGTTGATCAGTTGCTTTCTCATTTTTCATCAGATGTTGGGTCAACTTATTGATACTCTCTTCGATGCTAGGCAATTTCTTGTCAGCAGTGTATTGAGGGTACGACTGCTGTTGAGGATTTTTAGGGTATTGATAGCCTTGATTGTTTTGATAGCTTTGAGTGGGTTAAGATGGTCCTCCTTGAATGGGTCCTTTAGACCATGAAAAATTGGAGTGGTTCCTCCATCCTGGGTTGTAGGTCTGTGAATAAGGGTTATGCTCTTGTTTTTGAAACATAGCATGTGCCTGTTCCAGCCTAGATTCTTGGAATGCATGCATTTTCGGACAATCACTGACCTGATGGTCAGAACCGTTACATATATCACAGATAGCCATTTCGACATGTTCACAGAAAGCAGTGGTAGAAGGTTTTACGTTTTTCTGAAGTTCTAACGCTTCTATTCTTCTTGCTAGTGCTGCCATTTTTGCATTTCCCTCAAAATCAGACTCAATTCTATGGACCTTATCTACAGGTGTAGTCTTTCTAGGTTCACGAATGGACTCCCACTGTTGAGTTTTTTCAGCAACTTCAATTAGGAAAGCCCAAGAGTCATCAACACTTTTATCTGTGAAGAGTCCATTACACATAGACTCTACAATTGTTCGGGTGGAGACATCTAAACCTTCATACAAAATTTGCACAAGTCTCCATTTTTCAAAACCATGATGGGGACACTTAAGCAACAATTCATTGAATCTCTCAAGATATCTAGCTAAGGTTTCACCTTCTAATTGTACAAAGCTGTTCAGACTTTGGCGAATTGTCGCAGTCTTGTGAATAGTCTCAATTTTAGGGTTTCGTCAGACATCTGAGTGAAACGTATAGTTCCACAAATCTCCTCGAATTCTCTCACGTGATGGTAAGGGTTTTCGTTTTCAATTCCTCTAAACACGGGAAGCATTTGTATTGTGCTCGATTTTAGCTCATAATGACCAGTAGCTTCTGGTAAAACAATGCACGAGGGTTGGCTTGTCCTTGTGGGGTACATGTAATCCTTGAGACTACGGGGTTCTTCCATTATCTCAGGTTGGTCCGGTGTGTTTTCCTCAGAAGATGTGGGTATGTCAATTGGGTCTATTGGATTGATTCTAATTAGTCGGTTTTATTGGTCTCTAAAGGTCACAATCATATCCTAATAAGATCATTAATCAATGAAATAACAACTAACAAGCCCACAGTCAATGAAAAAAAACACGACCTAAAATTTGGTTTTGTTGGGTTTTGTTTTCACAATGGGTTTTGGTTTATAAAATGTAGAGCCCAAATTTTTGGTTTGAAAGGGTTAGAAACTTTGGTTTAAAATGGGTTTAGAAAATTTTTGGATTAATTGGGACAAAGCCCAACAAACTAAAAGGCTTTTGGTTCTTGGGTTCTTTGAAGAATTTTGGTGAGAAAAATCTTAACTCACGGCCCAACAGAATTTTGTTGCCTCTAAGCCCAACAGAATTGTTTTTGAAAGGTTAGGAGCCCAATGGATGGGATATAAACCTGTAGTCCAAATTAAAGTGCAAGCCCACAAAAGAAAAGAAAAAATAACAAACAAATAATTACAAGCCCATAAAAGAAAGAGAAAAAGAAAAAGAAAAATAAAAATTATTACAAACCCAAATAGAAAATAAAGAAAAAGAAAAACTAAAATTATTACAAGCCCAAATATAAATACTTAAATACAAGCCCAAAGAAATTTAATGAGGCCCAGTTGGGTTAGCTCATGGGTTAGGCTTACTTGATTTTTGGAGGGAAGCCAAAATTTGGGCTTTTTATCCCTTTTGTTGCACTAGCCCAGTTGGGCTTAGATCGTCCTTAGCTTTTGACTTGTTTCGGCCCAGTTGGGCTTAGATCTTCTTCACTGCACATCCCACTTCTTCTTAGCTCTTCCAACAGCAGCCCAGCAACAGCAGGAACTTCAGCTCCACTGCAGTTCCAACAGCAACAACAGCTTGGCAGCAGCTTTGGCTCCACAAAGCTAACAGCAACAACAGCTGCAATAACAGTTAGTGCAAGGTAGTGCAAGGCAATGCACTTAGTGAAGCGAGAACAAGAGCAATGCAAGAGCAGGAGCAAACAAGGAAGTTGCAGGTCAGGAACAAGCAAGATTAGCAAGAAAGAAAAAAAAAGAGAGTAAGGAATACAGAAAACAAGCAAACCGCTATCGAGTCCCCGGCAGCGGCGCCAAAAACTTGGTAGCTCAAGGAATGAGACCTAAAAACTACAACCTATGTTTTACCTACAAGTATACAGGGTCTTGATGAAGATAGAATGTAAATAGAGGTTTGTCCACAGGGACTTGGAGGATTTGCTAAAGTTTTCTAAATTTCTAAAGTTATCTGAATTCAAAAGAAGGTACTAAGGCTTTTGATTCCACTACTTGACCCTAGGATAAGGAAATTATGATGCAATGTATGTCTTGTTCTTTCATGAAAGACTACAATGAGGATTCTACTAACTATCCTAACCAAATTACCCCTAGCATCAGTTGTCTTTAATCAGCACAACTAATCACAGGCATTTAGCTCCTCTAGCTAGTTTAGCTTAAGGCAATCTCTCTAGTGGATTGAATTCTTGGCCAAAGACCTAGCTCCACTCCTAGTATCAGCTGTCTTCTAACAGCACAGGTGATCACAAGCAGGTAGCCCAAATGGCTAAGCATTCATCCTAAGGCAATTCAGCTCAATAAAAGAACATACAAATACATTAACATTCCTAGAATATGATCAAGAGCTTCCTCTAAACCCTAGCAAGTGAATTAGAACATGGACATGCTTGTAATCATGATACTAACAGGTATAAACATGCTCCACATTACACAGCATACAATTCACATTAAACCTTTATGCATAAGAGAGATTCAACATGGATGAATTGAAAATGAATTTTGAAATTAATATTGAACTGCAAATATTGCTCACTGGCTAGCCCAGAGATGCCGAATTTCACAACCCCTAACACCCTTTTATAGTTACAACAAAAAAATTCCAAAATCCCCAAATCAGTGAAATTAGGGTTCTGACAAAAAGTGAGATTAAATCACCTAATACATTGAAAACTACTCGAAAACTTTCACCCATGCCCCTAATTAGACGTACACTAACTTTCCCCAAAAATCCCCAATTTATGAAATTAGGGTTTTACAAAAAATCCTTACCTAATCTCTGAAAACGATTGATAGCTCTCACCCATGCTTCCTTCTCGTCTGCCGATGCTACCCATGCCTTCGATTTATCCTCTAACCTCACCTATTTCATCAACTCCTAACCTAGGGTTCCTGTGAGATGAAACGATTAGGAGGTGATGTTATAAGTGGCTAGAAAGGTAGGTCTTGGTTGTTAGAAGTGATGATGGCTCGAGTGGTGGTGGTTGAGTGATTTGTGGGTTATGGTGGTGGTGATGGAGACATCGTCGCTGTTGCAGAAGAGGGGAAGAAGGAGATGGCTCGATGGGTTTTGGCTAGGGTGTGTTTGTTTTGGGTATAGGGTATTTGGTTGTTTGGGTGTTGAGCAGACCCATCAAATCTCGATGTTTTGTGAGGGGAATCCGTAGGATGATAGGATGAGGGAAAGATCCAACGATGTGATGTAAATGGATGTGGAGGGACCGTTGGATATGGAATACATCAAAACTGACGGTCCAAGATGGAGTTAGGTGTTGTAGTGTTTGACAGGAGCTTCAGAATTCGATGAACGACGATGAAGCGACCGTAGGATGCTGAGATGATCCAATCCGACGGCTGAAGATGAAGGCGGGTATGGATATTGGAAATGGGTTTGGGTGAGGGTTTTGGGCCTTGGGGTATGCCAAGCCCATATCTTCTTTAAGAACCATTCTTCCTCTTCAAGCCCACTTCTAGCCTTTTGGTCTTGTGCACAACATTCTTCGCGGCTTCCTTGTGTAATTCCTCCCGGCTTTTCACTACTTTTCTGCTCTTTTCGCTCCGATATTCATCCAAACTTTATTTATTACCTAAAAATGCAAAATTAATTAATAAAAATATTTATTCTTGAAAACAATGAAAATACAGAATATGGGATAAAATGTAGAATTAATGCACAAAAGATGAGTTAAATGCCAAGAAAAATATATAGAAATATGCACTTTTTAGCACTCATCAAATACCCCCAAACCTCAATTTTACTTGTCCTCAAGTAAAACAAAACTAAGGAAATCCTAACTATACCACTGTCGCTGGTCTCTCGAATGCATTTAGCGTATGCACTAAGCCTTTTGAACCACTAAGTGTCCCTAGTGGACGAGTGAAGTCTCGTGAAGGTTTGATTAGAACGTACCTACAAAGTTCTAGGACAAAATATAAGCTCAGATTCCATCAAATGTGACATGTGCAAGACAGTTTAAGCTCACAGCAAAATGGAGATGTCAATCTAGCTATCAAAGGCACAATCCTAGCACTGCTAACAAATAAAGACATGTGATAAGAGTGTAAAGTGTATCTACACATGTGTAAAGAAAGATCGGATGTTATGACTACTAATCACCAAGAGATAGTTTCTCAGGCTAAGAACCGAGGTCGAAATCTAGCTAGCTGTCCGGACTTTACGAGAATTGTGAATGAGTTGGAGGTATTTCACAATTACTCGCGTTGTACATCAATGGCTTGCACCCTTCCTTGCTTATTACAATGAAACAACAAAATGACTCTTTACATGACTCTTATTTACTACTCTCTTTTATTTTTGGATAAGAGAGAACTATTTTCTTTACATGACACAAATGGAATTTGAATACTTGATTTTTTTTTTTTGTATTTTTCTGATTTTTTTTTTTGGAACAACGAAACACTTTTGATACGTAAGGAAAAAGAAACAAAAAATTACGTGACACTTTGCAAGAGGTAGCCCTTTTTGATGCACCCAGTTAAATTCGATGGTTGTTTTTCTTAATGTAACCTCCACCTTCTATCCCAACCAACCAAAGAACAAGGTAGTCAAGTTTCGTTCAGTATTCTAAAGTGATTGGCAACTAAAACTTCCGATAGAACACCTCAAGGATGAGGCTATACATGTATTGGTAGATCGTGCGCGTGCAAGTTTCTTATCACTATGTGAATTGTGCTAGAATCAGGGGTGCCTAAATATCTAGACTAAGACTCCTAAAAATTACATATTTGCACAAGAGTCAACATTTCAAGGTAAATGAGCTCCATTTTTATGATTTTTTTTAATTTTTTTTTTATAATTTTTTTTTTTTTTTTTTGATTTTTCATTTTTTTCAAAAAGAGGGAGGAGTTTTGTTTTCAATTATAGCATGTTATAAGGGTATATACTGATTATCACCCCTAAACCTAAATTAAACAGTGTCCTCAATGTTTAAATAGTGCAAAAGAAAGAACTGTACAGAAAAGGAAAAACATAAAATAAAATGGAACGTTCAACCTGGTTTATGTACAAGGGTGGACCAATCAGGCCGCATAGACGGGATCCTCCAGATCGGTTGCCTCAATGTCAGGCGGAAGTGGTTCAAGGAACGGTTTCAATCGCTGCCCATTCACTTTGAAAATGTTCTTGTTGGAGACATCTTCAAGTTCCACAGCTCCATGAGGGAATACCGTGCGTACTAGGAACGGGTCGGTCCATCGGGACCGCAATTTTCCTGGAAAAAGATGCAGCCGAGAGTCGTATAACAAAACTTTCTGACCCGGTGTGAATGACTTGCGCAGAATACGCTTATCATGAAACAACTTCATCTTTTGCTTATACAGCTTGGCACTGTCATAAGCCTCATTCCTTAATTCTTCTAACTCATTGAGTTGAAGTTTCCGTTGTGCACCCGCCTTGTCGAGAAAAGTTAAGTTTCTTGATAGCCCAGTAAGCTCGATGTTCTAATTCCACAGGAAGATGACATGGCTTTCCATACACCAGACGATAAGGGGACATGCCAATTGGTGTCTTATAAGCTGTTCTATAGGCCCACAAAGCATCATTCAATCTCAATGACCAATCTTTCCTTGACGGGTTGACCGTCTTCTCCAGAATGTGCTTAATTTCCCTATTAGAAACTTCTACTTGTCCGCTTGTCTGAGGGTGGTACGGAGTTGCAACCTTGTGGGTTATGCCATACTTGCGTACTAAAGACTCAAAGTACTTGTTACAGAAATGTGAACCACCGTCACTGATTATAGCTCTAGGGGTACCAAAACGTGAAAATATGTTCTCCTTCAGAAATGAGAGTACCACCTTGTAGTCATTCGCTTGGTTGCAATAGCTTCAACCACTTAGAAACGTAATCAAACAACAACTAGGATGTATAATTTCCTTCAGAAATAAATGGACCCATAAAGTCAATCCCCCACACGTCAAATAGCTCAACGATCAAAATCGGATCAACGGCATCATGTTTCTCCTCGAGATACTTCCTAGTTTCTGACAGCGCTCACAAGCAATACACATACTCATGGCAGTCTCTAAACAGCGATGGCAGTAAAACCCACACTGCATGATCTTTGCAGCGGTCTTCTTGGCACTGAAATGCCCTCCACATGCTTGGTCATGACAGAAAGATATCACATCTTTCTGTTCCATGTCGGGTACACATCTCCTAATGATTGGTCTCGGCAGTACTTAAAAAAATATGGGTCGTCCCAAAGGAAATGTTTAACTTCAGCCAAGAACTTGGAGAGGTCTTGTCTCGACCAATGTGAGGGAATTCCTGTAGCAAGGTAGTAACAATGTCGGCAAACCAAGGAAGGTTGACACAGACATCAATGTTCATCAGGGAAATGATTCTCTAATCATCTCAGATTCATCAATAGACTCACTAGTAATCGGGACAAGTGATCAGCAACCACATTCTCACAACCTTTTTATCACGGATTTCGATTGAATTCCTGTAATAAGAGTATCCATCGAATAAGGCGAGCTTTAGCATCCTTCTTAGAAAGAGATACTTCAAAGCCGCATGGTCAGTGTATATGATGATCTTAGATCCTATCAAATAAGATCTAAACTTGTCTAATGCAAATACCACGGCAAGTAACTCCTTCTCGGTAGTCGAATAGTTGAGTTGAGCATCATTAAGAGTTTTACTAGCATAGTATATCAATATGGTAGTCTATCAACACGCTGTCCTAAAACAGCGCCAACGGCATAATCAGAGGCATCACACATGAGTTCGAACGGTAGTTCCCAGTTGGGTGGTTGGACAATAGGAGCTGAGGTGAGGAGAGTCTTGAGTTCTTCCCATGCCTTCACACAAGCAGCATCGAAGTTAAAGACAACATCTTTGACAAGTAGATTACACAAAGGTCTTGAGATTTGGCTAAAGTTTTTGATGAATCGCCGGTAGAACCCAGCGTGACCTAAAAATGATCGAATCCCCTTCACAGAGTGGGGTTGTGGTAAATGTTGAATGAGGTCGACTTTAGCTTTATCTACTTCAATTCCTTTTTCCGAAACGATGTGTCCTAGAACTATGCCGGAGTTTACCATGAAGTGGCATTTTTCCCAGTTTAAAATCAGATTCTTTTGCTTACATCTAGACAACACAAGGACCAGATGGTCCAAACATTCATCAAAAGAGGAACCAAACAAAGAGAAATCATCCATAAAGATCTCGAGAAAACTATCTATCATGTCTGAAAAAATGCTCATCATGCAACGCTGAAAAGTAGCAGGTGCATTACACAGCCCGAAAGGCATACGTCTAAAAGCAAATGTCCCAAATGGACACGTAAATGCAGTCTTTTCCTGATCTTCCGGTGCAATGTGAATTTGGTTATAACCGGAAAAGCCATCTAGAAAACAGTAGTGACTGTGTCCAGACACACGTTCTAGCATTTGGTCTATGAAGGGAATGGGGAAGTGATCTTTTCTTGTTACTGTGTTTAACTTCCTGTAGTCGATACATACTCGCCATCCTGTGGTTGTACGTGAAGGTACTAACTCATTCTTTTCGTTCCGAACTACAGTAATGCCTGACTTCTTAGGCACAACTTGAATGGGACTAACCCATTTACTATCTGAAATCGGATATATGATACCCGCATCAAGTAGCTTCAAGATCTCACTCTTAACAGCGTCTCTCATGTTAGGATTAAGTCTCCTTTGCATTTCCCTAGATGGTTTGGCATTCTCTTCAAGATTAATGTGGTGCATGCAAATGGTGGGACTTATCCCTTTGAGATCTGAGATGGTCCATCCTAAGGCTTCTTTCTGCTCCTCAAGTACTCCTAAAAGCTTGTTTTCCTGTTCTATGTTTAATCATGAAGAAATGATAACAGGTAAATTGTCGCAGTCTTGTGAATAGTCTCAATTTTAGGGTTTCGTCAGACATCTGAGTGAAACGTATAGTTCCACAAATCTCCTCGAATTCTCTCACGTGATGGTAAGGGTTTTCGTTTTCAATTCCTCTAAACACGGGAAGCATTTGTATTGTGCTCGATTTTAGCTCATAATGACCAGTAGCTTCTGGTAAAACAATGCACGAGGGTTGGCTTGTCCTTGTGGGGTACATGTAATCCTTGAGACTACGGGGTTCTTCCATTATCTCAGGTTGGTCCGGTGTGTTTTCCTCAGAAGATGTGGGTATGTCAATTGGGTCTATTGGATTGATTCTAATTAGTTGGTTTTATTGGTCTCTAAAGGTCACAATCATATCCTAATAAGATCATTAATCAATGAAATAACAACTAACAAGCCCACAGTCAATGAAAAAAAAACACGACCTAAAATTTGGTTTTGTTGGGTTTTGTTTTCACAATGGGTTTTGGTTTATAAAATGTAGAGCCCAAATTTTTGGTTTGAAAGGGTTAGAAACTTTGGTTTAAAATGGGTTTAGAAAATTTTTGGATTAATTGGGACAAAGCCCAACAAACTAAAAGGCTTTTGGTTCTTGGGTTCTTTGAAGAATTTTGGTGAGAAAAATCTTAACTCACGGCCCAACAGAATTTTGTTGCCTCTAAGCCCAACAGAATTGTTTTTGAAAGGTTAGGAGCCCAATGGATGGGATATAAACCTATAGTCCAAATTAAAGTGCAAGCCCACAAAAGAAAAGAAAAAATAACAAACAAATAATTACAATCCCATAAAAGAAAGAGAAAAAGAAAAAGAAAAAGAAAAATTATTACAAACCCAAATAGAAAATAAAGAAAAAGAAAAACTAAAATTATTACAAGCCCAAATATAAATACTTAAATACAAGCCCAAAGAAATTTAATGAGGCCCAGTTGGGTTAGCTCATGGGTTAGGCTTACTTGATTTTTGGAGGGAAGCCAAAATTTGGGCTTTTTATCCCTTTTGTTGCACTAGCCCAGTTGGGCTTAGATCGTCCTTAGCTTTTGACTTGTTTCGGCCCAGTTGGGCTTAGATCTTCTTCACTGCACATCCCACTTCTTCTTAGCTCTTCCAACAGCAGCCCAGCAACAGCAGGAACTTCAGCTCCACTGCAGTTCCAACAGCAACAACAGCTTGGCAGCAGCTTTGGCTCCACAAAGCTAACAGCAACAGCAGCTGCAATAACAGTTAGTGCAAGGTAGTGCAAGGCAATGCACTTAGTGAAGCGAGAACAAGAGCAATGCAAGAGCAGGAGCAAACAAGGAAGTTGCAGGTCAGGAACAAGCAAGATTAGCAAGAAAGAAAAAAAAAGAGAGTAAGGAATACAGAAAACAAGCAAACCGCTACTGAGTCCCCGGCAGCGGCGCCAAAAACTTGGTAGCTCAAGGAATGAGACCTAAAAACTACAACCTATGTTTTACCTACAAGTATACAGGGTCTTGATGAAGATAGAATGTAAATAGAGGTTTGTCCACAGGGACTTGGAGGATTTGCTAAAGTTTTCTAAATTTCTAAAGTTATCTGAATTCAAAAGAAGGTACTAAGGCTTTTGATTCCACTACTTGACCCTAGGCTAAGGAAATTATGATGCAATGTATGTTTTGTTCTTTCATGAAAGACTACAATGAGGATTCTACTAACTATCCTAACCAAATTACCCCTAGCATCAGTTGTCTTTAATCAGCACAACTAATCACAGGCATTTAGCTCCTCTAGATAGTTTAGCTTAAGGCAATCTCTCTAGTGGATTGAATTCTTGGCCAAAGACCTAGCTCCACTCCTAGTATCAGCTGTCTTCTAACAGCACATGTGATCACAAGCAGGTAGCCCAAATGGCTAAGCATTCATCCTAAGGCAATTCAGCTCAATAAAAGAACATACAAATACATTA
Organism: Papaver somniferum; assembly: GCF_003573695.1. Lineage (NCBI taxonomy): Eukaryota > Viridiplantae > Streptophyta > Magnoliopsida > Ranunculales > Papaveraceae > Papaver > Papaver somniferum. The sequence goes on along the minus strand of NC_039360.1, from coordinate 62,362,661 downwards.
ACATTCCTAGCATATGATCAAGAGCTTCCTCTAAACCCTAGCAAGTGAATTAGAACATGAACATGCTTGTAATCATGATACTAACAGGTATAAACATGCTCCACATTACACAGCATACAATTCACATTCAACCTTTATGCATAAGAGAGATTCAACATGGATGAATTGAAAATGAATTTTGAAATTAATATTGAACTGCAAATATTGCTCACTGGCTAGCCCAGAGATGCCGAATTTCACAACCCCTAACACCCTTTTATAGTTACAACAAAAAAATTCCAAAATCCCCAAATCAGTGAAATTAGGGTTCTAACAAAAAGTGAGATTAAATCACCTAATACATTGAAAACTACTCGAAAACTTTCACCCATGCCCCTAATTAGACGTACACTAACTTTACCCAAAAATCCCCAATTTATGAAATTAGGGTTTTACAAAAAATCCTTACCTAATCTCTGAAAACGATTGATAGCTCTCACCCATGCTTCCTTCTCGTCTGCTGATGCTACCCATGCCTTCGATTTATCCTCTAACCTCACCTATTTCATCAACTCCTAACCTAGGGTTCCTGTGAGATGAAACGATTAGGAGGTGATGTTATAAGTGGCTAGAAAGGTAGGTCTTGGTTGTTAGAAGTGATGATGGCTCGAGTGGTGGTGGTTGAGTGATTTGTGGGTTATGGTGGTGGTGATGGAGACATCGTCGCTGTTGCAGAAGAGGGGAAGAAGGAGATGGCTCGATGGGTTTTGGCTAGGGTGTGTTTGTTTTGGGTATAGGGTATTTGGTTGTTTGGGTGTTGAGCAGACCCATCAAATCTCGATGTTTTGTGAGGGGAATCCGTAGGATGATAGGATGAGGGAAAGATCCAACGATGTGATGTAAATGGATGTGGAGGACCGTTGGATATGGAATACATCAAAACTGACGGTCCAAGATGGAGTTAGGTGTTGTAGTGTTTGACAGGAGCTTCAGAATTCGATGAACGACGATGAAGCGACCGTAGGATGCTGAGATGATCCAATCCGACGGCTGAAGATGAAGGCGGGTATGGATATTGGAAATGGGTTTGGGTGAGGGTTTTGGGCCTTGGGTATGCCAAGCCCATATCTTCTTTAAGAACATTCTTCCTCTTCAAGCCCACTTCTAGCCTTTTGGTCTTGTGCACAACATTCTTCGCGGCTTCCTTGTGTAATTCCTCCCGGCTTTTCACTACTTTTCTGCTCTTTTCGCTCCGCTATTCATCCAAACTTTATTTATTACCTAAAAATGCAAAATTAATTAATAAAAATATTTATTCTTGAAAACAATGAAAATACAGAATATGGGATAAAATGTAGAATTAATGCACAAAAGATGAGTTAAATGCCAAGAAAAATATATAGAAATATGCACTTTTTAGCACTCATCAAATACCCCCAAACCTCAATTTTACTTGTCCTCAAGTAAAACAAAACTAAGGAAATCCTAACTATACCACTGTCGCTGGTCTCTCGAATGCATTTAGCGTATGCACTAAGCCTTTTGAACCACTAAGTGTCCCTAGTGGACGAGTGAAGTCTCGTGAAGGTTTGCTTAGAACGTACCTACAAAGTTCTAGGACAAAATATAAGCTCAGATTCCATCAAATGTGACATGTGCAAGACAGTTTAAGCTCACAGCAAAATGGAGATGTCAATCTAGCTATCAAAGGCACAATCCTAGCACTGCTAACAAATAAAGACATGTGATAAGAGTGTAAAGTGTATCTACACATGTGTAAAGAAAGATCGGATGTTATGACTACTAATCACCAAGAGATAGTTTCTCAGGCTAAGAACCGAGGTCGAAATCTAGCTAGCTGTCCGGACTTTACGAGAATTGTGAATGAGTTGGAGGTATTTCACAATTACTCGCGTTGTACATCAATGGCTTGCACCCTTCCTTGCTTATTACAATGAAACAACAAAATGACTCTTTACATGACTCTTATTTACTACTCTCTTTTATTTTTGGATAAGAGAGAACTATTTTCTTTACATGACACAAATGGAATTTGAATACTTGATTTTTTTTTTGTATTTTTCTGATTTTTTTTTTTTGGAACAAGGAAACACTTTTGATACATAAGGAAAAAGAAAAAAAAATTACATGACACTTTGCAAGAGGTAGCCCTTTTTGATGCACCCAGTTAAATTCGATGGTTGTTTTTCTTAATGTAACCTCCACCTTCTATCCCAACCAACCAAAGAACAAGCTAGTCAAGTTTCGTTCAGTATTCTAAAGTGATTGGCAACTAAAACTTCCGATAGAACACCTCAAGGATGAGGCTATACATGTATTGGTAGATCGTGCGCGTGCAAGTTTCTTATCACTATGTGAATTGTGCTAGAATCAGGGGTGCCTAAATATCTAGACTAAGACTCCTAAAAATTACATATTTGCACAAGAGTCAACATTTCAAGGTAAATGAGCTCCATTTTTATGATTTTTTATTTTTTTTTTATAATTTTTTATTTTTTGATTTTTCATTTTTTTCAAAAAGAGGGAGGAGTTGTTTTCAATTATAGCATGTTATAAGGGTATATACTGATTATCACCCCTAAACCTAAATTAAACAGTGTCCTCAATGTTTAAATAGTGCAAAAGAAAGAACTGTACAGAAAAGGAAAAACATAAAATAAAATGGAACGTTCAACCTGGTTTATGTACAAGGGTGGACCAATCAGGACGCATAGACGGGATCCTCCAGATCGGTTGCCTCAATGTCAGGCGGAAGTGGTTCAAGGAACGGTTTCAATCGCTGCCCATTCACTTTGAAAATGTTCTTGTTGGAGACATCTTCAAGTTCCACAGCTCCATGAGGGAATACCGTGCGTACTAGGAACGGGCCGGTCCATCGGGACCGCAATTTTCCTGGAAAAAGATGCAGCCGAGAGTCGTATAACAAAACTTTCTGACCCGGTGTGAATGACTTGCGCAGAATACGCTTATCATGAAACAACTTCATCTTTTGCTTATACAGCTTGGCACTGTCATAAGCCTCATTCCTTAATTCTTCTAACTCATTGAGTTGAAGTTTCCGTTGTGCACCCGCCTTGTCGAGAGAAAAGTTAAGTTTCTTGATAGCCCAGTAAGCTCGATGTTCTAATTCCATAGGAAGATGACATGGCTTTCCATACACCAGACGATAAGGGGACATGCCAATTGGTGTCTTATAAGCTGTTCTATAGGCCCACAAAGCATCATTCAATCTCAATGACCAATCTTTCCTTGACGGGTTGACCGTCTTCTCCAGAATGTGCTTAATTTCCCTATTAGAAACTTCTACTTGTCCGCTTGTCTGAGGGTGGTACGGAGTTGCAACCTTGTGGGTTATGCCATACTTGCGTACTAAAGACTCAAAGTACTTGTTACAGAAATGTGAACCACCGTCACTGATTATAGCTTAGGGGTACCAAAACGTGAAAATATGTTCTCCTTCAGAAATGAGAGTACCACCTTGTGGTCATTCGTCTTGGTTGCAACAGCTTCAACCCACTTCGAAACGTAATCAACAACAACTAGGATGTATAATTTTCCTTCAGAAATAGGAAATGGACCCATAAAGTCAATCCCCCACACGTCAAATAGCTCAACGATCAAAATCGGATTCAACGCCATGTTTCTCCTCGAGAGACTTCCTAGTTTCTGACAGCGCTCACAAGCAATACAATACTCATGGCAGTCTCTAAACAGCGATGGCCAGTAAAACCCACACTGCATGATCTTTGCAGCGGTCTTCTTGGCACTGAAATGCCCTCCACATGCTTGGTCATGACAGAAAGATATCACATCTTTCTGTTCCATGTCGGGTACACATCTCCTAATGATTTGGTCTCGGCAGTACTTAAAAAAATATGGGTCGTCCCAAAGGAAATGTTTAACTTCAGCCAAGAACTTGGAGAGGTCTTGTCTCGACCAATGTGAGGGAATTCTACCTGTAGCAAGGTAGTTAACAATGTCGGCAAACCAAGGAAGGTTTGACACAGACATCAATTGTTCATCAGGGAATGATTCTCTAATCATCTCAGATTCATCAATAGACTCACTAGTTAATCGGGACAAGTGATCAGCAACCACATTCTCACAACCTTTTATCACGGATTTCGATGTCGAATTCCTGTAATAAGAGTATCCATCGAATAAGGCGAGCTTTAGCATCCTTCTTAGAAAGAAGATACTTCAAAGCCGCATGGTCAGTGTATATGATGATCTTAGATCCTATCAAATAAGATCTAAACTTGTCTAATGCAAATACCACGGCAAGTAACTCCTTCTCGGTAGTCGAATAGTTGAGTTGAGCATCATTAAGAGTTTTACTAGCATAGTATATCACATATGGTAGTCTATCAACACGCTGTCCTAAAACAGCGCCAACGGCATAATCAGAGGCATCACACATGAGTTCGAACGGTAGTTCCCAGTTGGGTGGTTGGACAATAGGAGCTGAGGTGAGGAGAGTCTTGAGTTCTTCCCATGCCTTCACACAAGCAGCATCGAAGTTAAAGACAACATCTTTGACAAGTAGATTACACAAAGGTCTTGAGATTTGGCTAAAGTTTTTGATGAATCGCCGGTAGAACCCAGCGTGACCTAAAAATGATCGAATCCCCTTCACAGAGTGGGTTTGGTAAATGTTGAATGAGGTCGACTTTAGCTTTATCTACTTCAATTCCTTTTTCCGAAACGATGTGTCCTAGAACTATGCCGGAGTTTACCATGAAGTGGCATTTTTCCCAGTTTAAAATCAGATTCTTTTGCTTACATCTAGACAACACAAGGACCAGATGGTCCAAACATTCATCAAAAGAGGAACCAAACAAAGAGAAATCATCCATAAAGATCTCGAGAAAACTATCTATCATGTCTGAAAAAATGCTCATCATGCAACGCTGAAAAGTAGCAGGTGCATTACACAGCCCGAAAGGCATACGTCTAAAAGCAAATGTCCCAAATGGACACGTAAATGCAGTCTTTTCCTGATCTTCCGGTGCAATGTGAATTTGGTTATAACCGGAAAAGCCATCTAGAAAACAGTAGTGACTGTGTCCAGACACACGTTCTAGCATTTGGTCTATGAAGGGAATGGGGAAGTGATCTTTTCTTGTTACTGTGTTTAACTTCCTGTAGTCGATACATACTCGCCATCCTGTGGTTGTACGTGAAGGTACTAACTCATTCTTTTCGTTCCGAACTACAGTAATGCCTGACTTCTTAGGCACAACTTGAATGGGACTAACCCATTTACTATCTGAAATCGGATATATGATACCCGCATCAAGTAGCTTCAAGATCTCACTCTTAACAGCGTCTCTCATGTTAGGATTAAGTCTCCTTTGCATTTCCCTAGATGGTTTGGCATTCTCTTCAAGATTAATGTGGTGCATGCAAATGGTGGGACTTATCCCTTTGAGATCTGAGATGGTCCATCCTAAGGCTTCTTTCTGCTCCTCAAGTACTCCTAAAAGCTTGTTTTCCTGTTCTATGTTTAATCATGAAGAAATGATAACAGGTAAATTGTCGCAGTCTTGTGAATAGTCTCAATTTTAGGGTTTCGTCAGACATCTGAGTGAAACGTATAGTTCCACAAATCTCCTCGAATTCTCTCACGTGATGGTAAGGGTTTTCGTTTTCAATTCCTCTAAACACGGGAAGCATTTGTATTGTGCTCGATTTTAGCTCATAATGACCAGTAGCTTCTGGTAAAACAATGCACGAGGGTTGGCTTGTCCTTGTGGGGTACATGTAATCCTTGAGACTACGGGGTTCTTCCATTATCTCAGGTTGGTCCGGTGTTTTTCCTCAGAAGATGTGGGTATGTCAATTGGGTCTATTGGATTGATTCTAATTAGTTGGTTTTATTGGTCTCTAAAGGTCACAATCATATCCTAATAAGATCATTAATCAATGAAATAACAACTAACAAGCCCACAGTCAATGAAAAAAAAACACGACCTAAAATTTGGTTTTGTTGGGTTTTGTTTTCACAATGGGTTTTGGTTTATAAAATGTAGAGCCCAAATTTTTGGTTTGAAAGGGTTAGAAACTTTGGTTTAAAATGGGTTTAGAAAATTTTTGGATTAATTGGGACAAAGCCCAACAAACTAAAAGGCTTTTGGTTCTTGGGTTCTTTGAAGAATTTTGGTGAGAAAAATCTTAACTCACGGCCCAACAGAATTTTGTTGCCTCTAAGCCCAACAGAATTGTTTTTGAAAGGTTAGGAGCCCAATGGATGGGATATAAACCTATAGTCCAAATTAAAGTGCAAGCCCACAAAAGAAAAGAAAAAATAACAAACAAATAATTACAAGCCCATAAAAGAAAGAGAAAAAGAAAAAGAAAAATAAAAATTATTACAAACCCAAATAGAAAATAAAGAAAAAGAAAAACTAAAATTATTACAAGCCCAAATATAAATACTTAAATACAAGCCCAAAGAAATTTAATGAGGCCCAGTTGGGTTAGCTCATGGGTTAGGCTTACTTGATTTTTGGAGGGAAGCCAAAATTTGGGCTTTTTATCCCTTTTGTTGCACTAGCCCAGTTGGGCTTAGATCGTCCTTAGCTTTGTTGCTTGTTTCGGCCCAGTTGGGCTTAGATCTTCTTCACTGCACATCCCACTTCTTCTTAGCTCTTCCAACAGCAGCCCAGCACAGCAGGAACTTCAGCTCCACTGCAGTTCCAACAGCAACACAGCTTGGCAGCAGCTTTGGCTCCAAAAGCTAACAGCAACAGCAGCTGCAATAACAGTCAGTGCAAGGTAGTGCAAGGCAATGCACTTAGTGAAGCGAGAACAAGAGCAATGCAAGAGCAGGAGCAAACAAGGAAGGAGTTGCGGTCAGGAACAAGCAATTAGCAAGAAAGAAAAAAAAGAGTAAGGAATACAGAAAACAAGCAAACCGCTACTGAGTCCCCGGCAGCGGCGCCAAAAACTTGGTAGCTCAAGGAATGAGACCTAAAAACTACAACCTATGTTTTACCTACAAGTATACAGGGTCTTGATGAAGATAGAATGTAAATAGAGGTTTGTCCACAGGGACTTGGAGGATTTGCTAAAGTTTTCTAAATTTCTAAAGTTATCTGAATTCAAAAGAAGGTACTAAGGCTTTTGATTCCACTACTTGACCCTAGGCTAAGGAAATTATGATGCAATGTATGTCTTGTTCTTTCATGAAAGACTACAATGAGGATTCTACTAACTATCCTAACCAAATTACCCCTAGCATCAGTTGTCTTTAATCAGCACAACTAATCACAGGCATTTAGCTCCTCTAGCTAGTTTAGCTTAAGGCAATCTCTCTAGTGGATTGAATTCTTGGCCAAAGACCTAGCTCCACTCCTAGTATCAGCTGTCTTCTAACAGCACATGTGATCACAAGCAGGTAGCCCAAATGGCTAAGCATTCATCCTAAGGCAATTCAGCTCAATAAAAGAACATACAAATACATTAACATTCCTAGCATATGATCAAGAGCTTCCTCTAAACCCTAGCAAGTGAATTAGAACATGGACATGCTTGTAATCATGATACTAACAGGTATAAACATGCTCCACATTACACTGCATACAATTCACATTCAACCTTTATGCATAAGAGAGATTCAACATGGATGAATTGAAAATGAATTTTGAAATTATATTGAACTGCAAATATTGCTCACTGGCTAGCCCAGAGATGCCGAATTTCACAACCCCTAACACCCTTTTATAGTTACAACAAAAAAATTCCAAAATCCCCAAATCAGTGAAATTAGGGTTCTAACAAAAAGTGAGATTAAATCACCTAATACATTGAAAACTACTCGAAAACTTTCACCCATGCCCCTAATTAGACGTACACTAACTTTCCCCAAAAAATCCCCAATTTATGAAATTAGGGTTTTACAAAAAACCCTTACCTAATCTCTGAAAACGACTGATAGCTCTCACCCATGCTTCCTTCTCGTCTGCTGATGCTACCCATGCCTTCGATTTATCCTCTAACCTCACCTATTTCATCAACTCCTAACCTAGGGTTCCTGTGAGATGAAACGATTAGGAGGTGATGTTATAAGTGGCTAGAAAGGTAGGTCTTGGTTGTTAGAAGTGATGATGGCTCGAGTGGTGGTGGTTGAGTGATTTGTGGGTTATGGTGGTGGTGATGGAGACAGCGTCGCTGTTGCAGAAGAGGGGAAGAAGGAGATGGCTCGATGGGTTTTGGCTAGGGTGTGTTTGTTTTGGGTATAGGGTATTTGGTTGTTTGGGTGTTGAGCAGACCCATCAAATCTCGATGTTTTGTGAGGGGAATCCGTAGGATGATAGGATGAGGGAAAGATCCAACGATGTGATGTAAATGGATGTGGAGCGACCTTTGGATATGGAATACATCAAAACTGACGGTCCAAGATGGAGTTAGGTGTTGTAGTGTTTGACAGGAGCTTCAGAATTCGATGAACGACGATGAAGCGACCGTAGGATGCTGAGATGATCCAATCCGACGGCTGAAGATGAAGGCGGGTATGGATATTGGAAATGGGTTTGGGTGAGGGTTTTGGGCCTTGGGTATGCCAAGCCCATATCTTCTTTAAGAACCATTCTTCCTCTTCAAGCCCACTTCTAGCCTTTTGGTCTTGTGCACAACATTCTTCGCGGCTTCCTTGTGTAATTCCTCCCGGCTTTTCACTACTTTTCTGCTCATTTCGCTCCGCTATTCATCCAAACTTTATTTATTACCTAAAAATGTAAAATTAATTAATAAAAATATTTATTCTTGAAAACAATGAAAATACAGAATATGGGATAAAATGTAGAATTAATGCACAAAAGATGAGTTAAATGCCAAGAAAAATATATAGAAATATGCACTTTTTAGCACTCATCAATTAGGTATTACAAAATTCAATCGGGAGATAGGTATTTGGAAGTAGAATCCGACGCCCTTCAGTCATATAATTTTAATAATGATTAATCTGCCATACTTAATTAAGATTAGTCTTAAATTAATCACTACTAATCTTGTTTAGTTATGAGATAATCATTTTTATTTTATTTATTTATTTACTTATTCAATTGAAATTCTTTCGTTTCTACTTTTCCTTTATTTAACAGTAGTCATGTGAAAACGCATCGGATACCAAATACACCCAACTTTTTTACTTGGCAACCTGTATAGATAAAACTTAATACAATTGCAAGTATACCAACCTAATGATCCTTGTCAATATGTATAAAGTTAATATCTCATTCTCTACTCAATCAATATGTATATAGACACAACGTCCGTGAACCTGATTGTTAAGCAGAGTACTTGAAATATCTCAAAAATCAATATCCAAGATCAATCTAGTCATATCCAAATAATTCAATCGGAATTCTGCCAAGTTGTTAAACTTGTTATCTATCTTTCAAGATACGAATTCTACAAGAAACTAGTCTCGTAATCGATTACAATCAAGCGGACGTATCTATTAATATTGAATACGTACAAACTTGTGTAAATCCAATTATAAAGATAAAGAATATAATGTGGAAAAAGGAAAAACATAAGACACCAAAAATTTTGTTAAGGAGGAAACCACAATAGCATAAAAACACTGGGACCTCGTCCATATTGCCACACTGTATTAAGCCGCTACAGACACATGCATACTATCAGCCTTTGGAATGGAATGTAGTTGAGATCGAATCCATCCTCCAAGCGATTCTGTTACAATCACGCTCTTTACGTCCCTTGAACCTTGCAAGGTTATACACACTTGATTCCCTTAGCTGGCGTCCTTTAAAGCCTAAGAGTTGTTTCAGCCGAAGTGAAAACTTTTGATACCAATCATCCTCTAACATATAAGCCTATTTTATTTCCATTATATCAAAGATCAAGGTGTGAAATATGTTTGCAATAAACAAGTTGTAGATGGGGAAAAACGATTTGCTGGTTTTTAAGGAATTGAGGAGACGACCGTACGGAGGAGACTCCTCGAACCGAGCGAAATTTTAAACCTCACACAGATGCACCGCTGCAAAGGGGGTGCTTTAGATTCGAGAGATCAATCTGTAGTACTCCGGCCTAAATCAAGACAATGACCGTTCTAGAGTAAATTCGTCACAAGAGAGGATGGGTTGATTTGTAGGAGGGAAGCTGGGAAATGTGTGGAATCAATGGTAATCAAAGATTGTGGGTGTATGAATTCTGAATATGATAAGCTCTGAATGATTGAAATTGCTCAATTGAGAGTAGTTGCTCAATTGATGAGTTGATGATCTCGTGTTGTCGATGAGACGTGAGATTTATGATACTGATGATTCAATCATAATTCAGAGACTTATTTATATTTCTGGAATTTTAGATACCATGACCCCATGAAGTGTGACAGTTGATGGAATCAAGAAGTGGGGAAGTGGAGATCGTGTTTGAAACCAGTTGCTCAACGTGTGAAGACTTGGTCGATTTTCCACCCACTACCTCGTGAATTCCTTCAACTGATTGCACGACTTGCTCACATTCCATCGCGTGTTTGAACACACGTGCCGTTGACCGCCAGACCAAAACCCTAAGTGATATCCCCCCAAGTGACACGATTGACGTCTCGTGGTTTGTTAGTCAATTGATGACTTCGTGGTTTGATGGGACGATGAGTCCATGTAGTTGCTGAGTTGAACATGATGTTCTGAAACTCATGAATTGAACATGTCATGAGACAGAGGTATAGTTCTTACGATGAAGTGAACAAGTATTGCTCATTCGATGGACCGTTGAATATTGATTGTTGAACCAATATTCCTTGGTTTGAGAAAATATTTATCATCTGAGCAAGTGTTGCTCATGTGATGAATTGTTGAATATTTGATCGTCTGAGCATGTGTTGCTCATCTGATGGATTATTGGCAGCGTACCAAAAATATTAATTAGAATACTGGTCGTTGAACCGAGAATAATTAATAAAATTAATGACCATGAGGTCGTCGTAAAATTATTAAGGTTGGAATCTGAAATGATGATCCTTGGACTCAGAAACCCTAATTTGATCAACTGATGATCAACCGATGGTTAATTGAAGAATTAACCATGGAATGAAGGAGGGACCAGCTACATGGGACCGTTGATCAACCATGTAGTGCCCATATGCTCACGTGAGAAAATACCAAGACCTCTTGAAGGATTGGTGAAGAGATGATCAAATGCTGGTTTAATCATTTATTCAAAAATGCTCGTCTGAGCCTTAGGTGAAAAAACCCAATTAATTATGAAGAGGTGAGGGACCGACCAAGGGGTCATGAAACCGGACCTGGGTGGTCACGGGATCGAATGACGATCACATCATGAAAATCCAAAGTGTTTGGAAGAGTTTTGGACCTAATACGTGCAATTGTGCAAATTAGGTCAAAACTGTGAAAATTGATGGGACCGGCTTCTGTAAGCCAAAGAGCCAATCTTGGTCGATCAAGATAACATGCTCGTGTCCCCAAGACGTCCATGTCTCAGTTCTGAGAATTTTGATATTTTCTGACGTGCAGTTGAGCGTCCATTCGAGAAAATATACCAAAGTTAGGGTTTCGCTGAAACTGAGGAAAACACCATGAGATGATGAAGAATAATTATAAAATAAAGGAATGAGGAGGTGTGGGATCGTGAAACCAAGGTATGGTCGGCCAGTCGTGACCACGGTCCCGTGGTGCCTTTTCCTTAATTTTATAATATTTTTCATGATTTTATGAAAATATCATGGATTTAAAGAGTTTTGATGAATTTAGGGAGTTTCCCTGAAGTGAAGGAGTTTTAATGAGTTCAAGGAAGCAAAAATATTAAAATAATAAAAACAAGGGCGTGTAGGGCTGTGGGAGGCATGGCCGGCCGGCTTGGGCCCGGTCCCACAAGTTTTCATAATTTTATATATTTTTTAATGTATTTTTCATGATTTGAGGGAATTTTTCCTAATTTGAGAGAAATACCATGAAATCAAGGAATTTGATAAATTCAAGGAAAATAGAATAAATAATAATAAAATAAAGGAGCGTGTGGGACCGGCTAGGGCATGGCCGGCCGGCTAGGGCCCAGTCCCACGAGTTTTCATAATTTTATATTTTTTATTTCCTAATTTTTGCAAAATACCATGAAATCGAGGAGTTTTTTCATGAAATCAAAGAAATAATAATAATAATAAAATAATGAGGAACCATAAGGTGTGGGGCCGGCTGGGACCAAGGCATGGCCGGTTGGCCAATGGTCACGCCCAATACTATTTTTCCTTAATTTTATTATTTTCATGGGTTCATAAAAACACCATGAAGTCGAGGAGTTTCCTCGAGACGAAGCAGATTTGTTCAAATGAAAGGATTTTCATCAGATGAAGGAAAATAATAAAAATATGATAAAATATAAAACTGGCGTGGGATAGGTCATGGCACGGTCAGCCAGTCAGTGAGTCCAATCCCTTGGCGCCTTGGTCAATATTTTGATTATTCATTATTTTTCTTCCTATTTTGCAATAGGTTAATCGTTTCGTCGTATTTTGAAATACTCGTTCGTTCGATGACTGTTAGTGCATCGTCGTTGAATACACTTTCACCATATAAATCGGGGCTTACTTAGAGGTAGCTGAGATGCCCGGTTGTTGATTATTTATTACTAATTGTGGACTTCAGTGGAGAAAAATTTACAAAACTGAGTAATAAGATGTTTATTATTAATTCATAGGATCAGCTGAGGATTCGACTACGAATTCAGAATAATAAAGTGAGCATTACCATTCCATGGGATCGTAGATTCGACCATAGAATCAGAGTAATTAAGTTTTATATATTACCATTTATGAGACCAGTTGTGGATTAGATCATGAAATCGGAGTAATGAGATAATATAGTTATTGTTATTCTATGAGATCAAGCCGTGGATTCGATCATAGAATCAGAACAATTGTTTATTGCCATTCCATGGGACCAGTCGTGGATTCGACCATGGAATAGGAGCAATTATTATTTTCATTCCATGGGACCAGTCGTGGATTCGAACATGGAATAGGAGCAATAATAGATTATTCTGGGAATTCAGTAGTGAATGTCACGGCAGAATTAATCTTAATTAGGAATAATTAACTTTGTGGCTCTATACTAGCAGAGCAAGATGTCTAGGAGCATTAATTATCCCGATATGAGCTTGTCGGTAAGTCATATCCTTTATATAGTCAGGGTAAACTCGTTGTTTGTTCCTGAAGACGTTATCGCTCTATACTAGCAGAGCAAGATGTCTAGGAGCTGTCCATCTCGTGATACTATATAGAAATAATCACTGAAAGTGTTCAGTATTCATGAGATATGCCGTTGTCCAGTTGTGAGATTACATATCTACATGTACTCCGGGAGGAAGTACTCTCCGTTGAGAATTCGATGAGAGACCCGTGTCTCAATACTCACGTCTGATTGCTGGATCAGAGCTTCGTAGAATTATGAGTTTACGATTTTATCCCTTGTCGAAAATCCACCATCTACACAAGCTAGAAAACCTCACAAATTCGGAACTTACGACTCCCGAAGAGAAGCCTATATTATTAACCACCTCTCTAGAACAATCGTTGAAAGATCAACTAAGATCAATCTTTAGATATCTATCTTGAGGAATCACAAAGTCTGAGACGAAGAGAAATTTGTGATTATTATCTATCTTGTCAGAAAAAGACCACCAAAACCTAGATAACATAAAATCAAGATCAGGATTCACGAACTATCAAGGTAAAAATAGTTTGACCTGGCTTCACGAGTTACCAAGCGAAGTCTTTTTAGTCGTAGACCTAAAATGTCAATAGAGGCGAATCTAGAATCAACTAGGACATAAAGTGTCATTGATTGATTTTCCCAGTTGACAGAGATGCTCTATTTATAGTTTTCGAAGACCAGGTTTAGCTTTTAATTCAATATAAATAACTTGAAAATCAAGCAAACGAATTAGGTCTTCAAACTACAATAGAAGACTATACACATAGGTTTGGTTATCAGACCGTGTATAATGACTGTTCGGTTTGGAAAGTTATCCAAAGAACTAAAATCTATTTGATGTTCATTTAAACACCTAAGAAATTAATCACGATTCACATACATAAGTGTTTCAGTGATCAATGAAGTCCTAGAAGTTTTTAAGAGAGTTCCAGCAATGCTAAACATATTAAAATAATAAATCTGTAAGCATATGCTGAACATTATCAGGACAGTTGCTACAACGGTTTGCCAACCGTAGGGCTTGTTCACGAGTCAGGGTGCTACGATTTATGAACCGGGTTCGCCAACCCTACTGGACTACCAAACTCACTTGACCACAGTTCGTGAACCGGGTTCGCCAACTGCTGGCCAATTTATCCAACTTATAAAATAAGTTCACCACGGTTCGCCAACCAGGTTCATGAACTATTTCCAACTTAACTTGCGGTTTGCGAACCGGTTCGCCAAACTTCATGTATTTTTGTATCTCAGATATCTATGTTTTGTGAACATCCAACCTACCTTAAATACAAATTTCAGTAAGTTCATATTCTCTCTGTCGATGGTGGATTTTCAACAAAGGTCAAAATCGTAAAATCGTGATACTGCATGTTTCTGACATGGCTTTAGGAACGCATGTGACAATTCATATTTTACAAGCCATGATGAATATGTTTCTCGAAAGGCCTCCACTAGCTGAGCGTTCGATGCCTCACATTTCATCATGCCCTCTATGTAGAATAACATAATTGGGCGGTTCTCCGTATGATTGAGAACTTAACGCCTTCAGGACGTCGGTGACACTCGTTGTTCCCTGACTATATAGAGAGACCCCCTCTACACAGAAGAACGATTGGGCGGTTCTCCATAAGATTGAGAGCATTAACGCCTTCAGGATGTCGGTGGCACTCACTGTTCCCTGACTATGTAGAGAGACTATGTATAGATTCAGGCGGTTCTCCATACATGATTGTTGAGAGGGGAAAACTCCTTCAAGACGTCGGCAACACTCGTTGTTCCCTGACTATGCACCTTTCAGAATGGGTTGACGCTTTAACTAGCTAATATCCCTTCTGTAATAGATTAATTCTACCGTGACATTCACCACTGAATTCCTAGAAGATAATCTATTCTATCCCATTACTCCGATTTCATGATCAAATCCACGGCTGATCTCATGAAATGGTAATAGATAATCTCGTTACTCCGATTTCATGATCGAATCCACGGCTGATCTCATGGAATGGTAATAATTAATTTTATTACTTCGATTCTGTAGTCGAATCCACGATCCTATGGGATGGTAATGCTCATTTTATTATTCCGAATCCATGGTCGAATCCACGGCTGATTCCATGGATTGATAATAAATAACTACTCACCTTTATTACTCAGTTTCATAAATTATTCTCCATTGAATTTCATAAATTAGTAATAAATACTCAACAACCGGGCATCTGGACCATCACTCAGTAAGCCCCAAGAAAATAGTGCAAGTGTACTCGACAATGATACACGAGCGAGCACCCGAATGTACGAACGAGCACTCAAAAATATGTACAAACGAGGAATCCTACACAAAACAGGAGAGAGAAAATAATAATATTAAAATAATAAAGAGGCGCCCATGGACCGGGCCCACCGGCCATGCTCTAGTCGTGACCGGTACCCATGCCTCTTCCTTTATTTTTCCTTATTTTATTATCTTCATGAACTCATGAAAACTCCTTCATTGTAGCAACTTTCCTTGTTTGAGCAAAACTCATGGTTTCTCCATATTTTCACGGTTTCATGAAAAACAATAAAATAAGGAAAGGTGTCGGGGGACCGGGCTACCTGGCCGGCCGGCCATACCCTAGCCGTGGCCGGTCCCACACCTTACAATCCCTAATCTTTCATGAAACTCCTCAGTTTGAGCAAAAATCATGGTTTCTTCATATTTTCTTAAATATTACTCGAACCATGAAAAAGCCAAAAAGTCAAATGGTCACATGACCGACTAGGCTACTCACGCCAAATATTAAAATATTATTATTTTAATATTTTTCAAATTTTGATCAAACGAGCAAAGTTCTACTTGCTCATTCGAGTAAAATCAAGAATTTCAGTCAAAGATCAAACTCTTCTGAAAATCCAAGATATTGCTCGAACGCACATCAGAAAATACTGAAACTCTCAGGATTGAGACACGGACATAATGGTGACACGGTCATGCTTCCTTGACCGATCAAGGCCGACCCTAAGGCTTGCAAGGAGCCAGTCCCTCACATTCTTATAATTTTGACCTAATTTGTTCAATTGCTTATATTGGGTCCAAACTCTTTCCGACCAACTTGGAATTTGCTCAAACGACCATCCGCTGGTCCCACAACCACCCAGGGCCGGTTTCACGCCCTCTTGGTCGGTCCCTCACTTTTCCATAATTAGGTTTTATCACCTAATGCTCAATTGAGCACTATTTTAATAAATGATGAAACCGACATTTAATCATCATTCTTTAAACAACCGGTCAACAAAGAACCTTGGTGCACGCTCACTCGAGCACTCAGTCACCACATGGACATCCATCATCCCATGTGGTCGGTCCCTCCCTCACTAACCTAGTTTCATTAATTCATCTATTGGCGAACAATTGATCAAAAATTAGGGTTTCGAATAAATGCTCAACATTTCTGAGCAAGATTCAAACACTAATAAATTTATGTTGATTCGGAAATCAACATCTGAATTAATCATATAATATTTGGTAGTCTACCAATATTTTAATTAATATTTTTATTGGTTCACTTTACCAATAAATAATCCGTCGAATTGAGCAATACTTGCTCAGTTGCTCGAATATTGATCCAACTATCAATATTCAGTAATTTATCAATATTCATTGATTCGTCGAATCGAGCAATACTTGCTCAGTTGCTCGAATATTGATCCAACTATCAATATTCAGTAATTTATCAATATTCATTGATTTGTCAAATCGAGCAATACTTGCTCAGTTTCTCGAATTTAACAGTATTTGCTCAGACGAGCAATATCAACATAAGAACACGTATGTTCAATCCATGAATTACTGAGCATGAATTCAACAAAACTTAGACTCACTGTCTAATCAATCAACAACCGACTAATTAATACACATCTGCCTTGCAGACTTCACAAATCATGAGACATCAATCACGTCACATGGGGGGATATCAATTAGGGTTTTGGTTTGGCGGCCTATGGCACCTGTATTCATCCACGATGAGAAATGTGAGTAAGTCGTGCAAACGGTTGAAGGAGTTAGCAAAGTAGTGGGTGGACGGTTAACCACGTCTCCGCACGACCTGGAACTGGTTTCACCACGATTTCCCACTTCCCCACTCTTTCACTCAAGAAACCGTCACACTTACAGGGATAAAGGTGTTTACTATTCTGACAATATATATAAGTCTCTGAATCCATGATTGAGGGGACAACATTCGTCTACACAGAATTTTTCGAGCAATTACTCTCAAGAATTCATCAATCTACCAGAACTTATTCGAACTCATCAGTTCGCATAAAACTTGCAGAAACCTTCAACACATCCACAATCCTTGATCATCATTGATCCCACACAATTCTCACCTTCCCTCCTACAGATCAATCCATTTCCCTCTTTGCGACCGAATTGACTCTGGAACGTCCATTGACTTGGTTTAGGCCGGAGTCCTACAGATTGATCTCTCGAATCTAAGCACTCCCTTTGCAGTGCATCTGTGTGAGGTTGAAAAGTTTGCTCGGTTGAGGAGTCTCGACAACACGCCCGTCTCTTCAATTCCCTGAAAAACCAGCAAATCGTTTTCCCCATCTACACTCTCTTATGATATTTGAAACATTCCCAAGTGATATAATCATTTTCATGGGAAATTTTCAATTGATCCACAAATTAATTCATAGAACTAATGTTGTTAAGGACCTTTGAACATTTAATCTCTAAATCATATTTCGAGATTTTTTACAAGACAAGCTTGTCTCAAAACATCTTCTTTGAAAATCTATTGTAAGTCATATGTGAAAAAGCGGGAGTCTAACAACCACACCCAATATTTCGTTTAGGCAATCTGTATGGACTAACTCCAGTATAATTCCAAGAGAATCAACTAGATAGTCAGACTCAATCAAGGAAAATATATCCAAGAGTTATATCTATGTTTCTAAATGTAATCAGCAAATCAAACATATAGAAATCCGCGAGCCTGATTATTATGAGAAACAACTTGAACGGTACCAAAGACCAATATTCAAGTGTCAATCAATTTCAATCAACAACCAAAGGTTGGATTTACCAATTGATTGAACTACGCACAACCTGTGATATTTCAATTATACAGAAAATATAATGCGAAAAAGAAATAACATAGACACCAGAAGTTTAGTTCGGAGTAAACCGCAAATGCAGAAAAACCCTGGGACCTAGTCCATATTTGAACACCACACTGTATTAATCCGCTACAAACTCTAGCCTACTACAAGTTAACTTCGGACTGGAATGTAGTTGAGCCCTATCCAATCTCACACTGATCCAAGGTACAATTGCGCTCCTTACGTCTCTGATCCCACCAGGATACTACGCACTTGATTCCCTTAGCTGATCTCACACAGAAAAGTCTATCGAATAGATAAAATCTATCTCCCACAAAAATACCTACGAGTCTTTGTTCCGTCTTTTGATAAATCAAGGTGAACATGAACCAATTGATACACCGGTCTTATATTCCCGAAGAACAACCTAGTAATATCAATCACCTCACAATAACTTAGCTATATAGTAGTAGAACAAGTTATTGTGGAATCACGAACAATGAGACGAAGAGATTTGTGATTACTTTTTATATCTTACCTATCGGAGATAAATCTCGAGAAAATCTTAGAGAAGATAATACTCAATACGATAGAACAAAGTAAGACAGAACATGCAACTACAGAGAAAATAGTTGGGTCTGGCTTCAGAATCCCAATGAAGTCTTTAAGTCGTTAACCTATAATGGTTTTAGGAAAAACCTAGGTTAAAGAAGAATCGACACTAGTCACAACTAGTATCACACAGGAGGTGGGGGATTAGGTTTCCCGGTTTCTAGAGTTCTCCCTCATATAGTCTTCAAATCAGGGTTTGATAACTTTGGAACAAAGCAATCAATATTCACCATTAGATGAAACTTGATTCAAGCTAATATCTTTCAACCCTTAGATGGTCTTTAGCTTGTTACACACAAATGAAATATACCTTCATTTAGATATGGATAACCGTACCTGAAAAAGCGGGGGTACAACAACCACACCCAACAATTCGATTAGCAATCTATATGGACAAACTCCAATATACTTTATAGAGAATCAACTAGACAGTCAGACTCAATCTAGATAAAAGTATATCAAAGAGTTTGAAAAAGCGGGGGTCTAACAACACCACCCAATATTTCGATTAGAAATCTGTATGGACTAACTCCGAAACACTTTGCTAGAGAATCAACTAGACAGTCAGACTCAATCTAGATAGAAATTATCTCAAGGAGTTATTATCTCAATCTCTCGATTTGATATTTACTCAAGCAAATAGAAATCTTCGAGTCTTTATCAAAGAGAGATAACTTGAACGGTACCAAAGACCAATGTCCAAGGATCAATCAACTACAATCAACAACCAAAGGTTGGATTAGAGAAGTTGATGATCACGAACACACAACATGTATTATTTCAATTATATAAAATATAATGCGGAAAAGAAATAACACAGACACCAGAAGTTTAGTTAACGAGGAAACCGCAAATGCAGAAAAACCCCGGGACCTAGTACAGATTGAATACACAATGTATTAAGACGCTACAGACACTAGCCTACTGCAAACTAACTTCGGACTGGACTATAGTTGAACCCCTATCAATCTCCCACTGATACAAGGTACAGTTGTACTCCTACGCCTCTGATCCCAGCAGGATACTGCGCACTTGATTCCCTTAGTTGATCTCACCTACAACCAAAAGTTGATGTAACCCAAAATCACAGACTTGATAATAAACAGATCTGTCTCACACAGAAAAGTCTGTAAAAGGATAAATATGTCTCCCACAGATAAACCCTAGGTTTTGTTCCGTATTTAGATATAAAATCAAGGTAACAGGAACCAATTGATAATCCGGTCTTATATTCCCGAAGAACAGCCTAGATTAATCAATCACCTCTCTACAATCCTTCCTGACTACACAAGCAGATTGTCGAGGAATCATAAACAGTGAGACGAAGATGTTTGTGACTTCTTTATCTTGCCTATCGGAGAACTCTCACGATCTCAAGCCAATCAATCGATTGTGCTCGTACGATAGAAGATGCAAGATCAGATCACACAACTACGATAAAGTAGTATCGATCTGACTTCACAATTCTAATGAAGTATTTAAGTTGTTAACCTGATTTTAGATAAGAAAATCAAAGGTTAATGGAGATCGACTCTAGCGCGCGCACTGGTAGCACACAGACGTGTTAGGATTAGTTTTGCACAATGCTAGATGTCTCCTTTATATAGCCTTCAAATCAGGGTTTTACCTTAGGTACAAAGCAATCCATATTCACCGTTAGATGAAAAACCTGATTTAGATTCAATCTAATATTTCTCAACCGTTAGATTAAAAACTTAGCTTGTCACACACACTTTGGTAGACAGTTTACTGGGTTCGTGAAAACCATGCCCAAACGTGTACGTGTATGTTGGTTCAACATAGTAACCCAAAAGGTCAACCATATGAGCATTTCATATTAACCTTGTTATTATTCCCCATAACTAGTTTAATTGACTCAAATGAACTAGTTAAAGAGTTGTTCAATTGCTATGAGATCTTATGTAACTACACAAGACACAATTGAAACAAAGATGATTGGATTCGATTGAATCGGCTCATGAACTTTATAGCCACGGTTTGCATAAAGCATTCCTTAGTAATTTAATGTTTCATGTTCAGAGCACATCTTTAAATCATAACTTATTAAGTTCACAAACAAGTTCGCGGATTTAAGTTAATCGGTTGAGTTTTCCAAACTCAGCAGAAATTCTCGGAAAGAGAACTTCCGCCAGTTCGCGGACTTAGCACAAAAATGAGTATTTGGAAAATCCCAGCAGAAATTATCGGTCGAGAGCTTCCGACAGTTCGCGGACTTGGCAAGCAAATTCCACAATCCTCCCGATTTCTCTTGATCAACAAAGTTCGAAAACTTAGGTTCAAGTAATACATGGTTATGTAATCTAAACTCTCATTGAGACATTCTCAGAGGACGCTATGTAGCCATTATTCACAGACCGATTCACGTCAGAGCAATTCTCAAAGTGATTGAAACTTTTCATGACTTTCGTCACTAGGTGAAAATAAACTTGATCAAAGCGAAACGTTTTACCAACACAGGATTTTGAGATAAAAGATAAGCCATGAATGCTCAGCTCGAAATATCAAATGTGTATGATCTAGTCTATATAGCATACGACTTTTGTCTCATAAGAAGTAGGAGATAGAAGAGATAGACTTTTGAGTGATAGATAAGTTCAAGTCTCCACATACCTTTTTGTTGATGAAGTTCCACGGTTCTTTGTATAGATCTTCGTCGTTGTATGATGAATCGCCATGAAGTCCTTGAGCTCAACTACACTTTTCTATCTTAGTCCGAGACTTAGCCATGTAGGCTAGAAATCAAGACTTATAGTTTTGATCACTAACATTGACAAACATGCTTGAGATAGAAACGCATGCGAGGTTGACCGATCTATGCTCTAACAATCTCCCCCTTTGTCAATTTTAGTGACAAAACTATTAATACATATGGAATACAAAAAAGATAAACTTTAGTAGCTCCTATTCCATAGTCTAATCTTCAACGTTCCTTGAAATCTTCGTCCTTCCAAGTACTCCAATGATCCCAAAGGTTGTAAGTTTATCACCGTCGTTGTTGAAGATCCGTATCTATAACAATGAGAGAAATCGAGATTCTCGATCATTATTATACAGTGTCATAGTATTATTATATAACATCAAAGTCCAATTGTATCACGACTTTAACAATAATACTACGGTGATATGTATCACTCCCCCTTAGTCAATACTCCATCTCGATCATGGAAACCACTCCCCCTTATACAGTGATGGAAACCACCATCATTGTTGAAGATCTGTAGCTATAACAATGAGAGAAATCGAGATTCTCGATCATTATTATACAGTGTCATAGTATTATTATATAACATCAAAGTCCAATTGTATCACGACTTTAACAATAATACTATGGTGATATGTATCACTCCCCCTTAGTCAATACTCCATCTCGATCATGGAAACCCCCCCCCCCCCCCCCCCCACACACACAATGATCTGAAAACCATATGTATTTGTAGTGTGAACTACAATATTTCTCCCCCTTTTTTCAATAAAATTGGCAAAGGTACAAGAATGGGATCATAATGAAATTTCCACAAGAGACATTTCATGACCAAAAGAAAAATACATACCAACTTAATTTAGATGCAATATAATAGCCGAAGCTAACAACATTCATCAAGGAGTTTTAAGATACAAGATAACCCCTATAAAATTCCACAGCCGCACTCCCCGCAAGATATTACCATTAAGCACAAGTTCAAAAGAACTCTCCCCCATTTGATGTCATTCCCGAGAGAACAACAAGAGCGACCTTAATTTCGAAAGAAAAGAAGGATTTTTTATTGGACACCAAAAACCATATGAATGATTTGCTATATCCAATGCTCAACCAAATTAATCACAAGTAAACCCATGATTAATTCAATTGGAATACACAACTAAATCAAACCACAAAAGTGATCAATTTAATTGAAAGTGCTCAACATAAGTAAACTCATGGAGCTACGACTAAGTTAATCACATGGAGATGACTAACTTAACCGTTCAAATACTCAACATAAGGAAAACCTTACGGAATAAATGGCTACATTAACCAAAGAATATGATAGTGTAGTCTTTCATATACTCAACACAAGAACTTGTGGAATATATGGAAACTTAACTAGATTAATTACAAGAGAACCTATAATTAATCTAATTGGAATACAAATAACCAAACTAATCACCGAAGTAATAAATTTAATTGTCAAAAGATTTTGCTCGACAAAAGAAGACTTTCGGAGCAAATAACTAAATAACCAATCAAGATGATTAATTTAGTTCAAGAATGCTCAACATATAGCATCTCATGGAACAACCAACAAGGCCAATATTAATTGACATAGTTGTAAGGTGTTCAACATAAGATACACAATGGAGCCTTGACGGTAAAACATAAAAAAATGGATCAATGAAGATCAATACTGTGGATAACATACAAGGATCTATTCTATTTTCCATCACTATTTGCATAACGACATAATAGACTTTATCCTTGTCACACAAAAGATTTTATCCTATTTTCCATCAAATAAATGACTGCATATGCATAACTTTTGTATTTGTCAAAAGTCCATTCGTCCTTTCATCAATACGAAAATCAATTCATGAACGACTTTACTTTTGACAACATATGGGACCGACGCAAACAATACATATCCCATAAACAATTGCAATATCAAAAAATCATAAAGATTAATACTGCAATAACAATCTTTGCCCTTAGAAGGTAGAATCAATCTTTTTCGCACGGATTTATACCAAGAGTGGTTACCAAAAGCGTATAAAAAGATTTCCTTAACAAAGAAGAACATACAAAGTCATTGACGAATATGCACCATAGTTCACATGAGATGATTGTTAACACTCGAGAATATATAGCAATGTGAACTACTACCCATTCTCGAACTTCCTTCTTTGTGATTGACCAACATCACTCTTGTAACATCCACAAAATAGCTTATAATAGGATTTCTCCAAGAATCTCAGTGTCCAAGTCCAAGAGAATAGAACAAGTGCAACGAAACGGAGCAAACACTAAAAAACAAGAGACATGACAAATACCAATATTAAATCATCCAAATTCAACAATTCTCATATCCATTTTGAAGGAAATTCAATAAGGAAGAGAATTCAAAAAGAATGAGGTAAATCCGAGTTTGGACGAAGAAGTTACGGCCAAAAAAAGTTTACCGAATATCGGCGTCAAGTATGCATACGAGTTTGCGAACTTAAACCCCTGGATTTTGATTTTGAATGTTGTTATGCATACTTGGTATGTGTACCATATAGTCCAAACATCCCGAACTATTATTTTCAAACCTAAACATTTAAGAACCTTAAACACAGATCAAGTTAGGTAGAAATGAACGATAAGCAAGATTATTATAAGTATTCTAAGCAAATAAAAGTACAAATCTTGCTCAAGTTTATAGACATACCTTTTTAGATAAATCCAATCGAATTCTACCACCTTACCGAACATAATCTGTGTGCCCCAATTCTTGTGCTTCCCTCACCGTATACAAATCAGGGCATTCCTTGGTGGGGATGCACTTCAAACACAATCAAGTTGCGTTGGGGTGAACAAGGTCTTGCTCACCACAAGTGACCTTTGGATTATCATGAAAGAGATCAATTTTAGAACCTTTCACATCCAAATCCATCTTCCCAAAGAACTCTTTAAGTTCCAGCATCATGGATACTGCTTTCTCCATAGTCATGGAACTTTCTGGGAGATCATTCCTTTTCACACTCAAACCATAATTGACTTTCTTTGGTATCCACTTTTGAGTGCGTTTAGGAACGATCGAAACCTTCTTCCCGTTACTCTCTTCAAGATTTTTCGGAAGAGAATTGGATTGACTATTCTTTTGCAAGTTAGTCTTTCTCCAATTGGGAGCATCAGATCTTGTCTTCGTCTTTACGAAGTTATCCTTTTGATAACCATTACGATTGTAAAAAGGCTTCGTATGACGTTTATAGGCAAATCTAGGATTATCATAGCATTGATTCCTTTCCCTAAAGGTTGGACGTTTACAACCCGTAATGTCAAGAGTGTTAGCCTTAACATATGATCCCGGTTTAACAACTTCTTTTGACACCCAAACAAGAAATCATGAAGTTTTTCATTGCTTATACGAAAACGACATCTCCTTTCCAGATGACCTTTGTTTCCACAATAATGACAAATATAAGGAACGTTCTTACCCGGATTCATGTGTGCTGGTTTTGGAGGTTGATATACTTTGTTCTTTTGAACCTTAACTGCCGGTGAAGGTATTTCACTTTTGCAATCAGTGGAAACCTTTTGTTGAGAAGAATCACTAGCCTTGACAAATTTTACCTCTTTGCTAATACTTGGAGCATCTATTCCCTTATAGCCCAATCCTCGTGTATCACAATGATTTTTACTTGCTCCTAGCATAGTGGTTAATTTGCTTGAATTAATATTGAAATTTTTCAAGTCATCTTCCAACATCTTGATTTTATCAAGAGCAACAGCTAAATCAGCCTCAAGGCGTTTTTCTCGAACGAGATAAGCGCTTTCTCTGCATCAAAACTTGTTTGCTGAGAGTTAAACCTTGCTTCAGATTCGACAAGTTTCTCTTCCAACAAAAAGTACTTTTGATAAAGATTATCACATTCAAGTGACTTCATACGTAGGTTTTCCTCAGAATCCTTGAGGATCGATTCGCAAGAGCGATTCGAAAAATAAACACATGCGTAACATCTTCTCAATTTCTTGTGTTCTCGACAGAGAGGAGTCAGAAGAGGTGAGACATGAGAAGTTGTAATCTTCTTCATTTTCCATGAATCCAAAAACTTAACATACTCTGAGACTTCCTCATCAACATCTCTATCAATATCTGAATCACCTTTATCAGAAAGTTCATCCAACTAATCTTCTAGGAGAGTTTCCCAATCAACAGTTTTTACATCAAGAGAATGTTTAGATGTTGACTTAGATGTGACAGTTCTCTCAGGTGAATCCAAGCTTTTAGAATCATCTGGTAATTTCTGAACTGGTACGTTATTAGAGATAGACTCGTCCATAATCAGATCGCTATAAACACAGACTTATAAGGTCTTCAACGTGTTTGCCTGCTAACAACACCACCCAATATTTCGCTCAGCAATCTGTATGGACTAACTCTGAAATACTTTGCTTGAGAATCAACTAGACAGTCAGACTCAATCTATATAAAAGTATCTCAAGGAGTTAATATCTCTCCCTTGATTTGATTTTTACTCAAGCTAAAAACAATAGCGAGTCTTTATCAAATACAAGGAATAACTTGGACGGTACCAAAGACAAATGTCCAAGTGTTAATCAATGAAATCAACAACCACAAGGTCGGATCTCCAATCGATTAACCTTTAACGCACAACCTGTATTATTTCAATTATAAAGATAAACAATATAATGCGAAAAATGAAATAACACAGACACCAGAAATTTTGTTAACGAGGAAACTGCAAATGCAGAAAAACCCCGGGACCTAGTCCAGATTGAATACACACTGTATTAAGCCGCTACATACACTAGCCTACTACAAACTAACTTCGGACTGGACTATAGTTGAACCCCAATCAGTCTCTCACCGATCCAAGGTACAATTGTACTCCTACGCCTCTGATCCCAGCAGGACACTGCGCACTTGATTCCCTTAGCTGATCTCACCCACAACTCAGAGTTGCAGCAACCCAAAATCGCAGACTTGATAATAAACAAATTTGTCTCACACAGAAAAGTCTATCAAAGGATAAATCTGTCTCCCACAGAAAAACCCTAGGTTTTGTTCCGTCTTAAGATATAAAATCAAGGTGAACAGGAACCAATTGATAATTCGGTCTTGTATTCCCGAAGAACAACCTAGATTAATCAATCACCTCTCAACAATCCTTCTTGACTACAAAAGCGGTTTGTCGAGGAATCACAAACAGTGAGACGAAGATGTTTGTGACTTCTTTATCTTGCCTATCAGAGAACTCTCACGATCTCAAGCCAATCA
Organism: Papaver somniferum; assembly: GCF_003573695.1. Taxonomy (NCBI): domain Eukaryota; kingdom Viridiplantae; phylum Streptophyta; class Magnoliopsida; order Ranunculales; family Papaveraceae; genus Papaver; species Papaver somniferum. The sequence continues at coordinate 62,335,765 of NC_039360.1, read as the reverse complement.
ATAGATTGTACTCGTACGATAGAATATGCAAGTTCATATCACACAACTATGATAAAAGTAGTATCGGTCTGGCTTCACAATCCCAATGAAGTCTTTAAGTCATTAACCTAGTTTTAGAGAAGAAACCCAAAGGTTAAAGGAGAATCGACTCTAGCAAGCGCACTAGTACCACACAAACGTGTGGGGATTAGTTTTGCACAATGCTAGATGTCTCATTTATATAGTCTTCAAATCAGGGTTTTGCCTTAGTTACAAAGCAATCCATATTCACCGTTAGATGAAAACCTGATTTAGATTCAAGCTAATATTTCTCAACCGTTAGATCGAAAACTTAGCTTGTCACACACACTTGGGTAGACGTTTACTGGGTTTGTGAAAACTGTGCCCAAACGTGTACGTGTATATTGGTTCAACATAGTAACCCAAAAGGTTAACCATATGAGCATTTCATATTAACCTAGTTCTTCTTCACCATAACTAGTTCAATTGACTCAAATGAACTAGAGATCTTATGTAACTACACAAGACACAATTGAAACAAAGATGATTCGATTTGATGAATCGGCTCATGAACTTTATAGCCACGGTTTGCATAAAGCATTCCTTAGTAATTTAAGTTTCATGTTCAGAGCACATCTTTAGATCATAAACACTTAAGATCACAACCAAGTTCGCGGACTTAAGGCAACCGGCAGAGTTTTCCAAACTCAGCAGAAAATCTCGACAAAGAGACTTCCGCCTGTTCGTGGACTAGTTTCGCGGACTAAAAACGCAAACGATTTTTTGGAATATCCCAGCAGAAATTCTCGGTTAGAGAACTTCCGGCAGTTCGCCGACTTGGCAAAGCCAATTCCTCCGGTTTCTCTCAATCAACAAAGTTCGAAAAGTTCGGATTAAGGAATACATGGTTATGTAATCTAAACTCTCATTCCAATCATTGAGACATTCTCAGAGGACGTTATATAGCCGTTATTCACAGACCGTTTCACGTTAGAGCAATTCTCAAAGTAATTGAAACTTTTCATGACTTTCGTCACTAGGTGAAGATAAACTTGATCAAAGCGAAAAGCTTTACCAACACACGATTTCGAGAAAAAGATAAGTAGTGAATACTCAGCTCGAAATGTAAAATGTGTATGATCCAGTCTATATAGCATACGAGTTTTTGTCTCATAATAATTAGGAGATAGAATAGATAGACTTTTGAGTGATAGATAAGTTCAAGTCTCAACATACCTTTTTGTTGATGTAGTTCCACGGTTCCTTGAGTAGATCTTCGTCGTTGTATGATGAATCGACATGAAGTCCTTGAGCTCAACTACACTTTTCTATCCTAGTCCGAGACTTTGCAATGATTGACTAGAAATCAAGACTCATAGTTTTGATTACTAACATTGACAAAGATGCTTGATATAGCAACGCATGCGAGGTCGACCGAGCTATGCTCTAACAAGATTAATCACAAGAGAACCCATAATTAATCTAATTGAAATACACAACCAAAATAATCACAAAAGTAATCAATTTAATTGGTCATGCTCGACATAAGAAAACTTACGGAGCAACAACTAAATAACCAAACAAGATGATTAACTTAGTTGAAAATGCTCGACATAAAGTACCTCACGGAAAAACAACATAGCTAATCAAAAATAATCAACTTGGTTGTTTAATGCTCAACATAAGACACTTTACGGAGCCTCACAGTAATACATAAAATATGGATCAGGGAATATCAATTACTGCGGAATACACAAGGATTCATTCTATTTTCCTTCACTATTTGCACAATGACATACAATAGACATAATCCTTGCAAAGAAAATATTTTAACCTATCTTCCATCAATTATTGACAATATAGGCTTAACTTTTGTATTTGTCAAAAGTCCATTCATTTTCTTATCAATACATGCATATCGACTTACGAAAGACTTTACTTTTGACAAGATATGGGACGGTCAAGTTCACGGACGTAAACACACACATCCCATAACAATATTGCAATATATAAAACCATAAAGATTAATACTGCAAAAATCATCTTCCAAACAAGTTTAGAATTTAAACCAATAAATCTAAAAACATGAAGATGAAAACGTTGGACATAGATATGTGTAATCACAATAATGGCTATTCCAAACTCTAGTTATTCTTCTAATAAAAACAAGAAAATATAAGATTTACTAGGCAATAAGACCTTTGAATAATTCGTTATCGTCCCCGAACTCCTTGTCGTCAACCGCCATTGGGACATAAGGTTCATTAAGGTAGGAGTTTATATCAATAAAACTTCTCGGCTGATGTTGTCGAACTAGGGCCTTCTGAATCTCATGAGTCTTACACACAAAAGCCTTTATTTGTTGAATCTCCTTTCGCATCTAACTTCTGAGAGTTTGAAGGAACGACTCTTGGCTTTCTCACATTCCTTCTTTTTCTTTTCAAGGTAGGAGATAACGGAGATTTTTCTTTTTCCTTCATGATTGATGGCTTAATAATCACATTAACATCTTTTCCATCAGAAGACATCATGCTTGGAGTATCCATAACGTATGGGTTTGTGAGAGGAAATCACAAATTGAACTCAACAAGTAGTCTTGAGATAAAAAGAGGTTTTGAGGAAGGAAAAAGGAATATAGGGTTTCGAAACCTTTAAACAGGTTCGTACATGTCCAACTCACAACCCTATAAAGAGTCGAATTGTCGATAATAACCCTCCTTTGTTGATAGACAAGAAAGAACAAAAAACTAAGAAAAAGAACGAAAAACTTTTCTTAAAGCATGAGAGGTACAAAATCATTGTCTCTTTTGATCAGGCACATGAGACAAGATTTTCAAAACAACACAATCAAGTTGCGTTGCGGTGAACAACAATTTGTCCACCATTTTCCTCTTGAGAGGAATCCTCGGACTTCTGTCTATCAAACTGATTTGACCATACCTTCTCCTCTAATGGTCTTGGTTTGTTCTTGGAAAATAACTTCTTAGATGAAGATAAGATCCTACGTACCTCAGCGGTCTTCTGATCAAGTTTAAGCTTCCTTGCTAAATGATTTGCTCTTCGTTTAAGTTTGTTGACGTGCCTCAATTGGTGTTTGTACTTGTAACACCTTGAAAGTTCATGACCCTTTAGAGAACAATACGAACACGTCAAACTAGGGTAAAAATCAGGCTTCTGAGATGTGCAAGCAGCTAGACACATGGTGGAACCTGAAACATTACAAACAGAGTTTCCAAGAAGTGGGTCAATTTTTTCTTCCAGATTGGTTGGATTATCTTCTGAAAGAATATTGAGATTGATGTATGTATTGCTACAGTTATCAAAATCAATATTTTCACCAAGAAGTGCAACACTTGATTTCTCGTCTTCATTAGAATCATAGTTGTCAGACATTTTATCAAAAGTTGCAGCAAGACCTTTGTTCCCAGTGTATTTTCTATGATTTGGGCACTCGTTTGCAAAATGACCAAATCCTTTACACTTAAAACACTGAGGCATATCCTCATCATCAGTTTCATATGTTTCCTTGTTTTTAGGAGGAATACGATTATGAGGTTTAACTGATGCTTTAGGCTTATTTCTGGAGAACCGTTTACTTCTCTTCAACTGAAGATCCCTAAACTGTCTTGTGATCATCGAGACTGACTTGTCAAGATCTTCATCTGATGAATCTGTCTCAGAATGATCATCTTCAGAGATATACACTTTTTTACTCTTATCAATTAATTTAGTGTCCTTTTGTGCTTTGAATGCAACATCCTTAGTTTTGGATGAATGTTCGTGATCAAAGATCTTAAGCTTCCCAACCAGCGTATTTCTGGAGAGATTATTAAGGTTATTTCCCTCAACGATGGCATGCTTCTTAGAATCGTATCTGGATGGCAGTGATCTGAGAATTTTCATCACAATGTCCTTTTCAGGAATAGTCTTACCCAATGCAAAAGATGCATTAACAATTTCAAACACTTTGTGATTAAACTCATCAAATGTTTCTTCATCTGCCATACGAAGGTTTTCCCAATCGAAATTAAGGTTTTGAAGCCTAGCTTCCTTTTCACTGGAGTTACCTTCGAATACGGTTTCCAAGATATCCCAAGCTTCTTGCGACTTAGTGCAATTAGTCACATGGTGCTGAAGATTTGGGGTAATGGCATGTATGATCGCATTTAAATCGTCAGAGTTTTTCTTTGCAACAAGTATCTCAGCAGGGATGTATTCACCAATAGGTTTGGGAACGTTTACATCTCCAACTGCCACAACGGGAGGATCGTAGCCATTAACAACATATACCCATGATTGAAAATCACGCGCTTGAAGAAAAGCTCGCATAGCAATTTTCCACCATAAGTAATTAGAGCCATCGAAGACTGGTGGTACGTTAATTGAGATAGCACCTCTGTCCATAGAGTCAGATTGCTACAAACACAAACTTGTAAGGTCTTTAACGTGTTTTCCTGCTCTGATACCAATTGAAAAAGTGGGGGTACAACAACCACACCCAATATTTCAATTAGCAATCTGTATGTACAAACTCCAATATACTTTCTAGAGAATCAACTAGACTGTCAGACTCAATCTAGATAAAAAGTATATCAAAGAGTTTATATCTTAATCTCTCGATTTGATATATACTCAAGCAAATAAAAATCTGCGAGTCTTTATCAAATACTAGAGAGATAACTTGGATGGTACCAAAGACCAATATCCAAGTGTCAATCAATTTAAATCAACAACCAAAAGGTCGGATATTCTAATTGATTGAACAATGCACAACCTGTGATATTTCAATTATATAACAAAATATAATGCGGAAAAGAAATAACACAGACATCGGAATTTTGTTAACGAGGAAACCGCAAATGCAGAAAAACCCCGGAACCTAGTCCAGATTGAACACACATTGTATTAAGCCGCTACAGACACTAGCCTACTCCAAATTAACTTCGGTCTGGACTGTAGTTGAACCCCATCAATCTCACACTGATCCAAGGTACAGTTATGCTCCTACGCCTCTGATCCCAGCAGGATGCTACGTACTTGATTCCCTTAGCTGATCTCACCGACAACTAAAAATTGCTACGACCCAAAGTCGAAGACTTTAATAAACAAATCTGTATCACACAGAAAAGTCTACGGTAATAGATAAATCCGTCTCCCACGAATATACCTACGAGTTTTGTTCCGTGTTTTGATAAATCAAGGTGAACATGAACCAATCAATAAACCGGTCTTATATTCCAGAAGAACACCCTAGTATTATTGATCACCTCACAATAATCTTAATCGACGCAGCGAAAAAAGATATTGTGGAATCACAAACGATGAGACGAAGTGTTTGTGATTACTTTTCTATCTTGCCTATCGGAGATATAAAATCTCAAGCCAATTATTTCAATTGTACTCGTACGATAGAAGATGCAAGATCAGATCACACAATTACAAGAAAAGTAGTATCGGTCTGGCTTCACAATCCCAATGAAGCCTTTAAGTCGTTTACCTAGTTTTGAAGAAGAAACTTAAGGTTAAAGGAGAATCGACTCTAGCTATGCAACTAGTATCACACGTAAGGTATGGGGATTAGGTTTCCTAGTTGCTAGAGTTCTCCCTTATATAGTTTTCAAATCAGGGTTTGCAATCAATGTTAGCTTGGTAACAAAGCATTCAATATTCACCATTAGATGAAAACCTGATTAGATTCAAGATAATATTTCTCAACCGTTGGATCGAAAACTTAGCTTGTTACATACAAATGAAATGTCAAATTTTGGGTTTACGAACCGTTCCCAAACATTAACATTTGTTGGTTCAAAAATAGTTAACCAAATGGTTAGCCATATGATTACTTTCATATCAACCATATTCTTCTTCACCATAACTAGTTCAAATGACTTAAACGAACTAATTAGAGAGTTGTTCAATTGCTTAGATCTTATGTAACTACACAAGACACAATCGAAGCAAAAACGGTTTGATTCACTCGAATCGATTCATGAACTTTACAACCACGGTTTGCAAAAGCATTCCTTAGTTTAAATAAACATGAGTTCAAGAACAACCGGTTTTAGATATAACCTGCTCAAGTTCGCGGACTGGGTTCGCGGACTTAAGCTCATGGGAGGATTTCACAAACTCCGGCAGAAATTCTTGGGTCGAGAACTTCCGCCAGTTCGCGGATTGAGTTCGTGGACTTAGTTCGCGGACTTAGCTCACGCCACTTCCATTTCTCTTGATCAACAAAGTTCGCAAACTTTGGTTCAAGAAATAAGAACTTATACATATATGTGTTTCCACAACAATGTTTATATCCTACCAATGGTTATGTAATCTAAACTCTCATTTCAATCATTGAAATATTCTCAGAGGACGGATATAGCCGTTATTCACAGACCATTTTTCGTCAGAGCAATTTTCAAAGTGATTGAAACATAACATGACGTTCGTCACTAGGTAAATATGAATTCGGCTAAAGCGAAAGCTTACCAACACATATTTCGAGAAATAAATAGGCGAGATAAACTCGGCTCGAAATAGCAAATGTGCATAATGAAAGTCTATACATCAAAACGACTTTTGTCTCAAGAGTATGAGATAGAATAGATAGACTTTTGATGATAGATAAGTTCAAGTCTCCACATACCTTTTAGTCGATGAATATCTACCAGTTCCTTGAGTAGTCCTTCATCTTGTATGATGATTTCCATGGAGTTCTTGAGCTCAACTACACTTTCTATCCTAGTCCGAGACCTTTAGCTATGTAGGCTAGAAATCAAGACTTATAGTTTTGATCACTAACATTGACAAACATGCTTGAGATAGCAACGCATGGGAGTTCGACCGAGCAATGCTCTAACAGTACCTAAACGTGTATATTGAGTTAGCTCAATAACAGTTAACCGAAGTTAGCCATATGAACACTTTTGTCTTAACCTTGTTCATTTTAACACTTATAGATCAGTTGATAATCAAATGAATCTAATTGTGTTACTCGTAGAGTTTTTTAATTGTTTATATTCTCACAGAAGTATAAAAGACACAACTGAAGCAAAATCGGATTGATTCAAAAGAATCAGTTCATGAACATTTTAGCCACGGTTTGCAAAGATTGCATTCCTTAATATATAAATGTATTTTTTCATGAGTATGAAGTCATACTTAACCGATTTAAGAACCTGAACCGCTTCAATTTGCAAACGGGTACGCAAACTTAAGTTTCGGACCTTGGTCACAAGACGAAAGTTTGCAAAGGGGTATGCAAACTTTAGCTCCGGAACGAACTCAGTTGAAACCGTTTGCGAACGGGTACGCAAACTTGGTTCCCGGACTTCAACAGTTAAATCATTTTGCGAACAGGTATGCAAACTTAAGTACCCTAACTTAAACAGTTGAATAAGTTTGCGAACGGGTATGCAAACTTCTGAACCAGAATTCCGTCAAAACAGTTTGTACACAAAGTATACAAACCATAATGTATCCAGACATGTGTTTTAGCTCTTAACTCCCATTTCAATAATTGAAACATTCTTAGAAGACGACAATAGCTGTCTACCTGTCTCACACAAACTATTAGCTTATAAGAAATTTTCAAGTGATCGAATGATCAATACGAAACATTCCGAGGCTACATCAAATGACTGTCTCACACAAATCATGTAAGATGTTACCAGGTGATTTTCACATGATCATCTTTTGACTTTCATCAAGAATAATGATGAACGTGGTTAAAGCGAAAAGCTGTCTAACACATATTTCGAGAAAGATATAAGCGAGTTAAACTCAGGTCGAAATATCAAATGTGTATAAAGTAAAGTCTATATAGCTATACGATTTTGTCTCAAAAGAAGATAGAAAAGAATAGACTTCTAAGTGATAGATGAGTTCAAGTCTCCACATACCTTTTGTTGATGAAGTTCCACAAGCTCCCCTTAGTAGTTTTTCGTCTTCAATCGATGAACGTCGTAAAGCCTAAAGATCAACTACACATTCTATCCTAGTCTGAGACATAGCTATAAGTAGATTAGAAATCAAGACTTATAGTTTTGACAACTGAACTTGACAAACAAGCTTGAGATAGCAATGCTTGCGGGTTCGACCGAGCAGTGCTCTAACAATATGACATAGTATCAATAGATAAAATGATGGTATAAATACTGAGTAAAATAGAGTGGTTCAGTCTTCACATACCTGATACAGAAGTTCTCCAAATGTCTTTGTCGATCTTCAGTCTTCAAGGGTGATCTCTGATACTCAACTACAATTCTAACCTATGCGAAACTTGACTTAGTAGACTAGAAATCAAGACATAGTTTTGATCACCTAACATTGACAACAAGCTTGAGATAACAAAATTTATGGGTTCAACCTAGCAATGCTCTAACACCATGGTCCTATGATAACGATCATGAGGATTGTTTTGGTGTCGTCATGGTATTGTTGTTGACCATGACGAATGTTGTAAAAGTCGTCGTGAATGAAATAACAGACCATATGATTTTTCAAGCGTCGCATTTTTTGCAAAAAAAAATAATAAAAAGTCGTCAGGGTTGAAATTTAGGAACACGATGAATGTTAAGAAAAAAATCTTCATCCATTCTAGTTGAAAAATCGAAAAAATCGTCATGGTCCTAGATATCAGCCATGAAAATTGCTCTTATGTCGGTATTGTTTAACCATAATGACTGTTACAAAATTGTCATGGTCAACTAACATAATGTGACGATTTTTCAAGAATCAAATATTTCCAAAAAAAATTTGTTGGAAAAGTCACCATGGTTGAAATTCAAGATCATGACGAATGTTGCGGCAAGATTTTGACCATTTTGATTGAAATATTGAAAGTCCTAAAAAATCGACTATGACGTTGTAGCTTCATCATGGTATTGTTATTAGACAATGACGATCATTGCAAAAATCGTCATAGTTAACTATCATATTGTGTAAATTATGCACTAAAAAATAACAAAAGGTTAAAAATGAATAAATAAAATATAAATAAATAAAAGGTAGCTGCTCAGGCTGTCCGGAAGGACATGTGCTCTTACCTTGAGGATTTTCAGTTCGGAGTTGGTGTACCGTGTGGTCGGAAACCATCTTGCATGTTATCAATAGGTTGTTGCGTGAGAAGGGTGATTCTTCTTCTATGAATATGTTATTAGTTGATTTCAGTGACGCTTTCAACATGGTCAATAGATCAGATATGCTTCAAGAAGTTAGGTCCCATTGTCCTTCAATTTCTAAGTGGGTATAGTTTTGCTACTTGAAGCCATCGAGATTGTATTACAATGAATATACCTTGTCTTCAACCCAAGAAGTGCAGCAGGGAGACCCTATTGGTCCTCTGTTCTTCTGCCTCACTCTACACACTCTGGTCAAGAAGAGTTTCTGTTAGATTTGCAGGCTTCGTATTTGGATGATTACACTATTATTGGCAATACTCTAGTGGTCTCCAACGCCATCAACATCTTCAAATGGAAGGCACTAAAGTCGGGCTTCATCTCAACATCACAACTAAAAGACCAGGCTGCAGAAAAAGGAAAAGGGGTAATCCAGGTATGTCTCTCACAACCCTTCTATACAAGTCTATAATCTCACTGAAATTCTACATAACCTCTAGTCTTACTGCAAGTTTTCTCCTTAGTCTTTCTTACATTATATATGTTGCACTGCCTGTGATACTATAAATGTGTGTTTTTTATTTCTAAATTCTGCTTGCCTTCTCCAGCTGAGGTTTAATTAGACTCAGATTTCATCTTTTTTTTTCTTTTTTTCTTGTTGCCGCTCTGAATTTTTGATTGTATGAAAATCTTAGCATGGAACACACAAGGGTGTGGTCAAAAAAATACACAACAACATCTAAAAACTTTGTTAAACAATGAAAAACCTGACATACTTTTCTTATCTGAAACCAAATCTCAAAGGAGCTTGGTGAGAAGAATTTTAGATTACTTCCCAAACAACCACATTGTAGACCCAAATGGAATAGCTGGTGGTCTAGCAATTGCTTGGGTTGATGGAATTCACTTTGAAGTGTTTCAATGGAACCTTAACATGATCAATGTCATTGTTAAAAACAATTTCTACTCTAAGGAGTGGCTTTTAACATGTTTTTATGGAGCACCAAAGCATGAACATAAGCTAGAAACTATGGGTTACCTAGAAGAGATAGCACAGAGAGTGAACTTAAAGGCAATGCCTTGGCTAGTAATAGGTGGCCTAAACATAATCTTCAATAGTGAGGAGAAAGAGGGAGGACTTCCATTTAACAGAAAAAAAAAAGTAGAACCCATATTGAACTTACTTCAAAGAACATGATTAGAAGATTTAGGCTTTACAGGGAATATATTTACCTAGAGTAACAAGAGAGAAGGGAATGCTAACATAAAAAAAAACAGTTAGATAGAGCAATGGCAAATGCAGAATGGAATGAGGAATTCCAAGAAACATCATTGCAAAATCTAGTTGCAATTGGCTCAGATCATGGGCCAATTTTCCTCTCTTTAAATTCTTTGCACAAGCATCTAGTACCAACTTTCAAATTCTATGATACATGGTTAAAAGAATCAACCTGTTTTAGGGAATAATCTGAGTATATGGAAAAGAGACATTTTTGGGAAACCAAACAAGAAGATTAAATTCCTGTTAAGAAATATAGAAAATTTTGAAGCAAAACAATCTACACAAAGTAATCAAACATTAATCCACAAGAAACATCTAGAACTAGAAGCATTATATGACACTCAGGAAGAAATAGCGAAACAACAATCAAGAAACAATAAAATTGCCTTAGGAGAAAGAAACACAAAATTCTTTCACATTCATACTCTCAAAAGGAGGAAAAGAAACAATATCGATTGTATTCAAGATAAGAACAACTTAGTTGTATCTTCTAGGGAAGAAATAGACAAGGTTCTGACTTCCTATTTCTCATATCTTTTCACTGAGTCTTCTATAGAAACAGAAGAAGAAATCTTTGCTAACATTAAGAGCACCATATCCATAGAAGAAAACACAACCTTAACTGCAATACCTTCTCCTGAAGAGATCTGGCTTGTGGTAAAGAATCTTAACTCAAACAAAGCACCGGGGCCAGATGGCATTCCGGTGAGTTTTTTCAAACATAACTGGGATATAATAGGCCCTCAATTAGTGGCAGTCGTGCAAGACTTTTTTAGAACTAAACATCTAAATGCCAATATAAATAAAAAATTTCTCTTCTTAATACCTAAAATAAAACACCCTAAGTCCCCTGCTGATTACAGACCAATTGGTCTGTGTAACACACCCTATAAAGTTATAGCTAAACTAATGGCAAGCAGATTCAAAAAATCGCTAGAACATATTATATCCCCGTTACAATCCGCTTTTGTTTCTTCTAGAAAGATTTCAGACAACATCATTTGGCTCACGAAATAGTTCACTCAATGAAGAAAAGCAAAAAAAAAAAAGGCAACATAGGCTTAAAAATAGATATGTCGAAATCTTTCGACAGGGTAAATTGGACTTTCTTACTGAAAGATTTAAAAGCTTTTGGATTTTCTGAAGATTGGTGTGCTTTGATTTATCAATGCATATCAACTTCTTCCATTGTTGTTTTACTCAATGGTAATCCTTGCAGTGAGTTTAAACCAACTAGGGGAATAAGACAAGGGGATCCATTGTCCCCTTATCTTTTCATCTTATGTATGGAAGTCTTTTCACGACTTCTAAACCATCTAGAAACACACAAAAAAAACTGCAGGGCATCAAACTGACGCCAAAAGCAATACCAATTTCACATCTCTTTTTCGCTGATGACCTGCTTCTGTTTACAAAGGCTGATTTAATTAGCTGCAACAATCTTCTTAATGCCATCCAGATGTTTAGTAAGGCATCAGTCCAAGTAATTAATTTCACTAAATCTGGTTTGTTCTTTAGTAAGAAAGTCCACAGCAAACACCAAAGAATCATTTGCAGACTTATGAAAATAAAAAAGATAGATATCAAAGACACCCATCTAGGGGTTCCACTTTTCATAGATAGGTCTAAATTGAAAGCCTTTGATAATATTATTGAAAAAATGGAACAACGGATTAAATCTTGGTTAGGAAAAATTCTTTCACAACCTAGTAAGATAGTTTTGAACAAATCAGTTCTCTCTAGTATGCCCATATTTAGTATGGGTTGTTTTGTCTTACCCAAAAAAATAACTAAACGAATAAATAACATTCAAAGCGATTTTTAGTGGGGTAAACACACTAATTCCAAAGGAATTTACATCAAAGCTTTCGACTTTCTTTGTAGACCTATAGATCAGGGAGGTTTGGGATTTAAGGAAGCCAATAAGGTTAACCAAACAATGATTAGTAGAATTGCTTGGAGGCTTGTAAGCCAACCAGATGACCTTTGGGCCCAAATTCTAAAGGGTAAGTACTTTAAGAAAACAGGTGCTTTACTATCCAAGAAGAAATCTAATGCTTCTTGGATATGGAATTGCATCTTGCAAGGCATTGAGCACATAAAAAAATATAGCATCTGGGAAGTAGGGGATGGAAAGTCAATAAATATATGGGAAGATAGATGGTTACCAACTAGACCAGAAACCCTAGCAAATTATGTCCAAAGGACAAACACTCATATAACACTTGTATCTGAATTGATTAATTCAGACACAAAGAAGTGGAACACGCAACTGTTACATTCAATTTTCAATAATGCAGTAGTTCAAGACATTTTAAACATCAATCTGTACACTACTAGAAGTGGCAATCTTAAGAAAGACAGACTAAGATGGATTCTAACTAAGAATGGTGAATTCTCAGTAAAATCCTTATATGCAAAACTCTTAAACCCTTCCACTTTTGCTTCTCATTCTTCTAAAAAATTCTGGAAAGGATTGTTGAGTATGAATACGTCTCAAAGGGTAAAACTTTTTGTTTGGAAATGTTTACAAGATGCTTTACCAACTAAACAAAAGTTGGGATCTGCCAGAGATGAAGATAAGAATTGTATCTTTTGTAAAAACAACATAGAATCAACTTATCATTTGTTTTTTGAATGTGATTTTGCAAAGGCTGTTTGGAGCTTACCACCAATGGCTACACAGAGTACATCTAAACTTACTTAATGCAAACATATTTTTTCTAGAAAACTATAATGAATGGAGGTCAGGAAACATACAGTCCATCTCAATGGCATTAGCAGCAACAACATGCTGTTTTATTTAGAAAGAAAGATGCCTTAGAGTTTTTGAAGATAAAACTAGATCACCTGAACAACTAGCTTATGCTATTTCAAGACATTTCGCCTACTGGCACCCCAGAAAGAAATACCATCACAACTGAAACTAGCAGCATTACTCTAAACATGAACATGAACATTTTTTGGAAACTACCTGTTGTTAACACTTTTAAACTAAACTGTGATGCATCTTGGCTGTCTGAACTTACTAATGCTGGTTTTGGTATTATTCTCTGTAACTGGACAGGTACCTTCAAAGCAGCAGAAATCGGATGTTGCAGGACCTTCTCACCTGAAGAGGCAGAAGTTGTAGCTCTGCTAAAGGCAACACAATGGGCCATCAGAAACAATATGCAAAATCTGGTCATATAAGGGGATAATCAGGCGACAATATGGTATCTTCAGGGAAAAAAAGTGAATGTTCAATGGCAGTGCGTAGCAATATTAGAAGAAGTTAGAGTATTAGCAGATCAACTAGTTTCATTTCTAGGATTTCAGCATGTAGATAGAAGAGCAAACAAGGTGGCAGACTTGTTGACCAAAAAGGGAAGGAGCTCAAACAGCATAGTTTCTTGGAATGAACAAGCCCCTAGTTTTTTATTCCCAGCAATAGCTTTTGACATGATCAAAGCTTATGATATATGTACTTTCAATAACAATGTCTCTGTAACTTCTTCTGTCGACATTAATCCTACAAATTCAGCCATTGGAAGAGCAACTCAACATGAGTCTGACCCAGTAATATATGTCTTATTTTCAAAAAAAAAAAAATCTCAACATCACAACAACCGAGATTTTCTGGCCAGCATTGAATTCTCGCTATCAGGATGTTAACATTTTTCATCCCCGTATCAGCAGACCTACCGGTGGTGTTAAACCTTTTAGGAGGCAAGTTAGTTTAGATCCGGATTTCTGTAGCAGTTTGGTTAAGGCTCGGGTTCTCAAGAATACTTGTCTTATGTATGCTGTTAGGAGACTAGATGATCCCAAAGTGAACTATTGTTGTTGCATAGTTGTGTTGGAATATCACGGTCTTCTCCATACCAACTACCAATCCCACCTACATTACTAATGCTCAGATACAATATTTGCGTCATATCGTCACTGGTGACGGGCCGTGAATAGTTTGTCTGCAATATCGTCTAGTCTCTCTGCCACTTCGATTTGGAGGTTTGGGTCTTTATTTTATGGTTGACGACTTGATGCTATGACTTACTGTTATCTTGCATCTTGTATTCAAACTCAGCCCTTGTAAAGCACTATTCTGGGTAGCACTCCTTTGCATGGTCCTAACCTTGGCATGCAGCAAGCCATAGAGCTTTTTACCAGTGTGTGCAGTCTTGATGACCCCCCCCCCCCCCCCCTTGAAGACCTTGGCACTTTGATGTTGTCATGAAGGAAATGTCCACGAATTTTTCTATGTCTCCTCATGACCTCGCGTTATTGCAATGTAATAAAACTAATCATGCAAGGGATTATCTCAAGGCAATTCCGATTCGTGGGCTTAATCAAAAGGTTGGCGCGTGACAGTTCGGTGTTATTTTGCGCTACAAGCTTGGTATACCCTTATTTGTAAAGGGTGGTCAATGTGCCTTTTGTGATAGACATATGAACTGTTTCGGAGAGCATGCCTTACATTGTGCGCACGAGGTAGGCCTCAAATTCATACATGACCTTACTTTTGCTAATATGTGTTTTCGCTTTGGGGTTCCATCTAAAAAAGAAGTAGCACTGGTTTCTTGGCTAACGAAGGAGGGGTTCTCCGGCTGACATTTTGGTATACAATTGGGACGATGGGTGTGACACATATTTAGATGTTACTGGTGTCTTATCACTTAATGATGGAGATGTTCACACTTTTCGCCTTGGTTTAGCTCTGAGCAATGCTATTGCTCGGAAGCACAATAAATACCATGATAATTGTCATGCCCAGGGGTTCGGTTCTGGCACATTGGCATTTACAATGTTTGCCGAACTTTACCATGACACTGTGGATTTTTTGAAACGGTTAAATAACCGCTTATCTAGGTTTGATGATCATGCTAAGAAATGTAATTTTTATTTTCACAGATTAGGGATAGTTACACAGAAATGTGTTGGAGCGCAACTTGTGGCCAGGTTTCCAACTAGAAATGTGTTGGAGCCCAACTTGGACTAGGCTTCCAACTAGTTTCTTGTAATTTGGAATTTTAGTTTAGTTTTTTTTAATATAGAAAATAAAAAACTGGTTGTATAATAAAATGATAAATAATAGAAATAAAATAAAATAACCAAGAACACATGTCAAAACCTAGGATAGAGGGGTAATGAGATAACTCACTTTTAGACACCACTTATCACACCATTTTGGTTGAGAATAAAATCCGTAACCCCCTATTAGTTTTGGTATATATCCCCGGCCAGTGAAAAAAAGCCCTAGGCTATTTTATATATAATTTCAGTTGAAATTGCTGGCCTCACGTTGAAAGTTAGACCAAAAGCTCGAATTCTAGAGCTCCTGGGCCACGACCAATAAGAATCAAGGATTGACGTAGCAAATTATAATGGATAGGTAAATGAGCGCCGAATCATGCTCTTTCTGGGCCACGACCAATAAGAATCAAGGATTGACGTAGCAAAATAGAATGGATAGGTAAATGAGCGCCGAATCATGTTCTTGGCCCCCGACCAATAAGAATCAAGGATTGACGTAGCAAATTATAATGGGTGGGTAAATGAGCGCCGAATCATGCTCTTCCTGGGCCACGACCAATAAGAATCAAGGATTGACGTAGCAAAATAGAATGGATAGGTAAATGAGCGCCGAATCATGTTCTTGGCCCCCGACCAATAAGAATCAAGGATTGACGTAGCACAATAGAATGGGTGGGTAAATGAGCGTCGAATCATGCTCTTCATGGGCCACGACCAATAAGAATCAAGGATTGACGTAGCAAAATAGAATGGATAGGTAAATGAGCGCCGAATCATGCTCTTGGCCCCCGACCAATAAGAATCAAGGATTGACATAGCACAATAGAACGGATGGGTAAATGAGCGTCGAATCATGCTCTTGGCCCCCGACCAATAAGAATCGTGGGATTGACGTAGCAAAATAGAATGAGTAGGTAAATGAGCGCCGAATCACTCTCAATATACATAACCTATTTTTTACATAAAAACCTATACGCTTACATGGATTAATTACCTTTGGGACAACCAATTTGAACCCGTGCAACGGACGGGCGCTTATATATAAAATATTTATCGACCATAGCAATGGTAAAAACGAAGGTGATGAGAGTGATGACGATTTAACTATTTTATAATTTTTATGATAGCAACTTTTAATTTGTTACTGTTGCATTTTTTCCTTGGATTAGAACTCGATAGAAACATTAATTAGATTCCAAACTGATAATCTCTCCGGACCAAGTTGAATCTGTAAAAAAAAGTAATAATTTTCTTTTTTTTTTTATTACGAAAATCTAATCATATCTTGATGAAACTGATAGAAGAGAAAATATTTATCAATTGGTAACTGAAGATGATTAGTACAATTTCAGAACTGGGAAAAAATTACAAAATTTAAGCAAAATCCCCGAATATAAAAACATTGAATTACTTAACTTATGCATTTATATCATAGTAACAAATTCGGTATGACAGACTTAAACCCGTGCAACGCACGGGCTCAACACTAGTTACTAATAATACCTACCGAGGCGATACATAGAATTTTCCTAAACCACACCTTTAAGGGAGTGATTTACACAGACCAAATCGTCTAATTTATTGCCATCCATTTTATACAGGGAAACACCTCTCATCTCGATATGGTGTTGTTGAGCTTCCTTTCTTAGGCTTTTGAATGGCATGACTTCCCACTTTTTGTAGTTAGAATTTTTGCGTGTTTCACTCATGTCAGGTGATCCTGAGATAGGTCCACTATTGTCGTAGCTCACATTGCTCCATATTTTACAGCTGCCGAATGGTCCTAGAGTGCCATTCTGTCCCTCTTGGCTTCTCTTTAGGTGCAAGGCAGCAGTATGAGCTCTGTTTATCGTCTCCCGACTTGGAATACCTGACCAATCCTCGTTCCTCTCGGATCTCATGGGAGAATGAATCCTAATAACCTGTGCAATCAAATCCAAATTAACCCAATCACTTAACCATGCATAACCATGTGAGTAAATGAACTTGTGAAAGAAACAAAAGTTTGTGAACGATGATTACGCCAAGACACTCTAATAGTTGATAGTAGGCCCGTCCTTGCAGGGGATTGTGCCCTTGTCTAGGCGTGGAGAAGTAGCGAGTCCTACACGACAGCAAGTGAATATGATTTCTCAAATGTCCTGATCAACAGTTAAATTATGCACGTCAATTTAACGCGCACCAGCAAAATAAAAACTGACCATTCAGTATAGCCTGGATCTACTGTAAAACCATATATGTTGACTATATCACACATGGAGAGAGCTAGTTCTATCGATTTCATTCCAGTTCCTTTGGCACCTCTTCGCAGTACAATACCTTGGAACAGATAGACTGGATTTGTGATGCCCTGCAATACGCACGCAATTGAATTAAATTTGGTGAGGAGCATGGAAGCTCTTAAGTGAACCGTTTCATCCATAACGAACTTAAAGGAGGTCATACTGCAATTTTGCATGAACCACCTTGGAGGTAGAACAGTAGCAGCAAAACACAAGAATCCAAAATATCATTGAACAATATAATATGGCTGATGCATTTCATACCATAGGCAGTGATGTGGATAAGTAATGAATGGCTTGCTTTTTAATACATCCATTTCTCAGGAAATTAGACTTTGGATATTTAGGTCTATTATGAGATGCAATTTTTACCTTTATCATGTCGTTGAAGTCTTTATGGGTCACACTTTTGATTATGAGCGCCTCATCAGCTGCAAAGTCAACATATTTATAAGGAGAGGAAAGAAAGAAACCTAACTTTAACATGCTACTCATAAGCGAATTACTGAACAGAAAAATAACTACTAATCTAGGATTCCCGAATCAGAATGGGAACTGGGGTATACATTGTCTGGTACTAAGTTTTAATCTAGTCACAAGTTTTCTACCATTAGTTTTTGCATTCCTACTGCCACCTGAACTTTTAGAAACATTAAAACTTGCACAAAGTACTCCTTGACCCTAGTGCCGCCATCAGTTGATCATAGCTGCAAATATGCTGATAAATCAATCAACTCCATGGTGGTTTCCGATTACCTGCTAGAGGCTTACCACTCATAATCTCTCAGCATCATCATCTTTATTATGGTGATCTTTACCATTAAGTTAACCAATCATCACTTAATATGTGGTCTCAGATATGCTTTGCAGACATACATATCAGGATATCACATGTTACGATAGAAATGACCCTAAATTTTAGGCAATAATAACCACAGATTTTATTTACATCCTTGTTGGTACGTTTGTCTTAAGGGTAGATATATAGGGGGTAAATGTCATCCAAACAGAAAGCGCATTCATCGACATCCTAACTTGTTCGGTAAAAAGAAAAAGGCCAACTACACAACTAGAATCCAACTTACCAGATCCATCAAGAATTTCAACCATTTTACGAGCAGCACCCCTCACAACAAGGCGGAAGTCTCTCTTCATACCAATATGCTTGGCATATTTCTGGATTATAATAATCACAAATTGAAAATCAATAGCTGAATCAAAGGATATTTGGTAAGGTATACGTCAAATAGGTAAAACAAAATGGAGATTTGAGAATGCAACTTGGAGTTGGCATATACGAAGAAAATTTAAATATATACCTTATTTACAGGAGCTTCGTTTTCTCGTATTACTGCATCATGACTGTCAATTTCTTCTCCAAATTCAGTCTTTAAGAGATCCCCTGAGTTTCCAACAACTGCACATCTCTCAAACTGGCGTGGGTGAAATGGAGGTGTTGACGGTAACAGCACGTTAAGGTGCTCCTCACAAAGAGAACGGTTGTAGCATTTATCTGCTCCCCTAAATCAAATGAAAAGGAGGAATGCTTACTGATACTCCAAATATCTTACAGTTATAAGATACTCAGCCAGTATGGTCCATTTTGAGTAGTGCAAAATCAAATGAACAAACTGGATGGGTCAAGAATCAATGATCATACAGTTGTGCAATCCGTTGAGCTGCATAGGTAAGCCATCCTTCTGGACGGGTATCGAGATATTCTCTCGTCAACACTGTCGTCATATTACGGTACTGCATGCTGGTGGTGTTAGTGCACAAGAATCCTCGGAACAACAAAAGTATCAAGATAGAGAGAAGGAACCCTAACCTGCTCCCACAAAAGAATAGCCTCACACACATCATAAGGGTACTCCAGCGGTTCATGTTTTGTGAATTGCTTGTTGTACTGTTCTAAATAAGAAAAAGTTAGAGAGAAAAACTTCAATTACAAATGAACTAGCATTAGAAAGAGAGAACTCAGAAGAACCAAAAATTAGAAGTTCAAAGAGGTACTAACCCAAGTGCTGTTTGTGCCTTTAGGATATTTCAGGACCAATTTACAGTGGTCAATAATATGTGCAGTAAGTCCAAGTCCTCTATTAGCCTACATGCAAGTTGTAGATCAATACGGGTTCATAGAAGTTAGCTTTAAGGTAACCGATCCAAAGACGAGGTACGAGAAAATAGAAAATCAGACTTTCTATACAATCGACAAAAACCAGAAAGCTGTAATAAGAAAAGCAAACCACTGAACACGTCATCCCAGAAGATACCTTTAATATGTACGCTGTAATTTTCAGATACACCATACTCAAGCTAGAACAAATGGTACTCTATTTTGTGTCTTTATTAAGTTAGAATCCTGATATAACTTCAACTAACTGACTTTTCTATACATAGTAAGTGCGCGTCTCTAGTAAAACCGTCGGGAATTGAACCCACTGCCTGAGATTAAAACTCACCTGATCCTCAGCAATTAACCACTCTGCTATTCTCATCCTAAAAGAAAAGGTACACAAGCGTAATTAAGTATACATGTTGAAGTTTCTTGATATAATTCCGCTTCATCACTTTGGTTTCCAAGAAATTGGCGCATCCTAAATATGGCAGACCAGTTAAGTAACTAGCATTGAAATCTACTGGGGCACAAATTTTGTTGTTTAGATAATGCAACTGACAAGAGTAAATTTCCGTGAACATCTACTTTTTGTAGGGTCCTATTATTAAGAATTCAATCTCGAATAAACTTACAGACCCACTTTGTTGCTGATTAGAAATACTGTACCCAATCATATGGTAGGTTACTGGCAACTTTTTCCTCGGATGATGAAAATTTCTCCTAAGCAGGAAAGGTAGTAATACAAAACTTGTAAACATGCCATACTCAAAGTATTTTGCTTTAAAATTGCATTCTTGATAGTGCTGAAAATGGTTCCTTTTAGTTGCATTACCATACTCACAAATGCGTATATACTGTGACCAAAAAGTGTTGAACAATTTTCAGAAGGATAACAGCTTCGTTGCAAGAAAATGACAGGAGACAAACCAGAAAAGGATAGTTGTTTTGCCTCGTTTGTCCATTAAAAAGCCAGACACTAAAGCGACATTGGAAAACCAAGCTAGGCAATCATGATGACAATAGAAACTCAGATTTGAATCCTGAGATTGGAATATACAGCTCAATAGGCCTCAAGTTCAGGCATGTTAAAGCAAGACCGCTGCGGTGCTTCCCTGCCCCTTCATTTAACTTTATAGGTATACTACTAACTCATTTACCAGTTTTACCAGTGAAATTTGACACTCATGAATCCTAATTGGAAACACTAGTTATTTTATTTATTTATTTATTTATTTATTAGATCAAAATCAACAGACAACCTATCAAACACTTGCAGAGCAACTTAAATCAACACACTCAAAATACAATTTCAAGATATATCACAATCAAACAAAGTACAAATCAGATCATCAGTGAAGTTGAGCATCCATTTTTATAGATCTAAATTAATACTACTACGCCATTACTGTGATAAATAAATTGAAAGAAGAAGCAATTAGTTAGTTACTACTTACAATACATTGCTGAACATTAGTTTGGAAATCAGACAGAATCTTGATCTCAACTCGGTTTATATAATACTTTTCGTAATCTGAGAAATTTGAAGTCTGAATTGCCAGAACCACAAGTGTAAATATCACTACAACACAAATCAGGAGTGGTATTATCGGTCTTGAGTTTGTAGATGAAGACGACGACGACGACGACGAAGGAACCCGTATTCGTCTCATTCCTTTGAAACGAGTTATGGATCCGAGTTTGAGGTGTCGGAATGAAATCGGTTTCAAATTTGCTGGTTTTCTAGTGAGGGAAGAAGAAGCGGAGGAGCGAGGAGGGTAGAAAAACACGTGAAAGAAGCACGTGATGGAATCTTTGTGTTATGGTCAAACCGCGTTGACTGGAAGAAGAAAAAAAATTGTTTTTTTCCTATTGATGTTCATGGGTTAACTAGTTCCTCGACATCCGGTGGTTAGGAAATTTTCAGATTTTCCTTTTCCGGTTTGGCATCTATTTTTGGTGGTTGCCTAGTCTGTCCGGATTCCAATTCTGATCATTTGGAAGAACTATAAGTAGAGACTCCGAAGAGGTATTGTGATGCACAACGGTGTTGCTCTTGGCAAGGCTTGAATTTATCAATATAAGGGGATCAATTATATTGAAACAATGTCGTTCTCAACAAGTTCTAGTAAGGAAGAAAAATTCTGGAGTGTCTTGCTACCTAGTGAAACAATCAAGTTAGAAACTGATAGTGAGTCCATCTTGTCTGTGGAAAGGATTTACAACACTTCAGTAGAAGATCATCTGATTGCTTTAGTTGATGAGTACGCTAAAGATCACGCTCATATTTTGTTCAAAATCGAGAAGATTTTGAAGTATGTTCAGGGCATTGAAGAAAGGTTGGAAAATCGTCAGAAGAATGACAAAGGTATTAGTAGTAAATTCAAGAAAGGATTTCCCAGTTGGGGCTACTTTTTTTCAAACGTTTGATGAGGTGTGAGCAATTTTATTTTGAACATATTTGTTAGAGAAGAACTGCGACAGGTTTAAGTTTAGGCTTAATCTCATGTATCGTTATTATGAATTAATGAATGAAATTTATTTTTGTTAAATCTTTGTCTCATTACTGATATACAAATGCAACACCTTATAACACAGAAAAAAGAAGCCTCAAGTCAAATTTATTCAAGTATAACTCGATTTCATTTACTCTCTGGTAATGAAGGAATTAATGAACAAAATTTAATCTCTCTTGTTCTGTCCCTAACTAGGAGGGGATAATCATTATATATCTACTAGTCATTGCTGCTACATGTTCAGATAACCTGGGAATGGCTGAAACAAAATACCAATCAGTTTATCTTTACCTTCTGTGCTGTTAAGTTCTTCCAAGGCTCTACTTTTGCTGTCGACTACACCCACCATGAAATTGGACCCAGACCATCAAAACCGATTGATGCCTGAAAACCCCATTAAAAAAAAACACAAAGTAAGAGAGGGAACTCAATAAACACTGCTGCGACAATAAAATTATTCCAAACTTATTTTTACACTGAGGTACAGATACAGTCAATCACTGAGATGACTTCCTGTTGCTTAGTGTTGCTTCAACATCAACGAAGAGATCAATTTCAACACTTATACCCAGACGGAAAATAATGCTTACAGCACATGGCATCATATAAAAGACACAAGTGTAATTGCAGCAAACAAATTAAACAAGGGTCCGGTGTCCCTGAACACCAACACCAACAAAACCTCTGAGCTATTGGATGTGAACATCCCATGGCTACAAACTCGTTGCTGCCTTTCTTGAGCTTAGGACAAAATAAACATTTCTTTATCAAAAAATTTAAACCCCTTGGGTGGGTGACCTAACATCCCATCTTTACATAATTCAAAATTGTGTTAGCTTGGATCCGGCTATCGGAGTAGTGATGCAGGAATACAAAGACTTGGCACTTCATCAGAAAGAGAAGGGGATCATTGACCTAATATGATAACACCGTCACTAGGGGTTACCAAGTACCAATCCTAGACTACTGTGTGGGAAATAATATAATGGTGCATACATAAACATACAGTTGTCAGTTACTCGCACCAATAATAACAGAAGTTAATGCTGGAAGAAGGGAAAATTCCTTGAGAAAAAATAAATAAAAAGGATGTCAAGGACGAAGGAACTTACAGTAATCACCATTGGGGCAAATGCCATTGAATCTTTTTCTTGTTCAAGCGGGATGGGAGGATATGAAATTTTGTGAACTGGGAAACGAATCTGCAATTGAATCGAAGTCGGAAGATAGTTCACATTGACGCAGTAACTAGGGAAACAATTGAGCAAGAAATCTAAAAAAAATAGATCATAAGGCTAAACCTCGTCGTCCGGCTCTATAGTTAATTCTACATCGTTATATATCCATGTACATCTTCACTACTGCAGAGACCACACCAAGAAACCAAATTACTTATACCTTTTAAAGAACTTACAACTTGGATGGGTTAGGCAAAAGATGGACGGCTACGGATATGTCTTTAGAAAACCCTACAGACACTGCCACCATTGTGGATTTAGAAACTGGTGGAAACAATTCAAGTGACCACCATAAGAAAGAAAATAAAAATAAAAATAAAATGATCTGATTCACAAAAAGAAATAAACGATTTGCTGTACATACATCGTAAACCATTAGCATCTGATGCGTCAACCTTTCCAGAAAGAATCTCACCCTCAAAAGGACGGAACATGATTAGCCTAAAATCAACCTGCAAAATGAGAATAAAACTCGTAAATGAAGCAACATTTAGTTCCTTTGGTAAGCTACAAGTAGCAATCATCAGATTTGGTGTAACAAAAATATATCTGCTATCAATAGAAGGAAAAGAAAAAACTGTTTTTTCAATGGTAACAGTTCATAGCTTTAATAGATCTTCAAGATGAGCAAAAATTAAGATACCGTATAGGTTGAAGCACCATCTCCTGCAAATATGAAGCCGCCCTTAATGGATTTAATGTCATAGACGGAGATGCATAAACCCAACTGTGCAATAACCTTCACAAAAATAGATATAATTCAATACATACTGCTCTTTGAAATCAAGCAAGCACCACAAACACAATACAGAAAATCAGAAGAGACACTCGAGAAAGAAAATGGTTTTCCCTTGTCCACAAATAGTTTCTCTAGCTCTCCCCGTATAGCTTCAGGAAGAGGAAGGCTGAGGAGATTAGGAGGTAAACGCAGGGTATGCTCAATTAAACTAAGGAAGAACATTCCGCCTTCTTCAACTGGACCTTCTTTAAACCAAGGATGAGGCTATTTGTTTGAAGAACGTTTTATCTTTGATTCAGGCTCAGTGTTATAGTTTGGGATACTGTTAATAACAGTTTCTGCAACAATTGAAAGCATCCATAAGCAACTTTTCAGCCAAAATTGATGGATATGTGGCATTTGTATGCCAAGGTATCACAAGGTACAATAATAATCTTGTTGCAAAAACTCAAACGCAACCAAGACAGAAGATAACTCCTGCGCAAGAGAGGAAAGATATCAACGTTCATAAGCGAACTGTTTTATTTTACTAACTAAGCAAACCAGTCGAACGTGGCTAAAATCATAACCCAAAGCATGATCTTTTTTAAAAGTTTGTTTCTTCTACCAAAAAAAGTCTGTCCACACGCCGCAATATAGGTATGCTAGCAACAAGGTTTGATAAAGAGAATCCTAAATTCTCGCACTGATAAAACTGACTACTCTAGTAGTCCAATAGAATAATCCAGCT
Source organism: Papaver somniferum (assembly GCF_003573695.1). Lineage (NCBI taxonomy): Eukaryota > Viridiplantae > Streptophyta > Magnoliopsida > Ranunculales > Papaveraceae > Papaver > Papaver somniferum. The sequence continues at coordinate 62,310,739 of NC_039360.1, read as the reverse complement.
GATTACCCAGGCAATACAGAAGTAGCAGAACCAGATCACTGAAGATGTGCAAGAATCGTGAACCACAAACTCAAACAACTTATAAGATTTCTGACAATTTTTTTTTTTGATCAATAATTTTGACACACTTATTTTACCCAAACATGAAAACTTTCAAAAATATCAGAAGCACTAACAGAGACATTAATGTCAGATAAATTCTATCATGTATGACGATATTCTCAAATTTGTAAACTTGAATGGAAACAAAGGAGATTACAAGACCAGTTAGTAGGGTATTTTATCAAATAACTTACCTGCATAAATAAAAACGACTACAAACCCCCCGAGAAACCCTAGTTAGTATTCCAAACCAAATACTTGCAAACTATTTTTACCTTTATCATGTCGTTGAAGTCTTTATGGGTCACACTTTTGATTATGAGCACCTCATCAGCTGCAAAGTCAACATATTTATAAGGAGAGGAAAGAAAGCAACCTAACTTTAACATGCTACTCATAAGCGAATTACTGAACAGAAAAATAACTACTAATCTAGGATTCCGGAATCAGAATGTGAACTGGTGTATACATTGTCTGGTACTAAGAGAGAACTCAGAAGAACCAAAAATTAGAAGTTCAAAGAGGTACTAACCCAACTGCTGTTTGTGCCTTTAGGATATTTCAAGACCAATTTACAGTGGTCAATAATATGTGCAGTAAGTCCAAGTCCTCTATTAGCCTGGCCCTACATGCAAGTTGTAGATCAATACAGGTTCATAGAAGTTAGCTTTAAGGTAACCGATCCAAAGACGAGGTACGAGAAGTATAATTCAAATAGAAAATCAGACTTTCTATACAATCGACAAAAACAACCAGAAAGCTGTAATAAGAAAAGCACACCACTGAACACGTCATCCCAGAAGATACCTTTAATATGATTACGCTGTAATTTTCAGATACACCATACTCAAGCTAGAACAAATGGTACCCTATTCTGTGTCTCTATTAAGTTAGAATCCTGATATAACTTCAACTAACTGACTTTTCTATACATAGTAAGTGCGCGTCTCTAATAAAACCGTCGGGAATTAAACCCACTGCCTGAGATTAAAACTCACCTGATCCTCAGCAATTAACCACTCTGCTATTCTCGTCCTAAAAGAAAAAGTACACAAGCGTAATTAAGTCTACATGTCGAAATTTCTTGATGTAATTTCGCTTGATCACTTTGGTTTCCAAGAAATTGGCGCATCCTAAATATGGCAGACCAGTTAAGTAACTAACATTGAAATCTACTGGGGAACAAATTTTTGTTGTTTAAATAATGCAACTGAAAAGAGTAAATTTCTGTGAACGTCCACTTTTTGTAGGGTCATATTATTAAGAATTCAATCTCGAAGAAACTTACAGACCCACTTCGTTGTTGATTATTAGTAATATTGTACCCAACCATATGGTAGGTTACTGACAACTTTTCCCCCGATGAAATTTTCTCCTAAGCAGTAAAGGTGGTAACACAAAACTTGTAAACATGCCATATTTAAAGTATTTTGCTTTAAAATTGCATTCTTGATAGTGCTGAAAATTGTTCCTTTTAGTTGCATTACCATACTCACAAATGCATATATATTGTGACCAAAAAGCATTGAACAATTTTCAGAAGGATAACAGCATCGTCGCAAGAAAATGACAGGAGAGAAACCAGAAAAAGATAATTGTTTTGCCTCGTTTGTCCATTAAGAAACCAGACACTAAAGCGACATTGGAAAGATAGGCCAGGCAATCATGATGACAATATAAACTCAAATTTGAATCCTGAGATTGGAATATACAGCTCAATAGGACTCAAGTCCAAGCTTGTTAAAGCAAAACTGCTGCGGTGCTTCCCTGCCCCTTTACTTAGCTTAATAGGTATACTACTAACTCATTTACCAGCTTTACCAGTGAAATGAGACGCTCATGAATCCTAATTGGAAATACTAGTTATTTTATTTAAATATTATTTGATCAAAATCAACAGACAACATATCAAACACAGCAACTTAAATCAACACACTCAAAATACAATTTCAAGATATATCAGAATCAAACAAAGTATAAATCAGGTCATCAGTGAAGTTGAGCATCCATTTTATAGATCTAAATTGATACTACACCATTACTAATACTGTGATGAAGAAATTGAAAGAAGAAGCAACTTACAATACATTGCTGAACATTAGTTTGGAAATCAGACAGAATCTTGACCTCAACTCGGTTTATATAATACTTTTCGTAATCTGAGAAATTTGAAGTCTCAATTTCCAGAACCACAAGTGTAAATATCACTACAACACAAATCAGGAGTGGTATTATCGGTCTTGAGTTTGTAGATGAAGACGACGACGACGAAGGAACCCGTATTCGTCTCATTCCTTTGAAACGAGTTATGGATCCGAGTTTGAGGTGTCGGAATGAAATCGGTTTCAAATTTGCTGGTTTTCTAGTGAGGGAAGAAGAAGCGGAGGAGCGAGGAGGGTAGAAAAACACGTGAAAGAAGCACGTGATGGAATCTTTGTGTTATGGTCAAACCGCGTTGACTGGAAGAAGAAAAAAAATTGTTTTTTTTTTTGGAAATTTTCAGATTTTCCTTTTCCGGTTTGGCATCTATTTTTGGTGGTTGCCTAGTCTGTCCGGATTCCAATTCTGATCATTTGGAAGAACTATAAGTAGAGACTCCGAAGAGGTAATGTGATGCACAACGGTGTTGCACTTGGCAAGGCTTGAATTTTATCATTAAGGGATCAAACATATTGAAATAATGTCTTTCTCGACAAGTTCGCCCTCTGGCAAGGAAGAAGGTTTCTGGTCTGTCTTACTACCTCGTGAAAAAACCAAGTATGAAACTTCAGTAGAAGATCATCTGATCGCTTTAGTTGATGAGTACGCTAAAGATCATGCTCATATTTTGTTCAAAATTGAGCAGATTTTGAAGTATGTTCAGGGCATTGAAGAAAGGTTGGAAAATCGTGAGAAGAGCGACAAAGTTGATAGCAGTAACTTTGAGTACTATGAGGATCACCTCAATTTGGTTATGAATGAATTGGAAGCTCTTAAGAACCAAAGAAATTCATCTGACGGAGACTACTTTCCTCAGACGTTTGATGAGGTGTGAGCAATTATTTTGTATAATTTATGCTACGAAAAAGCAAGTCTATCTTTGTATTGTTAAGTATTAATGAATGAAATTTATCTTTGTTAAATCTCGGTCTAATTAAATTGATAGACGAATGCAAATATTTTTTTTTTTTTTATACCAATAAAAATTTATTAATCTCAATGAGGATCAGGCACATTGTGCCTTAAAAGTAAAGATTGTAGCCAAGGGGAGTAGTCTTTATACTTCTCTAAGTAAAGATTATCAACTCTGACCTTCTTAGAGATGATATCTGCAATACAATTACCATCTCTCTTGACATGAGATATCTTACAAGAACTGAAACTAGAAAAAACATCTTTAATCTCCTTTAGAGTTTTCTTATTTTCCCATCTGATTTGTTCATTATCAGTGGTATCAGAACTAACTAACGAATGCAAATATGCAACATCTTAATAACACAAAAGGAAGCCTCGAGTTAATGCTATTCAGATATCTCGTAAAGTTGAGCATTACAGACTACACAAAACGAATTCTCGTTACCAAAAATGTGTATGTTCTAGCCAGTAGAAAACATTGCTTCGTGGTCATTGTCTGATGGTTTGAACTTAAAATGATAACATACATCCTCCATTGTTTACAGTCTCAGTTTGTATGGTCTTCCTCCACAGTTGGTATTTCATTATCCTCCATTGTTAAATCTTTTGTTTCTGACTGATCATTCTTACATCTTTAACTGAAGAATCCACCAAGAAATCTACTACGCTTTGCCCTTTGGTCGCTGTTCTGGGCAGATACTAAGCATAGCCGATTCTGCTATCCTACCGATTTTTATATTTTTTACAAGATGTTTTTATTGGGTATTCCGTTAACAGAGGGATAGAGTCTCCTTCATATGGTCTCCAGCTTGGGGTACCTATTTTGCCTCTGCTGGGATTAATGCTTTACTTGTATACAGTTAAACGTTAAACATAGAAAGACATTTCGTGTATATAAATTTTGGCATCTCTTTCTCTCTCTCTCTTAAGGTTATGACACCGACAACATATTTGCTTACTCAATTCAATCTCATTTTCTCTCTTCTGAAAGATAAAGGGACTTGATTAACAAAATTTTGTCTCTTGTTCTGTCCCCAACTAGGGGATAGTCATTATACATTTACTGGACATTGCTGCTAGATGTTGATATTTATATAGGTCAGTTCATCTTTACCTTCTCAGCCCGTTTCTACTAAGTTCTTCCACGGCTCTACATTCCCTGGAGACTACACCCACCATGAAATCGGACCCAAACCATCAAAATCGATTGACGCCTGAAAGGATTTAACAAAACAAAGTTAGAGAGGAATAGAGAACTGAATAAACACTGCCGCGACGATAAATTATTCCAAAATTTCGTTATAATGAGGTATGTTACTTTACAATGAGGTGCAGATACACTCAATCAATGAGATGACTTCCCGTTGCTTAGTGTTGTTTCAATATCAATGAAGAGATCGAATACAACACTTCTACCCAGAGGGGAAAACATGTTCACAGCATCATATATAAGACACAAATTTAATTTGCAGCAAACAAGTAAATCAAGGGTCCGGGAGCCCCTGGACACCAATGCTAACTTTGAACTACTGGATGTGAACATCCACGGTTAAATATTTGTTGCTGCTTTTCTTAAGCTTAGGACAAAATAAGCAGTTCTTTATCAAGATATTGAAACCATTAGGTGGTTGACCTAACATCCCATCTTTACATAATTCATATTTGAGTAAGCTTGGATCGGTCATCGAAGGAGTAAAGTCGTGGCACTTCATCAAAAAGAGAAGGGAATTGTTAACCTAATATGACAACACCATCACAAGGGGTTACCAAATACCAATTCTAGACTACTGTATGGGCAATGGTACAATGGTACATACATTTACATAAATCTGTCAGTCACTCTCACCAATAATAACTGAAGTTAATACTAAAAGTAGGGCAAACTCCTTCAGAAACAAGAAGAAGAAAAATATGTCAACGACGAAGGAACTTACGGTAATCACCATTGGGGCAAACGCCTTTGAATCTTTTTCTTGTTCAAGCGGGATGGGAGGATATGCAATTTTGTGAACTCGGAAACGAATCTGAAATTGAATGGAAGATAGTTAACACCAACGCTGTAACTAGAGAAAGAATTGAGCAAGAAATCTAAAGAATAGATCATAAGGATAAACCTCGTCGTCCTGTTCTATAGTTAATTCTACATCACCGTACATCCATGTCCATCTTCCATCTGCACTACTGTAGAGACCACATCAAGAAGCCAAATCACTAATAGCAAATACAGAAATAGTGAAAATACTAATAGAAAGCAGCAGTTCAAAAAAGATTTTAAATGAAAAATGTTGGTACACTCTCAAGCTGATATGGGTGAAGAACACTTACAACTTGGATGGGTTGGGCAAAAGATGCACAGGTACGAATATGTCTTTAAAAAACCCTACAGACACTGCCGCCATTGTAGATTTAGATGATTGTGGAAACAATTAAAGCGATCACCAAAATAAAAATAAAAAATGATTTGATTCACAAAAAGAAATGCTTATACGCTAGAAAAAGACTTGCTCTACATACATCGTAAACCATTAGCATCTGATGCGTCAACCTTTCCAGAAAGAATCTCACCCTCAAAAGGGCGGAACATGATTAGCCTAAAATCAACCTGCAAATGAGAATAAAACTCGTAAAAAAGCAACATTTAGTTTCTTTGGTAAGTTACAAGTAGCAATCATCTTCTTAGATTTGGTGTAACAAATTGCTATACGTAGAAGGAAAAAAGAAAACTGCTTTTAAGAGGTCATTATTAATTGTTCACAGCTTTAATAGATCTTCAAGATAAGCAAAAATGAAGATACCGTATAGGTCGAAGCACCATCTCCTGCAAATATGAAGCCGCCTTTAATGGATTTAATGTCATAGACGGAGATGCATAAACCCAACTGTGCGATTACCTTCATAAAAATAGATATGACTCAATACATATTGCTCATTGAAATCAAGCAAGCACAACAAGAACAGTACAGAAAACCAAAAGAGACACTCAAGAAAGCAAATGGCATTACCTTATCCACGAATAGTTTCTCTAGCTCTCCCCGTATTGCTTCAGGAAGAGGAAGGCTAAGGAGATGAGGAGGTAAACGCAAGGTATGCTCAACTAAACTAAGGAAGAACATTTCGACTTCTTCAACTGGACCTTCTTCAAACCAAGAATGAGGTGTTTTTTTTATCTTCGATTCAGGCTCAGTGCTATAGTTTTGGATACTGTTAATCACAGTTTCTGCAACAATTGAAGACATCCATAAGCAACTTTTCAGTCAAATATAAATTGATGGATACTGGGTATTTGTATGCCAAAGTATCACAAGGTATGATAATAATCTTGTTGCGAACTACAAATGCAACCAAAACAGGAAATAACTCCCGGCGCAAGAGAGGAAAGACACCAATGTTCCTGGGAAAACTATTTTACTAACTAAGCATACTGAGTCGAACGTGGTTAAAATCATCACCCAAAGCATGATCTTTTTCAAAATTTTATTTCTTCTACCAACAAAAAGTCTGCCCACACCCCGCAATATAGGCATCCAGCAACAAGTAATATTTCTGCAAACAACTAATATTTGATACAAAGGAGATTACAAGACCAGTTACTAGGGTATTTCATCAAACAACTTACCTGCATAAATAAAAACGACTAAATAAGCCCACAAGAAACCCTAGTTAGTATTCCAAACCAAACCCTAGTTAGTATTCCAAACCAAATACTTCTAAACTATTATCGTTAATACTCAATGGTAAGCAATACCAAATTACAGATTCAAACCTAAATTATAAACCAAATATAACACAACCACCCGTAAGAAAAGAGAGAGAGACGCAAATACACCTGAAAGGCTGAATCTAAACTGGAGGTTTATTTGTTTAGGTCTTTCTTACCCGCTCCTTCAATTCTTAGTTCTTATTCACTATCGGCCCTCGACAATCTGGCTGGCGACTAAAGTAGCGCTGCTGCTGCCTGAATAGGACTCGCGCCCAACTTCCTTATAAAATATCTACCTTAAGTTACTATAGTGTACTTGTTAAAGTTTTAAAAGGTAATAACGCCATCAGCCCATGACAGCCGGGTTAGACAGGCAAGTCAGGTTCCAATTTAGTGCCGACATTTACCAAACAAATACGACTTTCAGGAGGTGATTTTCGGTCGGATATGAAGTGGTCGTCTGTAAACCTGATTAGTGAATAGTTGCTTTCAGGGGCAGAAACAGAGCCCGACTTCCCTTCCCTTTGTCCAAACCTGCCAGTTTATAGAAAATGTTGTAGTACTCTAGGCCTTGCGTTAAAACACCGACTGTGCATGTTCACTAACAACATCGACTCAAAGAAAACATGGGAATCATTAAACACTACTAACCACCCTGGAATAGTTACACTAAGATTTAAACATCAAAAATAGCCAACACGGGATAAATTGAAAGAAGCAAAAGAGAAGAGAAACATGTATCAAATCAAAGAACATTTATCAAACAAAATTCCCAAGGAACCCGAAAAGAACTAATGCAGTTCAAACTCTATAATTACAAAGTTGACATCTTTCTGAACAGGGAAAGATGCTTGAAAGTTGAGGAAGGTATTTACACCAAATTGAAGAGAAAAAAAACTAACACCTACGGGAGACATTATCTGGTGGTCTCTGACTGGTTCCGAATCCGTTACCAGTATTAGAAGATGTCCCATAAAACTGACCATCAAAAGGCTGTCCATTAATGATAATGTTGTTATTATTATTGTTATTGCTATTACAAGGTTGCATCATATTGTTACCCTGCTGCTGGACATTTAAGGGTAGTCCACTGGAACCAGTCTGAGGGGTCCAACCACCCGACTGCCAGGGAGAAGCCATGTTTTGGTGGCCTCCTACATAGCTATGAATCATATTCACTGGAGCTTGGAAAGGCATATTTTGCTGTGTAAGTTGCTGTACCATCAATTGACCATGGGGAAATTGCTGTGGTGTTGCCACCGAGACATGGGGCAATGTTTGTTGCTGAAACCCATGCATTAACTGCACTGGTAGTGGTGGGGGTGGGGGTAAAGATACTGGAAGAAGGGGTGTGCTTTGTTCTGGAGGCTGCCATTCTGGGATATCATCATCATCATTCCAAGGATTATTAACTTCAACCCTGGCGCTTCGACCCTGCTGCCAATTCACACCCTTGTTAGATATAGTTTCATTTTGTCCATACATCTGTATCAGTTCTCTCATTTGCCCAGGAGGAGCAAAAGAGGCTCTTGGAGGAACAGAGGGTTTGGAGGTTGAAAACTGAGAAACTGAGGGATTTGAACCACTAACAAATTCAAATTCCGGCAAGTCGTCATCATCTCTGCCAGTTGCTGGGCCAAAACCTGGGGGAACATCATCAATGGGTTCATCATGCAATGGTACTCGAGATTTTCTGGTGGGAGGAGGACCTAAGATGGATGACGTAGGTTTAGTGATTCTGTTAGTTTCCTTTTCTTGTTGTTGTCTCCTTACATGGTTCTGTTTTTTAAAGCTGTGTCTATGATGTGATGAAGAGTTGGGTGATATTGTGGAAGTTATATGCACCTTTCTCCATACAACAATGCCAATCAGACCATTATCTAAAGCATTAAGTTTTTCAACGTCGTCTTTTGGAACATTCTTTCCTAGCATTTCAACTGTTCTAGCATGAGGTGGACACAAGTAAAGTTCAACAGCAGGCGCAGGCTCAGCAAACCCGACTCGCTCATCAGCAACATATGAATCAGCCACCTGAAGAGGACAATAGGATCTGAGGTCAGCAAATGAAGCATTAACTCCTTAGTGCCAGGAGAAGTCGATTCTATTTCACCAATCCTCAAGTTGGTTGCCCAAAACCCACTATTTCAATTGGCTATTTGGAATATTTATTAAGACATGACAGTGAAGAAAAACACATCGAGAGTATGAGCAAGATTAAATTTGTAATGGACAAAATGATATAAGAAGGTTGCATCACCTCGCGAAGATATTCACGCCCACTCTCAGGGGAGTCCTCCTTCCAGCCAATATGTACTACCTGTAGCAGGCAACAAATTCATAAACAAAATCATGAACAAAATTTTCACTTTAAGTGTGCACTACTAGAAGTAGATGAAACATGTGGTCCGTAAAGACAACTAAGAAAAGAAACAAGAGAGGATACTACTGCAGAATGCTTTAGTGATCAAAAAACAATAATACTGCAGAATGCTTAAAACAAATATAGTGTAGCATACAGTTAATCAAAAAATCCTCCTTCTTTATCTGTAGCAAACAGGTTAACATACTGCATAGAGAAAATAAAGACAAGTGTACTCACTAAAGTGCAGGAAGCCCGATCATAACATGAGCTACTGATTAACAGAGGTTTCTCGAATTTTCAATAACTGACGTACCTTGTCAAACTAATACAAATTACTCAGAAGAGTTGACCTACAAAATTCATTAGGAATGACATGGATGCAGTTCTAGTTCGTGGATTCAAGTCAACGCTCAAACGTTTATAGTTAGTGTATCATTCAGATTCGCATTTCCTTACAGTAGAATTATATAGAGATACTAAACCCAATGGTAGTACACTCGAGGAAAGTAATGAATAACTGAAAAGAAATGAACAACTGAAAAACAGCTTAGGCATTTTAAAAATATTCCAGAAAACTGGTAAAAACATAAACCACTTGGACCAAGTAGAATGACAAGGTAAAGCAAAGCAACACGCAAAGCAACAGAACTGGCGCATTTAAAATTATCTGATAAGAAATGCATTTTTATCAGATAACCTCATCGCTTCGAATAATACTTAGGCTATTATGGATATAATGATTTTTATGGGAGTAGTTGAGTTTGCACAAGTGAATTGAAAAAGTAACTCAAAATATTGTATAGTGTTCAAACTATTAAAGTGATAATGATTAATCAGATATAAACAAGAAGAACAAAACAACATACCATAAGTGCGCGACTTCGAGACATAGGCAGCTCTTGGAGAAACTTTCCGAATGCATCGAGCTTAACTCTGCCTTTTATATCAAGGAAGCTTGGCCATTCTTTAGTTGATGCTTTTTCACCACTGCAACAAAGAACAGGAGAAGAGGAAAATGCAATCAGAAGCAAATACAACAATTTGGGATTTAAGAACTGAACATGAATGCAACAATTTAGGACTTAAGAACTGAACATGAATGCAACAATTTAGGACTTAGTCGCTTAAGAAACCTCTGATTTCCGAAACAATCTATGTCTACTCAAGAGAACTTCGCACCATGAGACGACCATCTCTAAAAAATTATCGACCTTGACATATTTTCAGCTCAGTAAAACTACTCAGGTGTTTAAGGATGTATAAAATAGGCAAAGAAATAGATATAGATAAACTATCAAAAGCCTTAAACATGAAGATAGCAATAAGGATAACAAAATATTTGACAAGATAACCATTGTTGGTGTCAGTGCCATCATTATTTCTATGACTACTCTAGAAAGATAAACATAGTGGTGTTAGATGTTAGTAATTTCTAAACTGGCAAGTCATAAAGTATTACCCACTAATAGTTGGTGAAACTTAAGCTGATGAGTAGCAGACCTTATAAAGGAGCCATGAACTGAGACTATGGATGAGATATTCAACTGCAATTTGCCTTCCCATGCATGCTCAATATTATCTACAGCACCGTCAAGAGGAGTTTTTGATTCAACAAGAACTTCACCAGATTTCAACTTAGTCCCTGCACTACTATATTCTGGTTCCACTTTGTCAGCTTTGTCCTGGGCAGCAGCTTTATCAACGACGGGAGCTTTTTCGACAGCGGGAGCTTTTTCGACGGCGGCAGCTTTTTCCAAGGCAGCAGTTACAGGGTTGACCGAAGTAAGATCAGATGAATCAACCTTTGAGTCGGTATCGATGCTCTTCTTCTCTTCCCCTACGGACTCGGGTGTTCCAGCTTCCTTTTGCAAGTTCTCAAAAGGCGGCTCAGAATCAAGGGACTCCATGAACTCATCAAGAGAAACTATAGGAGGAAGAAATTCTGGGTCCTTCAATTCATCCATCATCAGTCCCTGCAAGAGATCAGTTCCATCACTTGGAACAGCACTTAAACTACCTTGGTCATCTAAGATAACCTTCTCACTAGAAGTGATTTCCGATTTTTCAGATTTTCCATTCTCATCTGATTTCCGCGGAGTTTCAGCTTCTAATTCTTTAGCTCTTGGTCGAAATTGAGAAAGCGAACTTTCCCCAGCAGCAACCTCAACTGAAGGACCATCATCTTGGTCGAATTCCACTTGAAACTCCCCTTTATGTGTTTTGCGAACCAAACGTCTAATGTCAACTTGAGAATCTGGCAAAACCACCATCTGTGCAAGCTCTTCTGCTTTTGCAATCCTCCACTCTGACAATTCCTTTGAAGCAAGCTCCTCCGCAGTCATGGAACAGAGGCGCTCAGGAGAAATTTCACCAGATATTACTCGTTCTCTCAACTCAGGATTACTGGGATCTTTCAGATTAAACAGAAGAGATCTTCCTTTCTCCTTGTATTTCTTGTTAACACCTCCAAATGCTTTGAAAAGCTCAGCTTCAACTCTAGTTGCTAGAGTTTGCGGACAAGGAGATGCTGGTTCACTCTTATTCCCGGCAACTTCATCTTCCAGTTTGGGTCTTTTGGCATCATAACTCGAGCTATCTTCCATAATTTCTATGTCAAGGTCTGATGCCCAGCATAGTCCATTGCCTTGCAAAAGATCATCCTTCACAAAGAAGTTGTTGCTGAATGAAACATCATCATCAAGCAAAGCATACTTATATTGAAATTCTTGTGCATCACATTCTGGGATTGGTGTAGCATCGACCTTATTACCAGTAGAAAAGATGCCCTGTGATGGATTTGATGGATTTAGTGTAGCACTAACATTCTGAGCACAGTCCTGATTTTGTGAAGGTAAGGGCTCCGAGGGCTTTTCAGGAACTTGGCATGAGGCAATGTCTACAGTGGAAGATGTTGATGTAGACATTGGAGAATCCTCGGTGGATGGAATAGAAGAGGTTTGAGCATCAACCTGTGATTTCTTTTTGTTTTGCTCTTCAGAAACCATAGCTAAAGCAGAGGCTAAGGATTCCCTCATTTTCGCTCTGACTGACTCAAATAACTCGGCTCTAGCCTTAGGAGGTTCTGTATGTGATGGTCGCTTGCTTGGTTTGTTTGGTGCAGATGACTTCTGTGACGGTGGCTTATTTGGTGTCCCAGATATCATTTGTATAGTTCGCTTGTTAGAACCAGATAAATGTCCCAAGTTGCTTGAATTAGGTAAACTTGGTGCATGTTTGTTGCTTTGGACTGCAAAATGTTGTAACCCCTGACTACCCATACTTGGAGAAATTGGTGCTAATTTGCCGCTTGGAAGATGTTGCCACCTTGGACTTCCTGAACTAACAGTAATGGGTGACAGTATGCTATTCGGAACTGTTAAATAGGATAACATTGGACTACCTGAACTAGGAACAACTGGTACAAGTTTGTTATTCGGTACTGCTAAATGTTGAGGACCCAGATTGCTGGACCCCATATTGCTTGTACCTAGATTGTTGGGCCCCATATTTGTAGTTCCCATATTGTTAAACATTGATAAATAACCCGCACAAAGTAGGCTAGCAGGTCTCTAGTAATGTGCAACCACCTTCAGTCAATTACAACATATACTCGGCTTTCACGATCACAGGGATCTGCACCCAAAGCAATCAACACTTCATTAACAAAAAGTAAAACTGCAAATTTTTAATAATAAAGTTAAAGAGACGCAGACAAATAACATAATGCAATTATAAGGAAAGCTCCCTAAATACGTTTCGTGTACAAAATCAATTGAAAAGGGACACAAGAATGAGTTAAGCTAGCTCTAAAGTCATTAGATAAAGTCATCAAGTCCATCAAACCATGACACAAAAAGAAAATTATGAAAAGCTACAAGTTCCTTCGCCAGTAAATTTTATGTAGACTACAGGTAAAATTCTTAACACGGCCGATTAATCCCTTCCTTAGATAAGAGATACAAACTCATAGAGGTGATTCAAAGAAAGAAAAACGTGAAATAACTATCCAAATCATGCTGTAACCAAATCAAGGTCATTATATCTTCGAATTTTAATAATAATAATCTATCCATCTATAAGTACAACACCTAACCACCTAATTATACTACCACTAGCCGAGCACAGATTTTTAGAAGCTGATAGTTGATGCCAAACCATAACCTAACATATTCTTTCCACCAAAATTTTCATTACAAACCCTAGAAAATCATAAACAGAAGCTATCACATATATAAATCACTGACCCATAGAATTAGCACCAAAACTGAATTCGAATTAAATCAATTATCATTGTAAACAAAGAAAAACACAGAAACTTCAATCCATTTAATAAAATAAATAATTAAGAAATCAAATCTGAAACTCTTTTAACTCACCATTAAACTCGAGAGATGATTAACTGCATGTTCTCAATTCACAAAGTAGTGACTTATTTCATCTGTTTTTGTTGACTGGTTAGCTCAGATTTATGCTTCTGTTATCAGAAAGAAAACTAAATCGGTATAACAAAATCGATTTATGCTCCTGACTGAATTCCTGATTTGGAACTAACCTAGAGATTAGGTGTTCAATCCTCCAGCTTCTTATTATTTCGACCTTCGTCTTGATGATGATCGAAGAAAAGGGAAACCCTTAGAAAGTCTGAAACCCTAGTAAGATCTCTTTTTAGCCCCCCCTCTCTGAATTTTTGAGGTTTTATCCAAAATAGGTGTGAAGGGCTGAGGGCAACTTTATCGGCTGGGGTTTGTTCTGTTCCAGGTTATAACAGAACCTGGAACACGATTTATCGTGTTCGGTATTGTTGGGTTACTTGGGTACCCGTTTTAAATCAGGGGTAGGCTAATTTCGAGGCCCGATCCAATTTTTCTCCAAGGAATCAGGGTGAGCAACGGATGGGTGGATGCGGATTTGGTACCAAGCGTGTTCAATCCATCCAAATAACCGGTTTAAAAAATGTATATGTGTCCAGTCCAAACGAATGGATACAAATGGATTCACGGATTTTAATGGAATGAAATGATTAGGAAGGCCAAAGTATCTTGCATTAGCTTAGTCTTGTTTTGAGTCTCAAATGATACTCAATACGAAATGAGTACAACCTATAGTAAGGCCTTCTTTAGCAGTATGATCATTTTGTGAGAAGTAGATATTAAGATACCAAAAAAAGGGGATCGATTGATTTTAGAATCTGAAACACAAACTAGGGAGTTTAGGAATTTGAATTTGGCGTTTAAGGTAGGTACTAGCTTGTTTGATTTACAATTGAATGGAATTTTAGTGGAAGATGGAATTGACGTTAAGATGCATGTCTTATCCGATTTTTAGATCTCTTTCGTTGATGATTCTAAAATATAATGTCAGTAGCACTTATTGGTGTTGCAGAAGAGGGATGTACCATTATTTTTTTTATGATTTCTTCTCCTTCTTTAAAGATTTTTGGCTTTAGAAAGCGTAACTACATGGAGTTTTTCTTCACCAACACTTAATCAATATGGAATAATCTACACGGGGTATAAGTTTCTATAATATTCTTCATATTTATGTGCAATACCAAGATTATCATGCGCGAAGGGTGACCAACGGGTGGATAATATGCCACCCGCGTTCAACCCGTGAAAACGACCGGTTTAAGAAATATACCCACATCCAATCTACCAAATTGCGGCTGGATATCTACCAGCGAATTCCGAGTTGGGCCGGTAAAATCCGCGGGTATGGACGTTGTGCTCACCCCAACTAACGATGAGAAGTGCTTGCGTCTGCTTATATTGGACCAGCCAGTTGAAGGGAAATTGACGCACCACTCTTAGCTAATAGGCAAGTAAATGGTCGGCAGAAAACACTTTATCTAGTGTTCCGGTAGTTGCAGATTGCAGACTCTAGCAGATATAGTCAACAACAAATGAGCGAATATATCTTGGATAGCGGAGAATACAATAGAAGAATCTAGTGCTATTTTGGAAAACCTCCCACAAGCCAAGGTTAGATACATAAGGAAAAATCACAACACGATGGAAAAATAAAACGAGGATCAGATGTCTCCAATATGTGTCAACCCATATGCATTAACGTGTTCAAAAGTCTAGTATTTTTATGTAATATTTTTGATACAAATGAAATGGTAAACCTATTGTATTATATTTTTTAATTTATATATTAACCCTTTCGATAAAAAAAAAAAAAAAAAAAAAAAAAAAAACTAGCATAAGTTACAATTACATGTGCAACATTATTTCTTAGTTTACGAACAAAAGAACATTTCTACTTATATGGTGAATTAAGAAAATAAATGCGTCAACTATCAAATTACTTGTTGTTCATTTGACAGGTTGTAGATTGTCGCTTGTTGCATTGATAACATTGATGATGATCTCTTCCCGGATGAAGAAGTTTGATCCCTTTCCTGAATCCCCATCTCACAGTATCCGGCATTGCTTTCCCTTCAGCTTTTGTTACATCTAAAGACTTCCCCAGCAGCATCTTACTTCTTTGCATTCTCCTGCAACAGTTCTAAGAATTAGACTAACTCCCGAAAAACAAAATCCTAGTTATGTGTTGCATCAAAGTTAATTTGGCATATAGTTCCTCTGATAGTTTCCATTGGTTAAAAATTTCATTAACATCGCTGCTTTGGTTATTGAATTCACAACTCACCTAGTTTGATATTGGACCTGATTAGTTATGGATGTCACATGAACCTGCACATTGTCAAAAACTACACTACATTTTTTTTTCCAAACATACCACATAATGAAGCTAATAGTCGGCAATGTATCTATATTATATGATCTATTTTGCATATTAGTAGCAAACCAGCTTCTTAACCATTATGAAAAGTCGATGCCATCATTATAATTAACTAGATTAACATCAACATTATTCAAGATATTTTTAGGATTATATGCAGAAGTAGGCCTGGTCTGGACCCTCACTTTCATTTTTAGGACACTTTTTTTATTTCTTGCAAAACTAGGCAAGTTAAACGGATTCCATCCACTTTAACCATCTCGGTCAATTTATCGCGTTGACTTGTCAATATCTCGCCAAAATATCATATAGGGAGATCTCATACATGTGGTAAGATTACTGAAATGTCCTTCACAAGTGTGTGTCAGTCACACTAGATAAGATGTCCACCTGTTGCTATCTTAGAGCCTAATCTAACTAAGACGACATCTTGAGGATTAATTGAACGGCCATGATAGTGACGACATGAGTATCTGAAACCAGTCGAGATAAACTCGATCTCATTCATTCTTATTTTTCTTATCTTCTTCTTCTTTGTTTTCTTCTCCTTTTGTTTTCTTTCTTCTGCAATATTTCTAAAGATAAATTCTTAGGTTTATTGAGTTGCTGATAGATGATGGGGTTGAGGAATTGAATAAAAAGAGGGTGATTGTCCAATAGATGATGGGGTTGAGGAATTTAAGAAATTAGGGTTTATTAGAGAAGTCAGGGAAGGTGGAATCGAGGGTTTAGAAGGCTAATTGGAGGTGGGTTTGTCACTAATTAAGAGAAGGTTGAAGTTTTTATTAGAAGAAGGAAGTCGGGGTCTTGAATTTGAAGATGAGAATGATGTTCTTCCCCAAATTGGGAATTAGGGTTTCTGGATTTCAATTTGGGTTTGTGTGGAATTGATGATGATATTGAGTTGGTGATAACTGAAGAACTAAGGGGTTGATGTTGCGCTGATTATGCAAAGTTGTACTGATGAAAAATCAAAATGAAATGGTAATTTAGGGTTTCTTTGATTTAGACCCGACGACTTATGTGAATTTGGTTAAGAGTTGATGAATCTTATTTGGTTGTATGTGTTGGTCCTGCAAGCAAGGAATCAATGAAATGTATGAGCTGAGTATTATGATTGGGATTTGAATCGTGCTTATCTAGACACGGTTTTGGATCTGTGCAACAGGGTTGTCGAAGATTGGCAGGTGAACCTGTTATTAGATTGGCAGGACGAAGATGATGGTGATAAGGTTGTTGAAATCAGAAATGCAGATTGGATCTGAGACAGAGTTTTAAGGGAATTGAATCTGGATAATCGAAGATAAGGTGGTGATGTTACTACTTCATGGGTTCAAGGATTTGTATTGCAGGCTTAAAAGATGGTTGCAATGGAACTATGGGATTTGTATTTGGCAGAAAAGGGTGAAACTGGTGTTGATGAAGGAATTTAGGCTTGCAGTGGCTTTGTTGCACAAGTATGGCTGGAAGGAGATCTGTTGCCGTTGAAACAAAGATGGTTGAAATGGTTTGGTTAGATTGCAGTTGTGGGCTGAGTTGTTGCCATGATTAGATGTATCTCTAGGATACAGTGCTGGTACAGCAGGTGTTTTTGTTGAAGCTGGTTTGCAGTGGAGATTATGCTATTGTTGAAGTTGGTTTGCAGGTGTTTTTGTGGCTGTGGCAGAGTGCAGTTGGCAATGGCTGTGAAAGAAGTACAGTTAAGAGCATGACAAGAGTTGTTGCTGCTAAAGTTGGCAGCTTTGTGCGATTAACTGGTGGTAATGAGAGGGCTCTCAACTGTAGAATCAGGCGGAGAGCAGGAGCAGTTGGTGGCAGCTGAGCTGCAAATGGTTTATGGAAATCTAAAATGGCAGCTCAGCTTAGTTGAATTTCTGGTGTAAATCTGAAATTGGGTTTTACATGGATTGATTTTGAATTGAAGGAGATTGGCCAACTAATGGAACTGTGAATGGTGATACGTACGAATTTTTCCCGTGACATGATTCCCACGTAATCAGTCCACATGGCATATCCGAGCCCACGCAAGCAATCCACATGGCATATCCGAGCCCAGGTGTACAGTTTTCATGTTGATTTAACTGAGTTAAATCAATGATATAACATTAAATCAGTGATTCAAAGGACTTTTAGGTCTTTTTAGTTACACCTAACGGTGCTAACTTTCCATCCATCACTTTTGGTCAAAACTTGCCTAGACTAGCAATAAATAAAAAAAGTGGCCTAGATTTGAAAAGCACCAAAAAACAGGCCTATTTTTGTAAAAAAACCATATTTTTATTAATCGTGTAATCTATAAAAAGATGGTCCACATATGCATGAGCTGGATTACAAAGGAGACACACAATTTTTGTATGAGAACAATATTTAGCAATCTTATTTGGTAGATAAACACGTATGCAAACATTTTCAAAGAAAGTGTAACATCCTTGGTGGTAGATTAATCTTCTACAAATATTTCACACAATATCACTATTTATGACCAGATCCGAGGCATTGGTAAAAGAGTTGAGGATTGCTTTGTAACTTGTTTTAACAAAAAATAGCCCATTAATTACTGTCAGGCTTTCATTTAATTTTATCCACTCAGGTGAAATGAATTCTTATAGCTAGGATTTCATTGGAAATAGTATGATCAAATAGTGATCTAACTATTTGAGCCAGATCCCCATCACTTTCAATGGTTTCTAGTTTGTGAAATGTTCAAGGTTGGTATTTAACAGAATTGAAGAGTGGTCAGATTACTACGATGCGTTTGAGCTTCAGTTATTTTAATAATACACCAATTTGATTTCCTAAACCTCTATCAATTGTATCTTCAGTATGGTGCTCATCAGCTCCCTTGTTGGACCAAGTAAATAGATACTCCACATTTTGGAGATTTATCATTCCCATAAGGTGCTTGATTCTATCTGTTTCAGAAAATGCGTGACTTATCTTCGTAGGTCCTAGCGCTTCAAGTGGTACTTCCGGTTTATCAATGCATAACTAGCCATTATCCTAGTCATCAGCCAGTCCTTGTTGTAAAACTCTTGCAAGTTTACCATATAATTCCAAAAAGGCACTTTCTAGTTCTAGTAGGAAGATCCATAGACACAAGAAAATACAGTTTCTCTATTTAGTGCATTGTCAGTTAAATGGCAATTGATCATGTTATTAATATAATAACCAATTTTTAGGTTATTTCCTATTTTCTAGGCCACCACCAAACCCTTAGACAAATCTGGATCCACAACAAATAATTTTTTAAAGCATAGATTAATAATGATATTTCTAATCAAAGTATTTGTACTTGTTATATTAATCTAAAATCCACATTATATATCTTAATTTGCTTAAGTAGCAAAACTGTAAAAATCATCTGAAACATGTTAATATACTTTGTTGTCGAGATCCTAAATTTATACCACGACTCGATCACAATCCCATAATCCAAAATATATATTGTAATTTGGAACTTGTTTGTGAACTTGACCTTAAATCTATGTTGTAGCCCAGAATTGTCATTGTGAAGAAAGTCTACTCAATGATCCTAGTGATTCCAGTAATTTTAATCTTTATTGTTTGTACCGAATTGAGTCTTATCACCACACCGTACTGACTCAGACCTAAGTCAAATTGAGCCAACAAAACCAAACTCCATATTTCAACTGTTAAGTTAAGTTAGGTTTCAAATTCAGTGTTCTCTCTTTACTTATTTTCTCTTTCCATGTTAAGTGAACTTGGTTTCAGTAATTGTAGTAACTAAATTGAACGACTACAATAGAAATAGAAAAGTAGCTTATAAAGCATGGTAAAACTAACAAATTTATCATGATTTTCGAAGGTTTATGTAACCCATAATCGACATGGTCGAAATATTGTTTTAGTGCCCAAAATCCATCGGCTTAAATCTAAGAAACCATTCTACATTTTGAGACATTAAGAATCTAAAACTTCTATTCAATCACTTAATTAGAGGTTCTAAATAATGATTAACTCAAATCTACAACCCTCTCTGGGAATACATATAAGAACTCCCCACAAATAATACATATATAATAATGACTTGACTTGAAAATAAAATATAATCACGAACGAGCATTAAGAAAGCTAACTGATGAACAAACTCGGCGCCTTGAAACTTTCAATCCTAAAATGATCATCGCCATGAGCACTTCTTGATTTATGGTTGCTAGTAATGGTTAATATTTATAGTGTGATTGTTTTCATGAAGAGTATAAAAAGTGTCAAGTGCATTCCTCGTTCCATCTTACATTTAAGTATCATTGTATTAGCACCACCTAATAGAAGATGAATCAAAATTATTTTGTCTCTTAGAAACTCTACATAATCGGATGTACTAATTAGTTCTTAACCCAAATGAATAAAAGCTTTGCAATTTCGAAAATTATAAATAAAAATAAGTATGCATGCCATATTTTATTACCTAGTCATCTCTGCTCGTACGTTCATGTTAGCAACAAATTTGAACTATATATGGCACAGTTTTCTTTTTCGTTTTTCCAATAGTTATTGATGTTGCATATTCAATTTTAATTAATTGTAATGGCATGTTACTCTAGCACATAACTAATTGCGATCATAACTAGTTGACATCAATGATATTGATAGTAACTCAAATTAATAAAAAAAATTACACGTATATAAAACTATTAGCTAGCGATTGTTCACAATTTTTTTCAAAATATGTGTTTACCCACAATCTTAGGTATTATTGTAATTATCACTAAATGTAGAGATATGTAAGTTTCTCAGTCAAATATCATTCTACTTTTGCCATTTCATATGATTATTATATCTAAAAAAAATTGTTTTAAGATTTTCGTTTTTTGGTTCGTAAGAAAAACAATTAACAAGTCAGACCGGTGTTTAAAGTTTATATAAAGCAGTTAGGAAACGACTAAGTGTCCAAAGTCATAAAAATATCATATGCACAAAAAAATGTTACATATGCAAACAACAACAAAAAATGATAGTATACAAGAAAAAGTATATGTAAGAAGATATTAATTTGCATATATATTCATATGCAAAAAAGGGAAATTTTATTACGAGACAGGTTTTAACAGTTGAGACAAACTTTGATAGAAAAATAGTGCGTCTAACTGAATAAGTCGTCCAATTTGGGCACCTAGGTATTTTTGAACCCCTTCATCACCCTTTCAAAATCTTTTATTATTTGCATTTCTTTGGTAGGTAATTTAGGTTTGCTGAGGAAATTGATTGAAAATCTTGTAATGAAGTAGAAAACTGATACGAAAAACCCTAATTTAAAGAGCGAAGTAAAACCTATCGAGAAGGAGAAATTTGGAAGGAAAGAGACTACGTTGGACAATCCTGAAGGAACACCAAGATATTTTTAACACATATATGATAATTTTTTGTCGAGAGGACCCCTTTGGATATTAACCTAAAATTTGCCCATTAACCCGAAATTGCAGGTATACAATGACGTAAATCTTGTTCGAAATTATTTAGTGATATAAAATATATTTATCTCCTAATTTTGTATTTGTGATTTTTTTTTTCAATGGATAAACAACGATCGACCCCGAAATGACAGCCCATTGTTTAGTTGAGTAGCTAAATCGGTAATGGGGTTCAAAACATTCTAAAAATAACCAGTTAATTGGAGTTTTTGCAAATATCGAGATGCACAAAAATTGAACTTGGAATGTTCATAAGATGTCGACATAGTGATTTGAACACGTGTTAAACTCGTATATTTTAATGTTCAAATATTTTTCTTTGGTACTCAAACCGAGATCTTGAAACCGAAATTTTGAATGTCTAAAAGACGTTTTCATATCTCTAGTTATTATATTAGTTAAGTATATGGATGTATGCTAGCTAATATTAATAGTCAACTGAAAATGATTTCGGTTTATGAGTTGGAATACAATTGGTATTTGTTAATTTCATAAATAAAATTCTTTCCATATCTTTGAGAATCTTCGGAATTGGTAGCACATTGTCTTCCACTCAAGCCTGGTCATAACACTACAAATAATGGAGCTTGTATTCTTACAAACTCATACCTTTACACACTGCATAATCGTTTGTGTGAGGTTGCAACTCGTTGATAGAGGAGAGTGATCCCGCAAGGTGAAATCTTTTGTGTTTCCTTCGTTTAAAGTCTTCTTTGGGATCAAGAAGATTTTAGCAGACTATTGGTGGGAAACTAAATTTTTAGTTTTAGTTTTCGATTAATTGATTTAATTAACTAACAATTAGCTATACTTGAAAGATCAAAGTTGTTTATTATATGGTTCTTCTTTTCTGATATAATGCCACTCAGGTTTGGTAGAGGATTCACTATTGCAAATTTAGTGATTCAAGATCCGTAGATAAAACCTTTGATCAATCAACGCCTGGAGACTTCGTGTTGTTTGTGTTGATCATTAGTAGGAATCGAGTTGTTTGTGCAACGATTTTTTTTAATATTTTAAGCTTGAAGACTTTTCTTTTTCTGGTTTCTGTTCTCTGTGATTCTTCTCGCACACTTGATTTTTTGATTATTCTGACAAATTACAAGACTTTTTGTAAAGATCGAACAAACTGCCTAGTTGCTTCTTCTTGTAGAGTTGCTTGGATAGAGCTTGTTCACCGAGATAATTTTTTTATATAATATTTATCTTGGTTTGATCTTTGATCAAAGTAGTTTATATTGATAAATGAAAGATCCTTCATACTTTACTTTATATCTGATCACTGCCGAATTCGGAAGATTGATAAGTGAGTTGGTTACTGAAACATATTTAGTTCTTTGATTTTTAGAGTTACGATCCAAAAAAATTGAGAGTGGAAGTCTTCACAGCAGGTAAAGAGAATCGAGATAGTGGATTGTTCTCATGGGTAGACCAGATTGGTTGTAGGCGCAGGGATACTGAAATAACTAAGCAACTAGGGTAGTCATTATAACAAACGTAACTCTGCATGCTATGTTTTCAATGAATAAAGACTTTAACGAACAAAGATAAAAATCGAACAAGTCGAATATGTAGTTTCTAACCTCGAACTGAAGGATGATATCTTCACTGTCTTCGATAGTCTTTAGATCTTCATAAGTAACTAAAAAAGGTATCAACATTTTTGTGTTCCTTGTCTAACCTAACGAAGTTGACTATAATAATTAAATTAAGCAGCTTTTATTTTTGGAACTAAATTAGACAACCAAATTTGACATACTAACACTTGTTGGGTTCAACCGAGCAATGCTCTAACAATCTCCCCGTTTGTCAATTTTAATGACAAAACTCTTTGCATATGGAGAATGCAAGACATAAAAGACATAAAATTATTACATTACACAACAATCTCCTAACTCTATCTTTATACACTTGATTCAAGTTTCAACAATACAAAGTCGTGCAAATATTCGACAAATAGGAAAGGAAGTGAGATTTGTAGCATTCCAAGAATGACTTTATCCCCGAGGTCACTAATAAATGTTGTTGTTGAAGCATTTGAATAACAAAAATAGTACTCACCTTAAAGGTGAGCTAGGAATATATTCAATCTGAACATTATTTTTATTCAATTCCAAAGTATATAATGAAAACGTGGGGGGTACCAAAATACTCCAGCAACTTTTTCCTAGGTAACTTATATGGACTAAACTCGAATATAATTTCGAGAGTTCAACTTAATGAATTTCAATCAGGAATTATATTAAGAGCTTATGTCTCATTCTCTCACAATCATAATGTTAACAGAGACAAGTCCGTGAACCTGATTATACCGTGAGAGTACTTGGACGATTCCAGAGATCAATATCTGATAGACACATTTTTGTGTCTAAGTTGTCCTCAATTTTCTTTATGTTGGTACTCGATTTTGTACTTATTATGGTGTTTTGTGTGTTTGTAAGTATTTTTGGGAAATAAACATTTTTGGAAAAAATCGACTCGAAAAATTATGCGGAGAGTTTGAACGTGTTCTGTGCATGTTTGTTGACTCGAGCAACAGTTTGGAACGTGGAAGAGCTAAATAAGGAGAGTTTCCAGCTGGCAGATGCGTGCAGGAGAAGAAAAAGGAAAGAATATCTTCCTGTGTCTGGCAGAGTAATTGGAAATTATTCAGGAGTTATTACTGTGATTTTGAGGCCTTGTCGACTATATATAGAGTGTTGAGGAGTTGTAGGAGGGGACGAAGTGATTGGAAGGGAACAAAGTGAATAAATAAAGAGATACAGAGATTTGCTGTTGCTACCATTAGAGAAGAACACGAAGAACAATAGACTGCACAGAGCAGTCGTTTTTCCTAGTGTCATATTTTCTTGAATTTCTGTAACACCCAAGCTGCGACATTTATCTTCACTGTTGAGACACATATAGTAACAGCGATTTCTGCAACATCTCATCAGCGTTGCAAATCACTGTTTTATTATAAATCATCTTTGTAAGCACCTTTTTGAGCAATAAAAATAAATTTTGAGCGTGTTTCCAACATGATGAGCGACTAAAAGTTCCCGGTGACCAAGGCAACGGAGGAAACTATTCACTTACGCATGATTGGTAATTTTCTCTTAGAGTTTCAATTATTATTAATTTAATTTAATTCACTAAGATCACTATAAGTATATGTTTTTGTAAGATGAAAATGGTTTTCTTAAGTAGTTGTGAATCAATTTGATGTCTTATGCTTAGAAATAATTCTTTGATAATTCATGCTTAGGGATTACAATTTAATTTTGGAAACCTTACAGATTATAAGTGAGTTAATGTGAAAAAGAGCTTAATAATAATTCTTGAAATAATTTTTTTGTCAACCAATCAATTAAAGGAATAGTGGAATCCGGAGTCTTGGTCTAGTTTTAAAATCTTCATATCATTTTTTATATTGAGTTTGCTGTATTTTTAAGTTTCAGTAAGTCTAAAATCTATTGCTTTCACAAGTCTTGAATGAACTATTACTACAACAACTTTGAAAACACATCAATTTGGCACTGCCGACGCGGACTTGTTTTTAGGTTTAGAATTTTAGATTTGATTTTTTGGGTTTTGTTTTTGTTTTTGTAGTTTTACAAAAATAAGCCTGTTTTTTTGGTGCTTTTCAAATCTAGGCCACTTTTTTTATTTATTGCTAGACTAGGCAAGTTTTGACCAAAAGTGATGGATGGAAAGTTAGCACCGTTAGGTGTAACTAAAAAGACCTAAAAGTCCTTTGTATCACTGATTTAATGTTATATCATTGATTTAACTGAACATGAAAACTGTACACGTGGGCTCGGATATGCCATGTGGATTGCTTATGTGGGCTCGGATATGCCATGTGGACTGATTACGTGGGCTCGGATATGCCATGTGGTTGTTTGGTGGTTTTGTTCATGGGAATTTAAGTCTGCAACTGCTGATTGAAGCATCAATGGAGGTTGGTTGATCTGTTTTAGAGGGGATATGAAGATGAAATAGAAGATGGGTTTGAAGAATTGGGGTGATTCCAATACAGAGAGATCGAGAAATTAAGAAGAAGAAGATGATGCTGTTAGCGATGTGCTCAAAGGGTTTTGGTTGAATCTGCATTTGACTCTAGTTGGAGACGAGCCATGAATGTTACAAGGGTTTGAGATGATGAACTGAGCTGCAGTTAGAATGACTGAGAATGCGAGTTAATGATGGTTTGCTGTTGGAACTAAGAATGACTGAGCTGAGCTTGTGGGAGTGAGCTGAAAATGAGAAGAGAACTGGTGCAACTGAAGTGGAATGATTTGATGGTACAGGCAAGAAGCTACAGAAGGAGTTGATTCCGGACATGGCAGGAAAGGGTCTGAGCTAGGCCTGAAGTTGTAGCTGCAGTTAGAATGAATGGAGTTGGAGTTAAAGACTCACAGGCTTGTGAGTTTCACTTGGATTTGGTTTTGCCGATATTACAAAGAAGATCAGAGAGTGAAGGGATCTGGTAACTGGTGGTATTGGCTGGTGCAGTTGAGCTTCAGCTGGTGATTGAGATGTGTCTGGTGGTGCTAGTTGAATCAGGTGTAAGTGCAGTCGAGTTGGTGGAATTGTTTAGGAAGAGGAGCTGCAACTGATGGTTTGGAATGGAGGAACTCATTGGGAGAGTGAATTGCTTTACAGGAGAGCAGAAGTCAAGAAGAAGTTGTTGTTGCAGCTGAATTGAAGACTAGTTACAACCCTGCAATTACAGTTACAACTTCAGTTACAACCCTGCAATTACAGCTTGCCCTCAGCTCTTGTTAGTTCATCTCAACATGGCATCACTCCGCTGCAATCACAACTCCTCTTGTAACAGTTTCAACCATCACTGCCACAACCAATACTTTATAAAAACTCCATCCTTCTTTGTAATGCATCTACTTAGCTCCATCCACTTGCAACAGTTCATACACAACCTTCTGTAGCAGCAACTCCAACTGCCTTCACTTCACTTCTTCCATCTTGTTCTCAGGTTCTAATTAAGCTCAGCATACACCTGCACTGCAACTCCATACATCTTAACGCACTGTCACAAATTCACCTCCCTTGAGTAACTTGATAACCACCAGGACTGCCACCACCATATCTTCAAATCCACCAGCTCAATCGACTGCCAGAAGCATCAACATCTCAAGAGCACTGCAAACCCATCTTCTTTTGAGCAAATCACAGCACCAAAAATATCAACCACCTTCTTGTGTACCAAACACAACACCTTACTGCTCCAATTCTACTTTTCTGCTCCTCTCCAGGCCAACCAACAGTATCCCCTTGCTGCCAAACTCAAATCCCTTCATCTCCTAGCTCAACTGCAACCTCAGGCATCACCTAAACCTTCTCTGAGTTCACCCTTGGCAACATCAGCACCACCAATCCTTGGAGCACAACAACCCAAATGCTCTTTTCTCAGCTTCATTGCAACTCAACACATGACCGCCACAGCATCCATCACCAGCAGCTCAGCTCATTTCCACCTGCAAATCTCTACACTTCAGTTCATGTCACACTGCAATGAGTAGCAGCATCAGATTCCTCTTAATCCACATTAACAGAATCTTCTCCTTCTTCGATTGACCTGACATTGAATCACACACACAGAACTTCAATTTCTTCCATTCAATCCTAACGGTATCCACCAAATCAACAGAACCCAGTTCTTCATTTACTGCTCAGCTTCTCAATCCAAACCCTAACTTCATATTCTGTCAATCCATCTCCAATTCGAACAATCAACACCAGCAGAATCATTCAAAACCAGCACCAAGAACCCAATTTCAGTTCGAATTCAACCCTAGTCTTCAATTATCGAAACCATCACTGCCAAACACCATCAATACTTTCTTTTGGATCGATTTTGTTAATGAAGTTGTCGAATTGTTTTGTTGATATTGAACTGAGTGTAAATAAAGAACAAATTCATCGGTCTAATTTTAATTAGTTAATCCAATAGATATCCATCAATCCTTGTTTTATATCCTGCAACAACCACCAACATCAACTTTAAACCTTAAACATCAACCACCATCGAACCTCAAATCTCCTTCTTCTCTGTAAACCCATACTCAAAACATTCTCCAGCAACAACAACTTTTAGATCTATATTCTCATCTAACAGCAAACTCAAATTACACAATTTCAAGCATAAATCAGGGAATAAAAAAGACCAAACTTCCTCCTCATGAAATTCTTGTTAATTTCTCCTCTATCCATCAATCGGAACAAAACCCATGTTATATTATCCATATCAGGACCTTCAAACCCCTTTGATTTCTTCTATTCTCTCGGCATAAACAGATCCCACAGAAACAGATCAATTTTCTCTCTAATCTTCTTTAGAACCAGCTCTTTCTTCTTCTCAGTGTCTATCAACTAACTCTCGAATTGATTCAGCAGTTACTGCTGCTTTTGTTTCTCTTTTTTCTTCTTCAGGTGAAGAACAATAATATATCAGAAGAAAGACGAGACGGGAATAGGTAGATGATAGTGTGACTGACACACACGTGTGAATGACATTTCAGTAATCTCACCACATGTATGAGATCTCCCTATATGATATTTTGGCGAGATATTGACAAGTCAACGCGATAAATTGACCGAGATGGTTAAAGTGGATGGAATCCGTTTAACTTGCCTAGTTTTGCAAGAAATAAAAAAAGTGGCCTAGAAATGAAAGTGAGGGTCCAGACCAGGCCTACTTCTGCATATAATCCTATTTTTATTTTTATTTTATTTGTTCTATTTTACGTTTTTTTGTTTTTGTCTTTTCACTACAGATTTTGGAATTTGGAGCGAAAGAAAAAAGAAGTTGCCAAAGCTGTTGGTGATTACTTAAAGATTTGGAGTCAAAGGACAAAGCGAAAAGAACGAAGAAAAAATAAAAAAAAAAACAAAAAACAAAAGAGAGAGAAAATTTATTAGCTTTTGTTTTTGTATTTTAGATTATTTTTTTTTAGATTTTAGAAATTGTATTAGGATATTCTCTATTTTTGTAATTTTCTTTTTATTTTTGCACTTTCCTTTTTGGACTTTGGACTTGGACATTGGGACATTATTTTTATTTTTAAAACCTACGGAAGGGTAGTATATTAAATATTAAACTATTTACAGAGAAAGACGGTAATTACGATATTGCCTCGGCCCCTCGGGTTCGTACATGACATAGGAGTCGTGGACCGAGTAGACTACAACGGTTCATCCCCCGTCTGGAACGGGAGGTAAGTTTATCTGAACACCCGGGAATCCCCTGTCAGCTGGTTTACTGTCTTCCTTCGTATGCATATATATATGTTGAGGAACTGAACACGGATTTATTTTCTAGTAAAGGGAAAGGACTGGCCATACAAGATAAGGGTTCGGATTTCATCACTGTTCTCTTCTTGCCCGCCTTAGGAACACACAACCTACTCGAACCCAAGCTTAAAATACTGACTAGAACGAGACCGATAGGGTAACGAGCTTAATAGGAAAGTCGTTCGAAAAACATTGGTTGCTCTTTTAAGCATACTTTGAAGGTCATGATGGTTAATGTAAGTTGAGCGTGCCGTTTTGCAACCCAAGTGAATGTTTTGCCAGTGAGGCCTGGGTGTCAAAGCTCCATTGAGCTTCCCTTTTATCTATTCAACTTACTTTAACTCAGATTGATTCCAGAGGGGTTTGCTTAAATTGTAGTGAATTCCCTTTCGAAGGATTAGAAGCTGGTCTAGAAACAATCTAAGTGGATCCATCATTCTTTTTGTTTGCTAGAAATCAGTAGGTTTGTTGTGGTGGAGTCATCCTTGTTTGTGTTTGCATGAACTTCCCTTCCTTTTAGGACTTTTCTTTTTAATTTTGTTTTTCTAGTGTATGCCCGAGGTTATTAGAGAGCGGGCTTGGAAAAGAGACAATCTAGGTCGATTGATTAGTGAAAAACCTAGTAGTTTTTCTTGTGGAAGCGGGGAGCTCGAAGACTCTTCTTTTAAGAGCCCTGTTTTCGGGAACTTCAGTTTTGAAAATCTGTCTCTTCGTGAAGAAAGTACCCCTAGTACTTCAGCTGTGCCAGCAATGGCTACTTTGAAAGATTCATGTACCGCACTAGGACCAACCGAGCATCGTGCATTAAATCGCCAGCCTCTATGGCTAATTATGAGTTGAAACCTAGTATCCTTCAGATGATCCCTATATTCTTAGGAAAAGACGATGAAAACCCTTACTTTCATGTTAGGGACTTTGAAGAAGTTTGTGGAACAATTAAGATTAAAGACCTTAGTGATAAAGTCTTGAAACTTAGGATGTTCCCCTTTTCCTTGAGAGATAAAGCCAAATCCTGGCTGCATAACCTGCCATCTGAGTCTATAGAAACATGGGACGAACTTACTGCTGCATTCTATTTAAAGTTTTACCCTAAGCATAGAACCGCATCTGTTAGGAAGAAAATTAGTTTCAGTGTGCAACAAGAAGGAGAATCTCTTTACAGGTTTTAGAGAGATTTAATGATCTCTTGTCGCAATGTCCTCACCATGGGTTCGAGAAAATGAAACTAGTTGAAATTCTTTATGACGGTTTAGACTATTCGACCAAAGCCATGGTCGAGTCTATGCGCGCTGGTATGTTCACGAGTAAAAACGCTGATGAAGCATTTTCCTTCTTATAAGATGTAGCTGAAAAATCCCAACAGTGGGAGTCTTGTGTTGAACCCCCTAAAAGACTCTTGGTCAATAGAAGTAGCACTAATTTGGTAGATACAGGCTTTGGATCAGATGCTAAGTTTGCTGCTTTTTCTAGAAGGTTAGAAGCTTTGGAATTGAATCAGTCTAAACATAGGTCTCTTGTTGAACCTGATGCTAGGAATATAGCCTCTGAAGTCTCTAGTTGTGGAATAGAGCCCGATAACTCATTTTGGGAAGGTCAGGTTAGTGAATAGCAAGCCTGTGCTATCTATAACAACTCTAGGTTTAAAAACCGTCAGAAGTTCGACCCATACTCTGAGACCTACAACCCTGGTTGGAGAAACCATCCTAATTTCTCTTGGTCTAAAGGCCAGAATCAAGGTCAACCTAGTAATTCTCAGCCTCCCCCAAGTTTTGGTTATAATAAGAATTCTTCAGGTCAAGCCCAGTTCCAGAACCCTTCTGAGAATAGAATGGCTAGCTTAGAGGAATCTCTTAGTATACTAAAAAAGAGCCAAGATATGTTAGCACAGATCCAGGAAATGTTAGTAAAGAGTCAGGTTAGTTTTCAACAGGAAACCAAGCAGAATTTTTAAACTAATACCCAGACTCTTGCTAAGTTAGAACTTCAAGTGGGTCAAATAGCTAAGACTCTAAGTGAGAGAGATAGCGGAAGGTTCCCTAGTCATACTGATCCTAATCCCAAAGGAGAAATCGTACAATCATGTGAATTCTATTACAACCCTTAGGAGTTGAAAGAAAGTTGACAATAAGGTCGCCATGCCTAAAAGTGAACATGTTGTAGTTCACCCTTCTGAGCCAGAAAATGAGGAGACTGATAGAGTCTCTAAAGAGACCAATGATGGTCCTAACGAGTCCGGCTTTGTCCCTAACGAGTCCGGCTTTGTTCATAATGAGTCTGGCTTTGTTCCTAGAGCCCCATTCCCACAACTGCTAGTTCCAACTAAGAGGGAGTCCAACTTTAATGATATATTAGAGGTTTTTAAGCAGGTAACTATCAACCTTCCATTATTAGATGCAATTAAGCAGATTCCCGCTTATGCCAAGTTCCTTAAGGATATGTGTACGCGAAAGCGTAAGCTTAGTGTCCAGAAGAAAGCCTTTCTAGCTAGCCATGTGAGTTCTATTATTCAGATTACCACTACTCCTAAGTATAAAGACCCAGGGTCCCTTACCATTTCTTGCACAATAGGTAAATACCGTGTTGAGAAAACGTTGCTTGACTTAGGATCCAGTGTGAACTTACTCCCATACCATGTGTACCTTAAGCTAGGACTTGGTGAGATGAAACCTACCCAGATGACACTTCAGTTAGCTGATAGGTCTGTTAAAATTCCCGGTGGTGTAATCGAGGATGTTCTTATAGAGGTCGACAAGTTTATTTATCCAGTGGATTTTGTTATCCTAGATACCCAACCTGTCCCTGACCCAGAGAACCAGATACCGGTAATTTTAGGTCGCCCGTTTTTAGCTACATCCAATGCAATCATCAATTGTCGAAATGGTATTATGAATTTGTCTTTTGGTAATATGACTATTGAGTTGAACATTTTTAATATTAGTAAGCTACCCTATGAACTAGATGACTCGAGCATAGAAGAGGTAAACATGATAGGATCATTAGTCGAGGAGTCATTACCAAACACTTTGTTAGAAGACCCATTAGAAAAATGCCTAGCTCACTTTGGGATTGATTTTGATGATGGTAATGTGATTAATGAGTTGAATGCTTTATTAGATTCAACCCCTTTGTTAGACACTAGAAATGGATGGAAACCTAAGTTCGAACCACTACCAGTTCCTAAGTATACCCTAGTTCCTTCTTTAGAAGAGCCTCCTAAGTTGGACCTTAAACCATTACCAGATACCTTGAAGTATGTGTTTTTAGGCCCATCTGAAACTTTACATGTGATTGTAGCATCCGACTTGGATAGTAATCAGGAAAGTAGGCTAGTAACCATCCTTTAAAACAACAAGGAAGCTTTAGGGTGGACCATAACAGACATTAAGGGTATAAGTCCTACTGTTTGCATGCATCAGATTTATTTAGAAGAAGACACCAAACCTTCTAGGAAGATGCAACGTCGACTTAACCCTAATATGAAAGAAGTAGTTCGAACTAAAGTTCTTAAGTTGTTAGATGCGGGCATTATTTATCCCATTTCAGACAGTAGATGGGTCAACCCCGTTCAGGTTATTCCCAAGAAATCTGGTATTACTGTAGTCCAGAATGATAACAATGAGTTAATACCAACCCGAGTGATCACGGATTGGCGTATTTATATTGACTATAGGAAATTGAACAAGGTCACTAGGAAGGACCACTTTCCCATTCCCTTCATCGACCAGATGATAGAAAGATTAGTTGGACATAGTCATTACTGCTTTTTAGATGGATACTCTGTTAGAGCACTGCTCGGTCGAACTCGCATGTGTTTCTATCTCAAGCATGTTTGTCAATGTTAGTGATCAAAACTATAATTCTTGATTTCTAGTCTACTTATAACTAAGTCTCGGACTAGGATAGAAAGTGTAGTTGAGCTCAAGACTCCATGGCGATCATCATACAAAGACGAAGAACTACTCAAGGAACTTGTGGAACTTCATCGACTAAAAGGTATGTGGAGACTTGAACTTATCTATCACTCAAAAGTCTATCTACTCTATCTCATATCTTGAGACAAAAGTCGTATTACTATATAGATTTTGATTATACACATTTGTTATTTCGAGCCGAGTTTATCTCGCTTATCTATTTCTCGAAATATGTGTTGGTAAGCTTTCTCTTTGGCCAAGTTCATCTTTACTAGTGAGGAAAGTCATATTAGTTTCAATTATTTGAAAATTGCTTTGACAAAAAATAGCTTGTGAACAACAACAATATAACGTCCTCTAAGAAAGTTTCAATGATTGAAATGAGAGTTTGGAATATATAACCTTGGAAGGATATAAACATTGTGTGATAACACATACGTGTGTAACTCCTTATTCCTTGAACCAAAGTATGCGTACTTTGCTGCTCAGGAAAACCGGAACTAAAGTCCGCGTACCAGTACGCGCACTGTCGGAAGTTCACGTCCCGTGAATTTCCGCTGGAGTTTGTGAACTGAAAAAAAACTTATTCCGGGTACTTAAGTCTGCGTACCAGTATACATACTTAAGTTGGTTATTTTCTAAAAACGGTTATTCGTGAACTTAAACTTATATAATCTAAGGAATGCATACTTGCAAACCATGGCTATAAAGTTCATGAATTGATTCGAGTGAATCAAATCGTTTTTCTTCGATTTTGTCTTGTATACTTCTATAAGATCTAAGCAATCGAACAACTTTCTAACTAGTTCATCTGAGTCATTTGAACTAGTTGTGGTAAAGAAGAATATGGTTAATATGGAAGTGCTCATATGGCTAACCATTTGGTTAACTACTGTTGAACCAACTAAGTGTACATGTTTGGGTACGGTTACACAAACCTAAATAAACGTGCATTTCATTTGTGTGTAACAAGCTAAGTTCGATCTAACGGTTGAAAGATATTAGCTTGAATCTAATCAGGTTTTCATCTAACGTTGAATATTGAATGCTTTGTTACCAAGCTAACATTGATTACAAACCCTGATTTGAAAGTCTATATAAAGGAAAACTCTAGCAACTGGGAAACCTAATCCCCGCACATCCTGTGTGATACTAGTTGTATTAGCTAGAGTCGATTCTCTTTTAACCTTAGGTTTCTTCTCGAGACCCTGTAGGTTATCGACTTGAAGACTTCATTGGGACTGTGAAGCCAGACCCAACTATTTTCTTTGTAGTTGCGTGATCTGATCTTTCTATTTCTATCGTATTTGAGTACAATCGTAGGATTGTCTTGAGATTGATTTCTCCGATAGGCAAGATATAAAAGAAGTCACAAACACCTCGTCTCATCGTTTGTGATTCCGCAATATCTTCTTTCGCTAGTCGATTAAGATTATTGTGAGGTGATTGATAATTCTAGGTTGTTCTTCGGGAATATAAGTCCAGTTTATCAATTAGTTCCTATTCACCTTGATTTATCAAAAGACGGAACAAAAACTCGTAGGTATTTATGTTGGAGACAGATTTATCTATTACCGTAGACTTTTCTGTGTGATACAGATTTGTTTATTAAAGTCTTCGATTTTGGGTCGTAACAACTCTTAGTTGTGGGTGAGATCAGCTAAGGGAATCAAGTGCGTTGTATCCTGCTGGGATCAGAGACGTAAGGAGCGCAATTGTACCTTGGATCAGTTTGAGATTGATTGGGGTTCAACTACAGTCCAGACCGAAGTTAGTTTGCAGTAGGCTAGTGTCTGTAGCGGCTTAATACAGTGTATGTTCAATATGGACTAGGTCCCGGGGTTTTTGTACATTTGCGGTTTCCTCGTTAACAAAACTTCTGGTGTCTGTGTTATTTCTTTTCCGCATTATATTTTGTTATATAATTGAAATATCACAGGTTGTGCGTTGAATCGATCAATTGGGATATCCAACCTTTGGTTGTTGATTGAAATTGATTGATCCTTGAACATTGGTCTTTGGTACCGTTCAAGTAGATTGTCTTGTATTCAATTAGACTCGCAGATTTGTATTTGCTTGAGTAAGTATTGAATCAAAAAAGTGAGATATAACTTTTTGATATACTTTTATTAAGATTGAGTCTGACTGTCTAGTTGATTCTCTTAAAAGTATATTGGAGTTAGTCCACACAGATTGCTAAGCGAAATATTGGGTGTGGTTGTTAGACCTCGCTTTTTCAATTGGTATCAGAGCAGGCAAACACGTTTAAAGACCTTACAAGTCTGTGTTTGTAGCAATCTGAGTCCGTGGACAGAATCTCATCTCTAATATATACGCATACCAAGATGCCTTCCAAAGCTTTTAACTATGTCAAATGTCTTGGGATCACCTCAAAGGATTATTCCTTAGCTGATTCTTCCGAATCCCGAGGTAGAAATGCAGTTCTATCAAATGTTGATATATGTCCCTCTAATAAGACATTTGAAACCATTGCAAAAGCTGAAATGGAGCTCACCAGAATCTCAAAAAATTCTACTAAGGCTATTGATTTTCAGAATCTTGCGCAGCTTATTGATGAATTTGAAAAATCTCTTGGTCGAGAACGTGAACTCTATAATATAATTGAGTCATTCTCTAACAATATCGAAAAACTTATTCAAGAAACTACTCTACAGCGCGAAAAGATTAGTGTTCTTGAGGATATTGTCAAGGAAGATTCAATTAGAGAAGAACGTTTGATTGAGGCACATTCATCAGATCTAAACAGACTTCGTATCGAAAAAAGGAAACTAGGTGCATCGCTTTTTGTACCCAAGAACAGTGCAAATCCTTGGAAAAGGAAAACTCTATTTTAAGGAAAAATTCTTCTGTACCGACTAATTCTCAATCTGAATTACAACACATGAAGAGATGTTTTCCAAAAGAAGTTTTTGTGAAGAAAGGATCACATGACTTGCAAACTTCTAATACGGCTAGGAATTTAAAACAGGTTCAAGTTAATGTCTCTCTTCCACGAACCTGTTCATTCTGTGGGAAAAAGAATCACTATGTTATTCATTGTTTTGCTAGGAGAAAACAAATTTCTAATCTTCATAATTTGCTTCTTTCTACTATCAATGGAGTAAATCGTCTGACGACTTCTACAGTGAATCTCGTGCCCACAGAATACCAGAAACCTTATAAAAATGATCTCTCTTCTAGAAATCATCACAGGTTACAAGTTCATCCCAGTGGTATAAATTCTTGTGCCACTAATGAACACATTCCCTGTGTTTATAAGAATAAGTCTGGTAGATCTAAGTCTAGGAAATGGATATCTCTGTACCCTGATCCTCTTGAACCAATCTCAAGAGGTCCTAGATTTTATCCTCAGATAAATCCTTCTGACGAAGATGTTACACAGGTTGGTTCCTACTCATCAGGGATGAAAGTTAACCGAAAAAGGGCAAAAAACACAAAAGTCAAACTTTCAGATGATGTGTATAACTCCTTCCACAATGATCGTAGTGGGATTACTTCTCACTCTACCACATGATTCCAGGTATCCTTATCCTTGTTTCTAACTTGAGAGGTGCAAGGATGATGATTGAGAAAGACTCAAGTGTCTTGTATAATATTTTTTTGTTGTTTGTGTTGTTTTTGCTGCCAGTCCACAAACGTCGTGTCCTCCTCTTACGAGTTCATAGGGTTTCCATAACAAGAGTTCTTTCTCCTGTTGATAAGCACACACACACACACACACATATATATATATATACTCTATATTGTGTTATTCCATCCCTAACAAAAAATTCATATGGAGAACTCTGCAAAATCTCAAGAGATTGTGCATCTTGATATGGAGGAAGACACTCAAGGACGTGAGTCGATTCAAGAGTTGGTTCTAAAGAAGATGCTTGAAATAAAGGATCACAAATCTTGGATTGATGATTCTGTCAAGGATTTAACTCGTTTTCAGAACGATTCGAAGGTCGAGTTTGCAAATCTTTCAACTGCAAATAAACCAACTCTTAGATGGTCAGGCCAGAATCCTTGCTAATCAGAATATTCTGATATGGAATCAAAAGAAGCTCATCATATATTGTGTCAAGGCTAGACAACTTGCTCGGGTTGTTGATCGTAAAATCAGTGTTCTAACTCATGAACATGGAGTGTGTACGGTCAAGAGAGTAAAGGAAATTAGTGATACCTTCTTTGACGGATTCATTGAAAGGTACGAGGTTCTCAGTGAACTTTTATTTTATTTTGTCTAGTAAGTCTTCTTATGAGAATTTTTATTTCTTATGTTTTAGGAAGAATAACTAGTTTTTGGAATATCCATTATTGTGATTACACATAACTATGTCCAACGTTTTCATCTTCATTGTTTTTTGGTTTATTTGTTTAAATTCTAAAAATTGTTTGAAAGATGATTTTTGCAGTATTAATCTTTATGGTTTTATATATTGCAATTTTTTATGGGATATGTGTGTTTGCATCCGTGAAATATGATTGTCCCATACTTTGTCAAAAGTTAAGTCTTTCACATGTCGATATGCAAGTATTGATAAGAGAATGAATGAACTTTTGACATTACAAAATTTTTTAAGCCTATTGTATGTCATTATGCAAATATTGATGGAAGATAGAATGAACTTTTTTTTACGAGGATTATGTCTATTGTATGTCGTTGTGCAAATAGTGATGGAAAATAGAATGAATCCTTGTATATTCCGCAGTATTGATCTTCCGTGATCCATATTTTTTATGTATATATTGTGTGGCTCCGTAAGTTCTCTTATATTGAGCATTTCCGATTAAATTAATCATGGGTTTTCTTGTGGTTAATTTAATTGAGTATTTTTGGATTCAAGTTCATATTCGTATGTAATTTGTTATGTCCAAATAAATCCTTCTTTTCTTGTGAAAGTAAGGTCGCTCTTGTTGTTCTTTCGGGAATGACATTTTATGGGGGAGAGTTCTTAATTGACTTGTACTTAATTTCCAAATCTTTGTGGGGAGTGCGGCTGTGGAATATTATAGGGGTTATCTTGTATCTTTATAAACTCCTTGATGAAAGCATCTAGCTTCGGCTATATGATTGCATCCAAAAAGTTTATATGTGCTTTTTTTTGGTCATGAAATGTCTCTATGGAAATTTCATTAGGATCCCACTAGTTTTCGTACCTTTGCCAATTTTATTGACAAAAGGTGGGAGAATTAATGTGTAGTTCACACTACAAATACATATGGTTTTCAGATCATTATGTAGGGGGGGTGGTTTCCATGTGAGATGGAGTATTTACTAAGGGGGAGTGATACATATCACCATAGTATTGTTGTCGAAGTTGTGATACAATTGAACTTTGATGCTGTGTAATAATACTATGACACTGTGTAACAATGATTGAGAATTCTTGTTTTCTCATTGTTATAGCTACGGATTTTCAACAACGATGATACTAAACTTACAACCTTTGGGATCATTGGAGTACTTGGAAGTGACGAAAATTTCGAGTAATGTTGAAGAACCAAGGAGATCAGGCATGTGGAAGAGAAGCTACAAAAGTTTATTTATCTATTTTTGTATTCCATATGTATTGATAGTTTTGTCACTAAAATTGACAAAGCGGGAGATTGTTAGAGCACTGC
Organism: Papaver somniferum; assembly: GCF_003573695.1. Taxonomy (NCBI): domain Eukaryota; kingdom Viridiplantae; phylum Streptophyta; class Magnoliopsida; order Ranunculales; family Papaveraceae; genus Papaver; species Papaver somniferum. Next base: position 62,272,444 of record NC_039360.1, on the reverse strand, counting down.
TCGGTCGAACTCTCATGCGTTGCTATCTCAAGCATGTTTGTCAATGTTAGTGATCAAAACTATAAGTCTTGATTCCTAATCTACTTATAGCTAAGTCTCGGACTAGGATAGAAAGTGTAGTTGAGCTCCAGACTCCATGGTGATCATCATACAAAGGCGAAGAACTACTCAAGGAACTTGTGGAACTTCATCGACTAAAAGGTATGTAGAGACTTGAACTTATCTATCACTCAAAAGTCTATCTACTCTATCTCCTATCTTGAGAAAAAAGTCGTTTACTATATAGACTTTGATTATACACGTTTGTTATTTCGAGCCGAGTTTATCTCGCTTATCTATTTCTCGAAATATGTGTTGGTAATCTTTTGCTTTGGCCAAGTTCATCTTTACTAGTGACGAAAGTCATATTAGTTTCAATTATTTGAAAATTGCTTTGACGAAAAATAGCTTGTGAACAACAACTGTATAACGTCCTCTAAGAATGTTTCAATGATTGAAATGAGAGTTTAGAATATATAACCTTGGAAGGATATAAACATTATGTGGTAACACATACATGTGTAAGTCCTTATTCCTTGAGCCAAAGTATGCGTACTTTGATGCTTAGGAAAACCAGAAATAAAGTCCACGTACCAGTACGCGCACTGTCGGAAGTTCACGTCCCATGAATTTCTGCTGGAGTTTGTGAACTGAAAACAAACTTATTCCGGGTACTTAAGTCCGCGTACCAGTATGCGTACTTAAGTTGGTTATTTTCTAAAAATGGTTATTCGTGAACTTAAACTTATATAAACTAAGGAATGCATACTTGCAAACCGTGGCTATAAAGTTCATGAATTGATTCAAGTGAATCAAATTGTTTTTTGCTTCGATTGTGTCTTGTATACTTCTATAAGATCTAAGAAATTGAACAACTCTCTAACTAGTTCATTTGAGTCATTTGAACTAGTTGTGGTAAAGAAGAATATGGTTAATATGGAAGTGCTCATATGTCTAACCATTTGGTTAACTACTTTTGAACTAACTAAGTGTACATGTTTGGGTACGGTAACACAAACCTAAATAAACGTGCATTTCATTTGTGTGTAACAAGCTAAGTTCGATCTAACGGTTGAAAGATATTAGCTTGAATCTAATTAGGTTTTCATCTAACGGTAAATATTGAATGCTTTGTTACCAAGCTAACATTGATTGCAAACCCTGATTTAAAAGTCTATATAAAGGAGAACTCTAGAAACTGGGAAACCTAATCCCCACACCTCCTGTGTGATACTAGTTGTATTAGCTAGAGTCGATTCTATTTTAACCTTAGGTTTCTTCTCGAGACCCTGTAGGTTAACGACTTGAAGACTTCATTGGGATTGTGAAGCCAGACCCAACTATTTTCTTTGTAGTTGCATGATCTGGTCTTGTTGTTTCTATCGTATTTGAGTACAATCGTAAGATTGGCTTGAGATTGATTTCTCCGATAGGCAAGATATAAAAGAAGTCACAAACACCTTAGTCTCATCGTTTGTGATTCCGCAATATCTTCTTTCGCTAGTCGATTAAGATTATTGTGAGGTGATTGATAATTCTATACTGTTCTTCGGGAATATAAGTCCGGGTTATCAATTGGTTCATGTTCACCTTGATTTATCAAAAGACGGGACAAAAACTCGTAGGTATTTCTGTGGGAAACAGATTTATCTATTACCGTAGACTTTTCTGTGTGATACAGATTTGTTTATTAAAGTCTTCGACATTAGGTCATAGCAACTCTTAGTTGTGGGTGAGATCAGCTAAGGGAATCAAGTGCGTTGTATCCTGCTGGGATCAGAGACGTAAGGAGCATAATTGTACCTTGGATCAGTGTAATATTGATTGGGGTTCAACTACAGTCCAGATCGAAGTTAGTTTGTAGTAGGCTAGTGTCTGTAGCGGCTTAATATAGTGTGTGTTGAATCTGGACTAGGTCCCGGGGTTTTTCTGCATTTGCGGTTTCCTCGTTAACAAAACTGCTGGTGTATGTGTTATTTCTTTTCCGCATTATATTTTGTTATATAATTGAAATATCATAGGTTGTGTGTTGAATCGATCAATTGGGAAATCCAACCTTTGGTTGTTGATTGAAATTGATTGATCCTTGAACATTGGTCTTTGGTACCGTTCAAGTAGTTTCTCTTGTATTCAATTAGACTCGCAGATTTCTATTTGCTTGAATAAGTATTGAATCAAGAAAGTGAGATATAACTCTTTGATATACTTTTACTAAGATTGAGTCTGACTGTCTAGTTGATTCTCTTCAAAGTATATTGGAGTTAGTCTATACAGATTGCTAAGCGAAATATTGGGTGTGGTTGTTAGACCCCGCTTTTTCATACTCCGGCTATAATCAGATCGTTATTGCCCCAGAAGACCAAGAGAAAACCATTTTTACCTGTCCCTTTGGTACCTTTGCGTATAGACGCATGCCTTTCGGGATATGTAATGCCTCTGCGACTTTTCAGCGTTGTATGATGAGCATATTTTCTGACATGGTAGAACGGTTCTTAGAGATCTTTAAGGATGATTTTTCAGTGTTTGGTTCGTCTTTCGATCAGTGCTTGCATCATTTGTCATTAGTGTTGACTAGGTGTAAGGAAAAGAATCTAGTGCTTAATTGGGATAAATGTCATTTCATGGTTCGTTCATGAATTGTTTTAGGGCATATCGTATCTTCTAAGGGTATAGAGGTAGATAAAGCCAAAGCTGACTTTATTAAGACTTTACAGGTCCCAAAAACTGTAAGAGATATTAGGTCATTCTTAGGGCATGCAGGTTTTTATCGTCGATTCATTAAGGATTTTAGTTTGATTTCTAGACCTCTTTTCAATTTGCTTGCAAGAGATGTTAAGTTTGTCTTTGATGATGCTTGTTTATAGGCTTTTGAGAAGCTTAAGACTTTACTCACTACCGCCCCCATAGTCCAGGCACCCAACTTGAACCTATCCTTTGAGATCATGTGTGATGCTTCAGATTATGTTATTGGTGTTGTGCTAGGTCAGCGAGAGAAAAAATTACTTCATGTGATTTAATATGCTAGCAAAACTCTGAATGATGCCCAGTTGAACTACACCAATACGGAGAAGGAATTGTTAGCCATTGTGTTTGCCTTAGACAAGTTTAAACCCTATCTCTTAGGTTCTAAGGTCATAATCTTCACCGATCATGCTGCTTTGAAGTATCTTCTTTGCAAGAAGGACACTAAACCTAGATATTAGATCGATTCTCTTGTTACAGGAATTTTCCTTAGACATTAGAGACAAAAAAGGTGCAGAAACTGTAGTAGCAGACCACTTGTCTAGGCTTGTTGTGGACACCACTTGTCTAGGCTTGTTGTGGATACCCCTGATGATTCTCCTCCTGTTAGGGATAGTTTTCCTGATGAACAACTGTTCTTTGTTACCCAATTACCTTGGTATGTGAATATAGTGAACTATCTTGTTACTAGTCGAATGCCCCAACATTGGGGTAAACAAGATCGTTCTAGGTTTTTAGCCAAGGTTAAGCACTTCTTTTGGGATGATCCTTATTTATCTAAGTATAGTCCAGACCAGATTATTAGGAGATGTATACCTGAGAGTGACCAGTCCAATATTATTTTCTTTTGTCATGATCATGCTTGTGGGGGTCACTTTAGTACTAAGAAGATTGCTGCTAAGATATTGCAGTGTAGATTCTATTGGCCTTCGTTGTTCAAAGACTCCCACAGTTACTGTGTTACTTGTGATCGTTGCCAGAAATTAGGAACCATTTCCCGTAGGAACATGATGCCCTTGAACCCTATTTTAGTTGTAGAGGTCTTTGATGTGTAGGGTATTGACTTTATAGGTCCATTTCCTAATTCTTTTGGTAACCTATACATCCTTGTTGCTGTAAACTATGTCTCTAAGTGGATTGAGTCGGTTGTGTGTAAAACCAATGACCACAGGGTTGTGATTGAGTTCTTGAAAGATAATATACTTACACGTTTTGGTACACCACGATCTATAATTAGTGATGGAGGGTCGCACTTTTGTAATGGACCTTTTAGACTTTTGCTGAAGAATATTGGTATTATACATAAGGTAGCTACCCCGTATCATCCACAGACTAATGGTCAAGTAGAGGTTTCCAATAGGGAGATAAAACATATATTAGAAAAAACAGTTAATCCTAATCGGAAAGACTGGTCATCTAGGCTTACTGATGCCTTATGTGCTTACCGTACTACGTTTAAGACTCCCATTGGAATTTCACCTTATCGACTTGTGTATGGAAAGGCATGTCACTTACCTGTTGAGTTAGAACATAGAGCATATTGGACTGTTAAGCAGCTAAACTTTTCACTTGACAAGGCAGGAGCCCATAAGAAACTCCATCTCAATGAGTTGGAAAAGATTCGTAGAGATGCATACGATAGTGCTAAGGAGTATAAGAACAAAATGAAGCTTGTGCATGATAGGAATTTTTTAAGAAAGTCATTTTCTCCAGGTCCAAAAGTTCTTTTGTATGATACCCGCTTGCATCTTTTCCCTGGGAAGTTACGTTCTCGATGGACGAGTCCTTTTATTGTTCGCACTGTGTTTCCTCATGGAGATGTTGAGATCGAGACACCGGATGGTAGTAGTTCTTCGAAGGTTAATGGTCAGAGATTGAAACCCTTTTTAGAGCCCTTTCCTACAGGTGATGTTGAGGAGTCCTCTGGAGGACCCTGTTTACCCTTGATTGACCATTGAGGCAGTTGTATGTTGTATATTAGTTTTTGATTTTCTTTCTCTTCACCCAGGTACTATGTTTCCAAATTCTCCTCATGTTATTTTACTTTTGGTACTGCTCTTTCATTAGAAACATTAAGGACAATGTTAGATTTAAGTTTGGGGGTGGGGAAGAACTTTTAGTTAGTTGCATTTTTGAAACTTCTAGCGTCACATAGTATCCGGTTAGCTAAGTTTGCATATTGTTTCTCACCGAAAAGATGAAAATCGGAATTGCTAGGGATAGCATTCTACTGAGACATTAAAGAAAAAGACATTGAGATCTTTGACATTCAGGAGAGAACTTGTACCTTTTAGAGGGTAATCGTGATGGACCTAACCATCCATGATGGAAAGGTAATTAGGCCAGAAGGAAATGCCAGAAACACAAAGCAACCTCACAATGTAGTCTTAGTTACTGGATTACGACTCTCTCTCAGTAAAAACTTATCATCATCAACAAGCGGAGCGACATCAAAATCTATGAAGAAAGTTGAAGACGTTTAAGGTTTAAAAGAAACAATAGAAAGGCATAATTCAAAAATCAAAGTTGAAAACTAGTTACAAGAAGTTATAAAAGCAAAGAAAATTAAACGATATAAGTTGTTGAAATTCATGAACCAAGACATTACAAGTTGCGAAGATCCAAGTACTATAGTACTTCTCTCATGGACATGTAATTTTTTGTCTTGTTATTATTGTGTCATTCAAAAAAAAATGAAAAAAAAAAAATTATTTGAATTTTTTTCAATAAGGCCATGGGTAAGAGAAATATATAAAGAAGTTTCAAGCAAGAAGAAGAAATTAAGGAGAAGAGTTAATTGTCAAGGTTTTACGAGGTTCGAGAGTTTATCATCAACAGTTGAAGCCGAAGAAGACGGTGTTTCTACTGAGCACTATGAGAGAGTCGAAGAGAGATGCATATTGGTTGCGTTAGTCCACTTTCCATCTGGCACAAGATCTTTCTAGCACTGGTTCAACTCATCACACGTAATTTGTCCAGCTGTGTAGCAGATGTCCCTCTCATCTTTATCTCTCTCCTAATATTATCCAGCTGTAAAGGGATGCATCTTACAATGTTTATCTAGCTGTGTAGCGGATATATCTTTATCTAGCAGTATTGTGGATGTGTCTCCCATTTTCTTATTCAGCTTTAGAGCTGATACCTTTAATTTCTCTGGCATTCTAGTTACTTGGAGATAGATTGAGAATATGTATGTCCTCATAGATCTTTGGATACTTGTGACCAATTAGAAGTCAGGTTTTGTAGGTACACCTCTGGTAAACCCTCCCGAGACAACACTCGGCCGCTAGGACCACCTAGCGGTTTAACGACTTGCTGCACGTGCTAAGTGTAGTTGTGATGCCTGCGACAGTGAGTTAGGATTTTATTTTCTAGATTAGATTTGCTCGAGGACTAGCAAATAATAAGTTTGGGGGTATTTGATAGACACATTTTTGTGTCTAAGTTGTCCTCAATTTTCTCTATGTTGGTACTCGATTTTGTACTTATTATGGTGTTTTGTGTATTTGTAGGTATTTTTGGGAAATAAACATTTTTGGAAAAATCGGCTCGAAAAATTATGCGGAGCACCCCCAGAGAACACCTACTATTCAGACTCTCAGTTTGGATAAGGGGCACCCAACTGATAAGGGGTACCCCATGGTTATTTGCACCCCAGGGTGTCACCTTCTAAACGTACCCCATCACTGGTTAAGGGGACTTCATCCTTTTTGTTTGAATTTAGAAAATGGCGGGAAAATTGGTTCTTTAACGGCCAGAATTAGGGTTGAGAATTTGAAGAAGTTTTAAGGAGATTCAACACCTGAATTTGATTGGGTTTGTTCCTCTGAGTGTAACAGGCATGGTATAGTTGTTCGTTTCAGCTGGATTTGTCTGGAAAATCAGTTAGAAGCGAAACAGGGGTTGTTCTCGGGTTTGTTTGGAATTTCTGGGAGTTTTGGAGACATTTAATCGCCCCAATGAGTTGTATTCGTCCTGTTAGGGTTGATCAGAGTTGGTAATGTATTTTGTTTCAACAAACTTGGGCTGCATCGTTGGATTGGAGCAAACAGAGCAACACGTACACGAAAGAAGTTTTTCACGGGTTTGCATGAGTTTTGGAGAGTTTGAACGTGTTTTGTGCATGTTTGTTGACTCGAGCAACAGTTTGGAACATGGAAGAGATAAATAAGGAGACTTTTCAGCTGGAAGACACGTGCAGGAGAAGAAAAAGGAAAGAATATCTTCCCGTGTCTGGCAGAGTAATTGAGAATTATTTCGGAGTTATTACTGTGATTTTGAGGCCCTGTCGACTATATATAGAGTGTTGAGGAGTTGTAGGAGGGGACGAAGAAATTGGAAGGGAACAGAGTGAAGAAATATAGAGATACAGAGATTTGTTGCTTCTGCCATTAGAGAAGAACACGAAGAACAATAGACTGCACAGAGCAGTCGTTTTCCTTAGTGTCGTATTTTTTAGAATTTCTGTAACACCCAAGCTGCAACATTTATCTTCATTGTTGATACGTATATAGTAACAACGATTTTTGCAACATCTCATCAGCGTTGCAAATCAATGTTTTATTATAAATCATCTCTGTAAGCACCTTTTTGAGCAATAAAAATGAATTTTGAGAGTGTTTCCAACATGATGAGCGGCTAAAAGTTCCCGGTGACCAAGGCAACGGAGGAAATTATTCACTTACGCGTGATTGGTAATTTTCTCTTAGAGTTTCAATTATTATTATTTAATTTAATTCACTAAGATCACTATAAGTATATGTTTTTATAAGATGAAAATGGTTTTCTTAATTAGTTGTGAATCACTTTGATGTCTTATGCTTAGAAATAATTCTTTGATAATTCATGCTTAGGGATTACAATTTAATGTTTGGAAACCTTACAGATTATAAGTGAATTAATGTGATAAAGAGCTTAATAATAATTCTTGAAATATTTTTTGTTGTCAACCAATCAGTTAAAGGAATATTGGAATCCGGAGTCTTGGTCTAGTTTTAAAATCTTCATATCACTTTTTATTTTGAGTTTGCTATATTTTTAAGTTTCATTAAGTCTAAAATCTATTGCTTTCGCAAGTCTTGAACGAACTATTACTACAACAACTTTGAAAAAACATCAATATCCAAGAATCAATCAAGTCGTATCCAACAAACAAGGATGAATATATCTACTTTGATTGATTTACTTAAAACATATACCAAGTGTGTTTTGAACTTGATGCTCAAACTGTAGTAGCAGCGGCCGAAGGAGACTACCAGAAAGTTAGATGGGAGTCTCAAACATTAGATTTGGAAGTTATTAATCTTTTTAGCAAGTACCCACTATGGTCTTGCAAGTTTATCAGTAAACCAACAGATAATCTGGCAAAACATTCATGTTTGTTTCAAATTAGTAGGAGTTGGATTAAACATTATATGCAGACACAAGAGGTGTAACCAATTCTGTCATCTAATAAAATTTCTTTTTAGTATAAAAAAAATGATTTACTTACAACATGTGATATTTCAATTATAAAGATAAAAAATATAATGCAGAATGGAACAAAATAGACACCAGAAATGTTGTTAACGAGGAAACCACAAATGCAGAAAAACCCCGGGACCTAGTCCAAATTGAAAACCAAATTGTATTAAACCGCTACAGACACTAGCCTACTATCAGAACTTCGGACTGGAATGTAGTTGAGACCGATTTAAACCGTCACAAAAATTCAATTACAGTCGCGCTCCTTACGCCTCGTGAATCCCAGCAGGACTCCGCACAATTGATTTCCTTATAAGCTGACATCCTTTACAGCCTAAGAGTTGCTTCAACTCAATTGAAGACTTTAAATTAAACCAATCTTCCTCCCACAGATAAACCTATATGTGATTTCCGTTCTGATCAAATATCAAGGTGAGGTAGGAAATCGATTGCAATAGACAAAGTCTAGCAAACCCCAAAATCCGGCCGTATGAATCACGAAAAGCAATCTAGATTATTACTCACCTCACAAGTCGAAACTTGTGGAATCACAAAGTCTGAGACGAAGATACTTTGTGATTTCTATTTATCTTGTTTGTTGAAGCAAGCTAAACAATCAAAACAAGATCAAGATACATGAACTATCAAGATAAAGATAGTTGAACCTGGCTTCATGAATCCCTAGGTCAAGTCTTTTTAATTGCTAAACCCTAGAAGGGTTTTATGGAGAAGACGACTGTAGTTTATAACTAGGACACACAAGAATAGTTTCAGGGATTCAAAGATCCCAGTTGTTTGAGGATCTCCTTATATAGACTTTCAAGATCAAGGTTGTTCTGGATTTAAGCTAAGGTAGCTTTGGAATAAAGCAATCAATAATCACCATTAAATGAAAAACTTGACTTGAGATTAACATAATAGAATATACACTTTGGTTAGGATTAACCATAACCGAAACGTGTACAATGACATGTTCATGAAGGTTAGCCGAAATTAGCCAATTGAACGATAAGCTTAACCATTCTCATATAACACTTTAAGACTTTAATCTCGAGTCACAAATGTGATTAATCATGTCTAAATAATGTTTTTAAAGAGTTGTTCAAATGCCTATTATCTAATAGAAATAATTATGATGCATCTGAAAATATTCAACAGGGTAAGTACGTGTACTTGGTGTTAGAGCATAGCTCGGTTGAACCCACCAAACGTTGGTATATCAAGTTTGGTTGTCATATTTTAGTATCAAAACTCATCTAGATTCGCTTGATTAAATACTAGAGTCAATTTCGTTTAGGTTAGACTAGAAAGTCTAGGAATGTTGAGACGTACAATTATTACTCCGAAGACCCGAAGAAAGTGAAGAAGTAATGACTACAACGATGACATCATCCTTCCTCTTGAATTTAGTAATATTGACTTGATCTTGTTTCCATTCCTAACATATCTTTCAAGTCGGATTATATTGAAAACATAACATGCGAAGATGTATATAAATAATACTCTAGTGGCTAGACTTGGTCATGAAATTATGATCAAAGTGCTAAGGAATTTATTGAATTACGAATTATAACGCTTATCTTTTGAACTTCGTAAATACGATATCGACATAATATATTGTATATAGTTGTTCGCATTATATAGATATGATTTCATCCTAGGAAACAATGTTTTATAATATTTGTTTAAAGGAAGTAGATATATGAACTTGTTTCATAATCGAAAGGAAATCATGATTGGTTAGGTTCTTTATTAAATATCTTTTGAATGACCAATATATGATGATAATTGAAAAAACGGGGGTCTAACAACCACACCCAATATTTTGATTAGCAATCTGTATGGACTAACTCCAATATATGAAAAAACGGGGGTCTAACAACACCACCCAATATTTCGCTTAGCAATCTGTATGGACTAAATCCAAAATACTTTGCTAGAGAATCAACTAGACAGTCAGACTCAATCTAGATTAAAGTATCTCAAGGAGTTAATATCTCTCTCTTGATTTGATTTTTACTCAAGCTAAAAACAATAGCGAGTCTTTATCAAATACAATGAATAACTTGGACGGTACCAAAGACCAATATCCAAGGATCGGTCAATATCAATCAACAACCAAAGGTTGGATTTCCAATTGATGATCTTAACGCCTAACCTGTATTATTTCAATTATATAAAATATAATTCGGAAAAGAAATAACACAGACACCAGAAGTTTTGTTAACGAGGAAACTGCAAATGCAGAAAAACCCCGGGACCTAGTCCAGATTGAATACACACTGTATTAAGCCGCTACATACACTAGCCTACTACAAGCTAACTTCGGACTGGACTATAGTTGAACCCCACTCAGTCTCCCACTAATTCAAGGTACAGTTGTAATCCTACGCCTCTGATCCCAGCAGGATACTGCGCACTTGATTCCCTTAGCTGATCTCACCCACAACTAAGAGTTGCTGCAACCCGAAATCGCAGACTTGATAGTAAACAAATCTGTCTCACACATAAAAGTCTATCAAAGGATAAATCTGTCTCCCACAGAAAAACCCTATGTTTTTGTTCCGTCTTAAGATGTAAAATCAAGGTGAACAGGAACCAATTGATAATCCGGTCTTATATTCGCGAAGAACAACCTAGATTAATCAATCACCTCTCAACAATCCTTCTTGACTACACAAGCGGTTTGTCGAGGAATTACAAACAGTGAGACGAAGATGTTTGTGACTTCTTTATCTTGCCTATCGGAGAACTCTCAAGATCTCAAGCCAATCAATAGATTGTACTCGTACGATAGAAGATGCAAGATCAGATCACACAACTACGATAAAAGTAGTATCGGTCTGGCTTCACAATCCCAATGAAGTCTTTAAGTCGTTAACCTGGTTTTAGAGAAGAAAACCAAAGGTTAAAGGAGAATCGACTCTAGCGAGCGCACTAGTATCACACAGACGTGTGGGGATTAGTTTTGCACAATGCTAGATGTATCCTTTATATAGCCTTCAAATCAGGGTTTTTCCTTAGTTATAAAGTAATCCATATTCACCGTTAGACGAAAACCTGATTTAGATTCAAGCTAATATTTCTCAACCGTTAGATCGAAAACTTAGCTTGTCACACACACTTGGGTAGACGTTTACTGGGTTTGTGAAAACCATGCCCAAACGTGTACGCATATGTTGGTTCAACATAGTAACCCAAAAGTTTAACCATATGAGCAATTCATATTAACCTAGTTTTTCCTTCACCATAACTAGTTCAATTGACTCAAATGAACTAGTTAGAGAGTTGTTCAACTGATATGAGATCTTATGTAACTACACAAGACACAACTGAAACAAAGATGATTCGATTCGATTGAATCGGCTCATGAACTTTATAGCCACGATTTGCATAAAGCATTCCTTAGTAATTTAAGTTTCATGTTCATAGCACATATTTAGATCATAACCACTGAAGCTCACAAACAAGTTCGCGGAGTTAAGGCAACCAGCAGAGTTTTCCAAACTCAGCAGAAAATCTCGGCAAAGAGACTTCCGCCAGTTCGCGGACTGAGTTCGCGGACTAAACACGCAAACGAGTTTTTGGAAAATCCCAACAGAAATTCTCGGTAAGAGAACTTCCGTCAGTTCGCGGACTGAGTTCACAAACTGAGTTCGTGGACTTGGCAAATACAATTACTCCGGTTTTTCTCAATCAACAAAGTTCGAAAACTTCGGATTAAGGAATACATGGTTATGTAATCTAAACTCTCATTCCAATCATTGAGACATTCTCAGAGGACGTTATATAACCGTTATTCACAGACCGTTTCATGTCGGAGCAATTCTCAAAATAATTGAAACTTTTCATGACTTTCGTCACTAGGTGAAGATAAACTTGATCAAAGCGAAACGTTTTACCAACACACGATTTCGAGAAAAAGATAAGTAGTGAATACTCAGTTCAAAATGTCAAATGTGTATGATCAAGTCTATATAGCATAAGAATTTTTGTCTCATAAGAAGTAGGAGATAGAATAGATAGAATTTTGAGTGATAGATAAGTTCAAGTCTCCACATACCTTTTTGTTGATGAAGTTCAACGGTTCCTTGAGTAGATCTTCGTCGTTGTATGATGAATCTCCATGAAGTCCTTGAGCTCAACTACACTTTTCTATCCTAGTCCGAGACTTAGCTATAATAGACTAGAAATCAAGACTCATAGTTTTGATCACTAACATTGACAAACATGCTTGATATAGCAACGCATGCGAGGTCGATCGAGCTATGCTCTAACAATCTCCCCCTTTGTCAATTTTATTGACAAAACTATTAATACAAATGGAATACAAAAAAGATAAACTTTAGTGGCTCTTATTCCATAGTCTAATCTTCAACGTTCCTTGAAATCTTCGTCCTTCCAAGTACTCGAATGATCCCAAAGGTTGTAAGTTTAGCACCACCGTTGTTGAAGATCCGTAGCTATAACAATGAGAGAAATCGAGATTCTCGGTCATTATTATACAGTGTCATAGTATCATTATGTAATATCAAAGTTAAATTGCATCATGACTTTAACAACAATACTATGGTGATATGTATCACTCCCCCTTAGTCAATACTCCATCTCGATCATAGAAACCACTCCCCCTTACACAATGATCCGAAAACCATATGTATTTGTAGTGTGAACTACATTATTTCTCCCTCTTTTTGTCAATAAAATTGGCAAAGGTAAAAGAACGGGATCATAATGAAATTTCCACAAGAGATATTTCATAGACTAAAAGAAAAAATACATACCAACTTAATTTAGATGCAATCATAAAGCCGAAGCTAAATGCATTCATTAAGGAGTTTTAAGATACAAGATAACCCCTATATAATTCCACAGCCGCACACCCCGCAAGATATTACCATTAAGCACAAGTTCAAAAGAACTCTCCCCCATTTGATGTCATTCCCGAAAGAACAACAAGAGCGACCTTAATTTCGAAAGAAAAGAAGGATTTTTTAATTGGACACCAAAAACCATGGAAATGATTTTCTATATCCAAAACTCAACCAAATTAATCACAAGTAAATTCATGATTAATTTAATCGGAATACGCAACTAAATCAAACCACAAAAGTGATCAATTTAATTGATCGTGCTCAACATAAGAAAACTCATGGAGCTACGACTAAGATAACCACACGGAGATGACTACTTTAATCGTTCAAATACTCAACATAAGGAAAACCTTAAGGAATATGCGACTACATCAACCAGTAGAACATGATTAGTATAGGCGTTCATATACTAAACACAAGAACTTGTGGAATATATGAAAACTCAACTAGATTAATTACAAGAGACCCTATAATTAATCTAATTGGAATACACAACCAAACTAATCACCGAAGCAATCAATTTAATTGTCAAAAGATTTTTCTCGACAAAAGAAGACTTTCGGAGAAAATAACTAAATAACCAATCAAGATGATTAATTTAGTTCAAGAATGCTCAACATATAGCATCTCATGGAACAACCAACAAGGCCAATATTAATCGACATAGTTGTAAGGTGCTCAACATAAGATACACAATGGATCCTTCACGGTAAAACATAACAAAATGGATCAATGAAGATCAATACCGTGGATAACATACAAGGATCTATTCTATTTTCCATCACTATTTGCATAACGACATAATAGACTTTATCCTTGTCAAACAAAAGATTTCATCTTATTTTACATCAAATAAATGACTGCATAGGCATAACTTTTGTAATTTGTCAAAAGTCCATTCGTCCTTTTATCAATACGAATATCAATTTATGAACGACTTTACTTTTGACACAATATGGGACCTTCAAGTTCACGGACGCAAACAATACATATCCCATAAAAATATTGCAATACTTCAAAACAGATTAATATTGCAATAATATCATCCTCCAAATATTTTAAGAATTTAAAAACCTAAAAAATAACATAAGAAGATGAAAACAAAAATAGCTATGTGTAGTCACAATCTTCGCTATTCAAAACGCTAGTTATTCTTCCTACTAAATCAAAAGGAAGACTTACTAGGTATTGTAGATCTTTCTCAGGGCATCTACAGATAACTCCTTCTTGTTATTGAAAAACCCATTGATTATGGGATCGTTCAATTCTTCTAAATCTTCAGAAATATCAGTTAACTCACTAAGTTCCCTTTTTAGATCACGCAAGGTATTCTTGGTTAGAGACAACCTTTGTTCATAGTGAGTTATTTCTTCCATAGAGGAAACGATTCGATATTTTAAATCATTTCTCTTGCTGATGAAGTATTTCACCATTTCTCTAAAATGATTATCAGCACGACAAACATAAAAGAGACAGTTAAAGGAAGAACTTTTTCTATTGATTGTAGACTTCTTCTCTATCAACCTTGAGGAAGTAATTCCTTTGCACAAATATACTTTGACTGCTTCTACTGCATCACTTTTGGAAGCGCCTCTAGTTACAGGAGCCATGAAAACGTATGCAAAGAAAGAAGAAGATAAAAAGACTTATAAGTGTCAAACCCTAATCCTTGACACAGTCTTCCACAATTTAAGGATCCACAATCAATATCGTTAGCAGGATATTTTCTTAACAAACATAGATACATACTTGAGCCACAAGATGCAGAGCCTCAGCCTCTCAAGCTAAGAATGAGGATGCAGGTGTCTCCGAGCTCAACCAGAGACAAAATGAGCCAGATGCTCCCCTTGCTTGTCAAGGCTTGTTTTATAAACATGTTTCCTCCTCCTTATGATTCTGGAAGCATTGGTTTTGCACGACCTTTGATTATCCAGATTCAACTTTTGCATGTTCTCTTGTAGTTTAGAAATTCTTTTGTTCCTCTGCTTGAACCTCCAACACGTGTTTTGAACATGATTTGCATTTCCACAAAACGAACAAACCGACGATCCTTTGTCTTGTTGAAGTGCCTTATGTTTATCACAACTGCCAGCTTTTGTTTTCCCATGACACTTAGGAACATAGTTGATGATACCTGCAGTCTTGCTCTTAAATCCTAAACCATTAGTGTTTCCAAAGGATTTCTGACCAAATAACATTGCTGAGATTTTATCAGAACTTCCAGATAATCATTGAAGATCATCTTTGAGAGTATTAATCTCTTTTTCCTTTAGAAAAATGATCCTGGTGAGTTGATCATTAAGACAATCTATCTCAAGATCTTTCACTTGGATTAAAGATTCCAGTTTCTTCAATAAAGCTTTTAATTGAAGATTTTCTTGAAGGACCTTTTTGTTCAAGAAATCGAATATCTCTATGGCAGACTCAATTTCTGAATCAGATTTTGAGTGTATGGAGGTTTCTGCCGCGAGAGTTGTAGATTCACATCCAACAGACGTATTCAAGACGTCGACACAAAGAGATTTATGTTCCATAGAATCTTTAGAAGCAATAGCTGATAGGGGATGTTTACCACATCTAACGCTCCTCTTTATAACATCCTTGATCCTTTCTGTTAACAACGGTTTATCGAACCGATAACCAGATGAACAACACTCATCATCCCAAGATAAGTTAGAGGATTTACTTGTCTCGGAAACAGTGTTGAATGCAAAGGTTTGAACAGAATTTAGATCATGAATTGTCACCTGTCCACAAGAGGTATTCGTGGAAGGAGTGTTGAGGTTGTTTCCTCCATTGATGGCATGTTTCTTAGAAACGTATCTCTTGTCTTCAAATACAGTTTCTAAGATATCCCAGGCTTCTTTAGACTTAGTGCAAGTAGCCACATAATACTGAAGATATGGGGTAACGGCCTGTCTGATAGCATTTAATCCAAAAGAGTTTTGCATTGCAGCAAGAGATTCTTCAGGACTATAACTATCAACCTCCTTTGGTATAAATACATCTTCTTTTGTATTAACCGGAGGATTATAGCCTTTATTAATACATACCCAGGTTTGAAAATCACATGCTTGAAGATAACCCCACATTGAAACTTTCCATGCTGAGTAGTTTGAGCCATCAAAGATTGGTGGTAAGTTAATAGAGATAGCACCTCTGTCCATAGAGTCAGATCGCTACAAACACAGACTGATGAGGTCTTAAACGTGTTTGCCTGCTCTGATACCAATTGAAAAAGCGGGGGTCTAACAACACCACCCAATATTTCGCTTAGCAATTTGTATGGACTAACTCCGAAATACTTTGCTAGAGAATCAACTAGACAGTCAAACTCAATCTAGATTAAAGTATCTCAAGGAGTTAATATCTCTCTCTTGATTTGATTTTTACTCAAACTAAAAACAATAGTCAAATACAAGGAATAACTTGGACGGTACCAAAGACCAATATCCAAGGATCAATCAATATCAATCAACAACCAAAGGTTGGATTTCCAATTGATGATCTTAATGCCTAACCTGTATTATTTCAATTATATAAAATATAATGCGGAAAAGAAATAACACAGACACCAGAAGTTTTGTTAACGAGGAAACCGCAAATGCAGAAAAACCATGGGACCTAGTACAGATTGAATACACATTGTATTAAGCCGCTACAGACACTAGCCTACTACAAGCTAACTTCGGACTGGACTATAGTTGAACCCAAATCAGTCTCCCACTAATTCAAGGTACAGTTATACTCCTACGCCTCTGATCCCAGCAGGATACTGTGCACTTGATTCCCTTAGTTGATCTCACCCACAACTAAGAGTTGCTGCAACCAAAATCGCAGACTTAATAATAAACAAATCTGTCTCACACGGAAAAGTCTATCAAAGGATAAATTCGTCTCCCACATAAAAACCCTATGTTTTTGTTCCGTCTTAAGATATAAAATCAAGGTGAACAGGAACCAATTGATAATCCGATCTTATATTCCCGAAGAACAGCCTAGATTAATCAATCACCTCTCAACAAGCCTTCTTGACTACACAAGCGGTTTGTCGAGGAATCACAAACAGTGAGACGAAGATGTTTGTGACTTCTTTATCTTGCCTATCGGAGAATTCGCACGATCTCAAGCCAATCAATAGATTGTACTCGTACGATAGAAGATGCAAGATCAGATCACACAACTACGATAAAAGTAGTATCGGTCTGGCTTCACAATCCCAATGAAGTCTTTAAGTCGTTAACCTGGTTTTAGAGAAGAAAACCAAAGGTTAAAGTAGAATCGACTCTAGCGAGCGCACTAGTATCACACAGACGTGTGGGGGATTACTTTTGCACAATGCTAGATGTCTCTTTTATATAGCCTTCAAATCAGGGTTTTGCCTTAGTTACAAAGCAATCCATATTCACCGTTAGATGAAAACCTGATTTAGATTCAAGCTAATATTTCTCAACCGTTAGATCGAAAACTTAGCTTGTCACACACACTTGGGTAGACGTTTACTGGGTTTGTGAAAACCATGCCCAAACGTGTACGCGTATGTTGGTTCAACATAGTAACCCAAAAGGTTAACCATATGAGCAATTCATATTAACCTAGTTCTTCCTTCACCATAACTAGTTCAATTGACTCAAATGAACTAGTTAGAGAGTTGTTCAACTGATATGAGATCTTATGTAACTACACAAGACACAACTGAAACAAAGATGATTCGATTCGATTGAATCGGCTCATGAACTTTATAGCCACAGTTTGCATAAAGAATTCCTTAGTAATTTAAGTTTCATGTTCAGAGCACATCTTTAGATCATAACCACTTAAGCTCACAAACAAGTTCGCGAACTTAAGGCAACCAGCAGAGTTTTCCAAACTCAGCAGAAAATCTCGGTAAAGAGACTTCCGCCAGTTCGCGGACTAAACACGCAAACGAGTTTTTGGAAAATCCCAACAGAAATTCTCGGTAAGAGAACTTCCGTCAGTTCGGGGACTTGGTACAGCCAATTCCTTTGGTTTCTCTCAATCAACAAAGTTCGAAAATTTCGGATTAAGGAATACATGGTTATGTAATCTAAATTCTCATTATCATTGAGACATTCTTAGAAGACGTTATATAGCCGTTATTCACAGACCGTTTCACGTCAGAGCGATTCTCAAAGTAATTGAAACTTTTCATGACTTTTGTCACTAGGTGAAGATAAACTTGATCAAAGCGAAATGCTTTACCAACACACGTTTTCGAGAAAAAGATAAGTAGTGAATACTCAGCTCGAAATGTCAAATGTGTATGATCCAGTCATATAGCATACGACTTTTTGTCTCATAAGAAGTAGGATATAGAATTGATAGACTTTTGAGTGATAGATAAGTTCAAGTCTCCACATACCTTTTTGTTGGTGAAGTTCCACGGTTCCTTGAGTAGATCTCCGTCGTTATATGATGAATCGCCATGAAGTCCTTGAGCTCAACTACACTTTTTTATCCTAGTCCGAGACTTAGCTATAATAGACTAGAAATCAAGACTTATAGTTTTGATCACTAACATTGACAAACATGCTTGATATAGCAATGCATGCGAAGTCGACCGAGCTATGCTCTAACAATATAATTTTAAGAGAATCAACTAGACAGTCAGACTCAATCTTAATAAAGGTATATCAAAGAGTTATATCTCTCTTTCTTGATTCAATACTTACTCAAGCAAATATAAATCTGTGAGTATAATTGAATACAAGAGAAAACACTTGAACGGTACCAAAGACCAATGTTCAAGTATCAATCAATTACAATCAACAACCAAAGGTTGGATTTCCCAATTGATTGATTCAAACGCACAACCTATGATATTTCAATTATATAACAAAATATAATGCGGAAAAGAAATAACACAGACACCAGAAGTTTTGTTAACGAGGAAACCACAAATGCAGAAAAACCCTGGGAGCTAGTCCAGATTGAACATACATTGTATTAAGCCGCTATAGACACTAGCCTACTACAAACTTACTTTGGTCTGGACTGTAGCTGAACCCCAATCAATCTCACACTGATCCAAGGTACAGTTGTGTTCCTACGTCTATGATCCCAGCAGGATACTACGCACTTGATTCCCTTAGCTGATCTCACCCACAACTAAGAGTTGCTACGACCCAAATTCGAATACTTTAATAAACAAATCTGTATCACACAGAAAAGTCTATGGTAATAGATAAATCTGTCTCCCACAGAAATACCTACGAGTTTTTGTTCCGTCTTCGGATAAATCAAGGTGAACATGAACCAGTTGATAAACCAGACTTATATTCCCGAAGAACAACTTAGTATTATCAATCACCTCACAATAATCTAAATCGTATGATGGCGAAACTAGATATTGTGGAATCACAAAGGATGAGACGAAGATGTTTGTGACTAATTTTATATCTTGCCTATCGGAGAAATCAATTTCAAGTCAATCCTTATGATTGTACTTAGTACGATAGAAACAACAAGATCAGATCACACAACTACGAGAAAGTAGTATCGGTCTGGCTTCATAATCCCAATGAAGTCTTCAAGTCGTTAACCTACAGTATCTTGATAGAACCCTAAGGTTAAAGGAGAATCGACTCTAGCTAATATAACTAGTATCACACAAGAGGTGTGGGGATATAGTATTTCAAATCAGGGTTTGCAATAAATCTTAGCTTAGTAACAAAGCATTCAATATTCACCGTTAGATGAAAACCTGATTAGATTCAAGCTAATATCTTTCAACTGTGAGATCGAAACTTAGCTTATTACATACAAATGAAATGCACGTTTGTGTAACCGTACCCAAACTTGTACATCTAGTTGGTTCAACAGTAGTTAGCCAAATGGTTAGCCATATGAGCACTTTCATATCAACCATATTCTTCTTTACCACAACTAGTTCAAATGACTCAAATGAACTAGTTAGAGAGTTGTTCAATTGCTTAGATCTTTATAATAGACACAATTGAAACAAAAACGAATTGATTCACTCGAATCTATTCATGAACTTTATAGTCACGGTTTGCAAACTTGCATTCCTTAGTTTATATAAGTTTAAGTTCACGAATAATCGTTTTTAGAAAATATCCAACTTAAGTACGCGGACTGGTACGCGGACTTAAGTACCTGGAATAAGTTTGTAAATAGTTCACAAACTCTAGCAGATTTTCTCGGGAAGAAAACCTCTGACAGTACGCGGACTGGGTTCGCAGACTCTGTTCCGGTTTTCCTGATCAACAAAGTACGCATACTTTGGTTCAAGGAATAAGGACTTATACATGTATGAGTTATCACACAATGTTTATATCCGAAAATGGTTATATAATCTAAACTCTCATTTCAATCATCGAAACATTCTTAGAGGTCGTTATATAGTTGTTGTTCACAAACCATTTTTCGTCAAAGCCATTTTCAAGTGATTGAAACTTAACATGACTTTCGTCACTAGTAAAGATGAACTTGGCCAAAGCGAAAGCTTACCAACACATATTTCGAGAAATAGATAAGCGAGTTAAACTCGGCTCGAAATAGCAAATGTGTATAATCAAAGTCTATATAGCAAAACGACTTTTGTCTCAAGATAGGAGATAGAGTAGATAGACTTTTGAGTGATAGATAAGTTCAAGTCTCCACATACCTTTTAATCGATGAAGTTCCACCAGTTCCTTGAATAATTCTTCGTCTTTGTATGATGATCGCCATGGAGTCTTGAGCTCAACTACAATTTCTATCCTAGTCCGAGACTTAGCTAATAGTAGACTAGAAATCAGGACTTATAGTTTTGATCATTAATATTGACAAACATGCTTGAGATAGCAACGCATCCGAGTTCGACCGAGCAGTGCTCTAATAATCTCCCCCTTTTTCAATTTTAGTGACAAAACTATCAATACATATGAAATACAAAAATAGATAAACAAACTTTTGTAGCTCCTCTTCCACATGCCTGATCTTCTTGGTTCTTCAACATTACTCAAAATCTTCGTCACTTCCAAGTACTCCAATGATCCTAAAGGTTGTAAGTTTAATATCACCGTTGTTGTCCGTAGTCATAACAATGAGAAAACAAGAATTCTCAATCATTTTTATACAGTGTCATAGTATTA
The DNA here is from genome assembly GCF_003573695.1 of Papaver somniferum. Taxonomy (NCBI): domain Eukaryota; kingdom Viridiplantae; phylum Streptophyta; class Magnoliopsida; order Ranunculales; family Papaveraceae; genus Papaver; species Papaver somniferum. The sequence continues at coordinate 62,251,209 of NC_039360.1, read as the reverse complement.
TTATCCAACATCAAAGTTCAATTGTATCACAACTTCGACAACAATACTATGGTGATACTCCCCCTTATTCAATACTCCATTTCACATGGAAACCACTCCCCTTACATAATGATCCGAAAACCATATGTATTTGTAGTGTGAACTACACATTAATTCTCCCCATTTTTGTCAATGAAATTGGCAAAGGTATGAAAACTATTGGGATCCTAATGAAATTTCCATAGAGGCATTTCATGACCAAAAGCAAGCACATATCAACTTTTTAGATACCATCATATAGCCGAAGCTAAATACATTCATCAAGGAGTTTATAAAGATACAAGATAACCCCTATAATATTCCACAGCCGCACTCCCCACAAAGAATTGGCAATTAAGCACAAGTTCAATTAAGAACTCTCCCCCATAAAATGTCATTCCCGAAAGAACAACAAGAGCGACCTTACTTTCACAAGAAAAGAAGGATTTCTTTGGACATAACAAATCACATACGAATATGAATTTGAATCCAAAAATACTCAATTAAATTAACCACAAGAAAACCCATGATTAATTCAATTGGAATATACAACTAAATTACCACAAGAGTGTGATCAATTCAATTGGTCATGCTCAACATAAGAGAAGTTACGGAGCCGCACAGTATATACATAAAATATGGATCAAGGAAGATCAATACTGCGTAATAGACAAGGATTCATTCTATTTCCCATCACTATTTGCACAATGACATACAATGGACGTAATCCTTGTAAACAAAAGTTCATCCTATCTTCCATCAATATTTGCATAATGACATAATAGGCTTAAAACTTTTGTAATGTCAAAAGATCATTCATTCTTTATCAATACATGCATATCGACATATGAAAAACTTAACTTTTGACAAAGTATGGGACAATCATAGTTCACAGACGCAAACACACATGTCCCATAACAAATTTTGCAATATATAAAACCATAAAGATTAATACTGCAAAAATCATCTTCCAAACAATTTTTAGAATTTAAACAAATAAATCTAAAACAATAAAGATGAAAACATTGGACAAAGCTATGTGTAATCACAACAATGGCTATTCCAAACTCTAGTTATTCTTCCTAAAAACATAAGAATAAAATTCTCTTAAGAAGATTTACTAGACAAAATAAAAACACAATTCACATATCATCTTCAACATCGGAAACACTCCAAGATGCTTGAATCATGTTCAATTCTTCCTTGAGCTCGGGAAACTTTGTTGTAACCAATGAAAATTATTCTTGCACACACTTTACCCTTGCATTGACCTTACACACACCCTTGTGAATTTTCTGAAGAAGACTCAAGGTGGTAGGATCACAAGAATCGTCAAGGGAATCATCTCTTTGTATTTTGCACACATTCTCCCTTATACGTTTGAAAGTACAGGGACGAACAGGTTTGGGAACCCCAAGAGAATTGCCAATTGAATCAAAACCACGTTCAAGGCAAATTTGACTAATCAAACAAGGGTAATCTAACTTCTTGTTGGTGAAGTCATTTGATAAATGATGAAGCCACAAATGTCGAGACTCGGAACACCCAATTCAAGGAAATATACCAATTTCGCAAACTCGCGACTCCACCGTGAATTCTCAATTGTGGAGGGACAAAGATTAGAGATACAGAGTTTTATGAAAGCCATCAAGGCCACACTAAGAACTTTAGTAGAAAACTTTCCTTGATTCCATGCAACTTTCTTACCACAAATACCAAGAGATATGTCTTCATGTGATGGTCGTTCATCACTCGGCCTAGGTAGACGAACATTACCCAACAAAATGTTGGTAATTTTCGAAATCAACTCTCTATTAACAAGAAACCTTTCTCTACTTATCATGGTTTTGAATTCCATTTTTCCGAGATCAACATCATGAATGTAGGCATAGAAAATTCTTGTGAGAGTATCAAATCCTTGACCAAGACCATCAAAGATGTTTCCAAGATTGAATTTTTCAAAGCAAACTAAATCCTCTGTCCACTAGACAAATTCAATTTCTTTTTTACAATAAAACCCATAGATGAAATCCTTTCAAAAACATTAGCAAAAAAATCATTAACAAACCTAACCCTAAGAGAGTTTTGGTCCAAAGGAAGATTCATGCTAGAAGAACTCAAGTCTTTTGAAACCTTAGAATTCATCATGAAATCTAGAAATGGGAAGGAACCAAGAGGAATTACTTACTTGGAATGAACCTTGAACACCCTTCCTTTCAATCTTCCTCCAAAAAAGTTTTAATGGAGGAAACACAAGAGCCCTAAAGAGCTCACGTACGCGTACCGATGGGATGAAGAAGAAGGTGCACGTACTTCCTTTTTATAAGATCCACTAATGGGCTTGGACCCGTTTATGAACCACTACCCCCAAAAGGAATGTGGGATTTTCTTTTGAATTTCATAAATCAAGATTGCATCCCGTGATAACACAATTTGTGAGAGAAGATGGATGCAGTAGAAAGCTCCATTTAAAAAAAATGATATTCTTAACCCAACTGTGCACAAATCAAACCATTTGTTGCCCCATCTCAAGATATATACAAATGGGGTAGTGCCAGGATTGTTACCAAGAGGCATGATGTCCAGAGGAATCCTCATGCAACATTTCTGGTTGATATTTGTGAGTAGTCCCAGTGATAAAATCAAAGTAATGATGATAATCAGGGTTGTCAGAGCTTTCTATCTTCTTTTTGATGTGACTGGAAAGAAGATTCTTCCGATTCCTTGACCCCGTGTCAAAAACATGAGAACCCACACTGGATCTACTTGTGTTGACAGAGTGTTCAGTTCGTACATCATTATTCCACAGTTTTACATGTACATAACTTTTATTGGGTCGATTATTAAACTTAACAGAATTAAGTTTTTCTAGGAATCTGAAAACGCTTTTAAATGCTCTAAATAGATCTTTGTCAATTGATCCATTACGATAGTATTTCTCAAACAGATTAAGAGTTAATCTAGTGAGAGTCCATATCTTTGAGCGTAACGAACGTTTTCTCAATCTTCCCTTCTTTTTAATTTTTTCTTTAGATTGTTTATCATCATCTAAGTTTTCAAGTTCTTAGATGACATGGGATTATTATAAGAACCCGAAGATTTTATCCATAATAATCTTTGAACAATCTTTAAGAAATTCTGGCGTGCATTACAGATGCCCAGAGCAAGTTTTCCAAAGAAATTTCCCATAGGACAATTTTTATGGATCAAACAAACACAAATTTTTAGGTTTATAGTGTTTTCCTACTCTGATACCAATTGAAAAAGTGGGGGGTCTAACAACCACACCCAATATTTCGATTAGCAATCTGTATGGACTAACTGCAATATACTTTTAAGAGAATCAACTAGACAGTCAAACTCAATCTTAATAAAAGTATATCAAATAGTTACATCTCTCTTTCTTGATTCAACACTTACTCAAGCAAATAGAAATAAGCGAGTCTAATTGAATAAGGAGAAAACACTTGAACGGTACCAAAGACCAATGTTCAAGTATCAATCAATTTCAATCAACAACCAAAGGTTGGATTTCCCAATTGATTGATTCAAACGCACAACCTGTGATATTTCAATTATATAACAAAATATAATGCGGAAAAGAAATAACACAGACACCAGAAGTTTTGTTAACGAGGAAACCGCAAATGCAAAAAACCCCCGGGACCTAGTCCAGATTGAACACACACTGTATTAAGCCACTACAGACACTAGCCTAGTACAAACTAACTTCGGTCTGGAATGTAGTTGAACCCCAATCAATCTCACACTGATCCAAGGTACAGTTGCGCTCCTACGTCTCTGATTCCAGCAGGATACTACGCACTTTATTACCTTAGCTGATCTCACCCACAACTAAGAGTTGCTACGACCCAAAGTCGAAGACTTTAATAAACAAATTTGTATCACACAGAAAAGTCTACGGTAATAGATAAATCTGTCTCCCACAGAAATACCTACGAGTTTTTGTTTCGTATTTTGATAAATCAAGGTGAACATGAACCAATTGATAAACCAGACTTATATTCCCGAAGAACAACTTAGTATTATCAATCACCTCACAATAATCTAAATCGTATGATGGCGAAACTAGATATTGTGGAATCACAAACGATGAGTCGAAGATGTTTGTGACTACTTTTATATCTTTCCTACCGGAGAAATTAATCTCAAGTCAATCCTTACGATTGTACTTAGTACAATAGAAATAACAAGATCAGATCACACAACTACGAGAAAGTAGTATCGGTCTGGCTTCACAATCCCAATGAAGTCTTCAAGTTGTTAACCTACAGGGTCTTGATATAAACCTAAGGTTAAAGAAGAATCGACTCTAGCTAATACAACTAGTATCGCACAGGAGGTGTGGGGATTAGGTTTCCCAGTTGCTAGAGTTCTCCCTTATATAGTCTTTCAAATCAGGGTTTGCAATCAATGCTAGCTTAGCAACAAAGCATTCAATATTCACCGTTGGATGAAAACCTGATTAGATTCAAGCTAATATCTTTCAACCGTTATATCGAAACTTAGCTTGTTACACACAAATGAAATGCAAGTTTGTGTAACCGTACCCAAACTTGTATATCTATTTAGTTCAACAGTAGTTAACCAAATGGTTAGCTATATGAGCACTTTCATATCAACCATATACTTCTTTACTACAACTAGTTCAAATGACTCAAATGAACTAGTTAGAGAGTTGTTCAATTGCTTAGATCTTTATAATAGACACAATTGAAACAAAAAGGATTTGATTCACTCGAATCGATTCATGAACTTTATAGCCACGGTTTGCAAACTTGCATTCCTTAGTTTATATAAGTTTAAGTCACGAATAATCGGTTTTAGAAAATAACCAACTTAAGTACCCGGACTTAAGTACCCGGAATAAGTTTGTAAATAGTTCACAAACTCTAGCAGATTTTCTCGGGAAGAAAACCTCTGACAGTACGCGGACTGGGTTCGCAGACTCTGTTCCGGTTTTCCTGATCAACAAAGTACGCATACTTTGGTTCAAGGAATAAGGACTTATACATGTATGAGTTATCACACAATGCTTATATCCGAAAATGGTTATATAATCTAAACTCTCATTTCAATCACTGAAACATTCTTAGAGGACGTTATATAGTTGTTGTTCACAAACCATTTTTCGTCAAAGCCATTTTCAAGTAATTGAAACTTAACATGACTTTCGTCACTAGTAAAGATGAACTTTGGCCAAAGTGAAAGCTTAGCAACACATATTTCGAGAAATAGATAAGCGAGTTAAACTCGACTCAAAATAACAAATGTGTATGATCAAAGTCTATATAGCAAAACGACTTTTGTCTCATGATAGGAGATGTAGTAGATAGACTTTTGAGTGATAGATAAGTTCAAGTCTCCACATACCTTTTAGTCGATGAAGTTCCACAAGTTCCTTGAGTATTTCTTCTTCTTTGTATGATGATCGCCATGGAGTCTTGAGCTCAACTACACTTTCTATCCTAGTCCGAGACTTAGCTAATAGTAGACTAGAAATGAAGACTTATAGTTTTGATCACTAATATTGACAAACATGCTTAAGATAGCAACGCATGCGAGTTCGAAACAAGTAACTCAAAATCGTTTGTGATTTTTAATAAAAATGGATAGATTAATCACAAGTATAATTAAGAGTAATGATTTACAATCAACAATGTTTATTTTGATAGTTTTAAAGAAAAATGGATGGTAAAGTTTCCTTTTAATCGATTGATGTTGTTAGAATTTTAATTTTAATTTGTGAGGGAAACGATTTGAATAGGCTTTGGTTTTGAAAGGGTTCCAAATTTAGAAGGATAAAACTTAGAATTGAATTTTAATAGTGAGGATAACTTAGTATTTTTTACCTTGTTTAGACACCCCTTATCTCTTTCTCTAGGTCGGGTGAGGAAATTTATAGGCCCTAAATAATTCACATAGGCCCCAAACTATAGCCAGGTTAGAATGAGTTGTAGGTTTCGTGGAAGAGACTGTGGAGTATAAGAAATATTGCTTCCAAGATTCAGCTGTTTATAAGGAGGGTGCTCAAGAATGGGTTTGTAGTAGCTAGTAATTTGATGAGACATATTAGTCGTATCAATGGTGACTGCATGCTATGCAGTAGAGAAATTGAAATTGTCGATCACCCATTTCTCCACTGTCAAGCTACTCATGTTGTGATGTTCGCCTCTCCTATGATCCTTAGAATTGGTTTAATGTTAAATAATTTTGTTCGAGACTTAATATCCAGATGGCTTATTGAAGGTGATGACTATAGTAAAATGAAGATGGGTGCTTTTATATTCTGAGAAATCTGGAAGTCTAGGAACAATATTACTTTCAATAAGGGTGAGTTTGATATTCCTATTATCATAAAAGAAGCTTTGTATTGGTACAATCTTGATTTTACCTCGGATGAGATAATGACAACTCCTACTGAAGCTGATATCTTAGAATCTCATAAGGATACTTGGGAACCTCCGACCTCAAACAAAATTAAGATTAATTTTGATGGTGCTACTGGAACTAAAGGATATGCATACAATGCTATTGCGAGAGATAATAAGGCGAGTTTTCATGGGTATCAGAGTAGAGTTCTTAACTTCTCCATTGTAGTTGAGGTAAAAACTTATGGGGTATTACTTTCTACTGGGTTGGCTATCAACAAGGGATGAAGGGATATAGTGATTGAAGGAGATACGTTAACCATCATCATCACTTTAAAATATAAACATATTCCATTCCCATGACGTATCCAGTACACTATGAGCAGAATCAGAGATTGTTTGGTGCGGTTTAACTCTGTCGATTTCAGCTTTGTCAAAAAGGAGGTCCACAATGTGGCTCATTTCTTATCAACGCTTGTTGTGACCACCCGCAATTCTGATGTGTTCTATTTACTTTTAGGTTATTTTTCTTTTTTGTTGTCTGTTCCTATTAAAAAAAAAGGAATTTGAAAGGATCCTTCCTCATTAAAAAAAAAGAAATAATAAAAAAAATGAAAAAAATGAAAAAGATATTTAATTATAAAATAAAAATATTCGTAATTTTAAACTTGTTGCTGAACTTTGCAAGTTTGTCCGCAACTTTATTCATAACCGTGAGTTTTAATGGCGTATTAAGTTATGAAGTTTAGTTTTGTGGATTAATTATGTAGTTATTAATCAGTGGAGAAAGAAAAGTTTATTTGTGGTCAAGAATTTATGAAGGGAGAAGTGGAATTTTTGATATCACCCGTTTAATTCCTGGTCAACTTTGTTTGACCAAAAGTCAGCTTTTCCCCAACTGTGACCACCCGCACTTCTGATGTGTTCTATTTACTTGTAGTTTTTTTTTTTATTTTTTTCTTTTTTGTTGTATGTTACTATTAACAAAAAAAAAATAAAAAAAATAAAAAAATGGAATTTGATGGGATCCTTCCTCATTAAAAAAAAAGAAAAGAAAGATATTCAATTAAATTAAAAATACGTGCAAGTTTTAGCAAACAAAGCAATTCCTAACTGATTTCCCGCCTGCCAACACTTTCCTACTCATCTTTCTACACCCCCACACAGTATACCCTCGAAGAGGCCATTCAAGAAACCCATTTCTCTTCTTTCTCAAGATTTATAATGGAAATATCACTCACTCTCTGCATTCTCTAGTAAAGAATCATCCATGGCGGAAACCACCGCTACCAGAGATCAACTTAGCTTAGAAATTGGGTCTTCCCCCAAATCCATCATCAAATCAACCAAACAATGGGATGAATCTTTTCAAGAACAAACTATATCCTTCTTCAATTTCTGTTCTCGGAGGAAGAAGAAATCTAATACTTGGATCATTTCACTCTTTGTTGTTCTTCATGTTGGGTATATTACTAATAAAGTAACTGAGAAGAAGATACTTAGCTCAAAATAATGTTGCTGATGTTGCTGCACAGAAAATGTAGAGGCACGTAGACTACGCTGTCCTAAAGGCAATATCGCCTGCCACTCCTCTGAGATGCTACAACAGTTGGCGAGTCACCTCCAGGATACAACTACAGTTAGTACCCCTCAATGTAGCATACAATGAGGGTACCCTTAGAGCTTGGCAGAACTTAAAACAGTAGAAGAGATGTTTACAGAAAAACTGAGGGAGAGTAGAAGAGATATTTCTCTGTGGTGTGTATTTTCTGAGATTACAACTACTCTCTTATATAGTGTTTGTGTAGTTACAAACAAGAAAGAAAACCCATGCGTATGACAGAAAAAACTGGTTATGTTGGGTTAAAGATAGTGCAACAAAAGTTGTTTTGTCAGGCATGGAGCAGTGTGTTGCTGCCAAGCCAAATACGTACATACAAGGGATCCAGGACAAAACACGTACAAACAAAGAAGCCAAGACAAGCACGTTCAGACAAAGAAGTCAGGACAAAAATCGTGCAGACAAAGAAGCCAAGACAAGCACGTTCAGACAAAGAAGTCAGGACAAAAGAAAAGATTCTTCTACTTGTGTGGAAAACACGTACCAAAAATTTCAGCAAAAAGATAGGATCTAATACACCCACACCCACACCCGAACCCGAGCCCGACCTGACCGACCGGACGGACGGCGGCGGCGGCGTGCGTGCTTCTGTGCGAAGCACCGCGCGTACGGGAAAGGCAACCTTGCCCTAGTCTAAGCCTCCCCCCCAAGCGCAAAAGTCTAATGACCCAAGGGCCATGCCCTTATAGCCAACTCTATGGTATTTATGTCTAAAACTCTTTAGATTTTAGTCAATGTGGGACTATTGTTTTATCTATTCAAAAGAAAAAACAATTAATGGGCAATAGGTCTAGGGATCAAAACATAGTCCATGGAAAAATTGGTAATTTTAAAGCGTTTTTTTCTAACAATCCCCCACATGAATGATAAAACATATCGACGAAATACGAGAAAACATAATACATCAATATTAGGCTAAGGTGTCCCAGAGATTGAACCTTAACATAGTGAGAGGTTACCGGAACTGCTTGTTGTTTCGGTGAACACAATGTCTTGAACCGTCAACAGTGAGTGCAATTCAGAAATAACAACCACACTTTGATGTCTCAAAGAAAAAGAAAGCTGCCAAGCTCTTGCCGTTGTGCCCGTTTTGGCCGTGGGCTAAATCCCGGACTTAATGAATGTCTCTAGAGAAAAAGCTCAAATTCTCATAGGAAGCGGCCCCACTTCCAACATCCACATAGGTGAGTCCATTAAGAGTGTCCTGCCACACTCCGCTTTAAGTAAAGCCATGGAACTCATTAAGATCCTGACAGATCATCCTAAAACATGCAGGCAACACTATCATACGGTTACACCATAGGGAGGGACAAAGATAGTGCTTTCTCTCGACATCACCAAAAATTAGTTATCTCATTGAACCTTGATCTTGGAGCTCCATTCACAAGGTTGAGTGTCCTTCATGGCGATTTATTCTATGAGCTTGAGTCCCATCCCCTTCGATGTGGATCTAACTACCTCTCTAGATAACCCTTTCGTCAAAGGATCTGCAATATTCTCTTTAGACCTTACAAAGTCTATAGAGATGATGCCAGTAGAGAGTAGTTGTTTCACTGTCTTGTGTCTTCTTCGAAGATGTATAGACTTTCCGTTGTATACACTATTCTTTGCGCATCCAATAGCAGCTTGACTGTCACTGTGGATTGCGATCGAAGACACAGGCTTGGGCCAGAGTGGAATTCCACCCAGGAAACCTCGTATCCATTCAGCTTCCTCTCCAGCTTTCTCCAAGGCTATAAACTCAGACTCCATGGTGGATCGGGCTATACATGTCTGTTTGGTAGACTTCCATGACACAGACGCACCACCAAGTGTGAAGATGTACCCGCTAGTGGATTTGCACTCATCTGAGTCTGATATCCAGTTAGCATCACAATACCCTTCTAGCACAGCAGGATACTTCCCAAAACTTAGGCAATAGTTTGAAGTTCCTCTCAGGTACCGTAGAACTCTGTAGAGAGCATTCCAGTGATCCTGCCTAGGGTTGCAAGTGTACCTGCTTAATCTACTCACAGTATAAGCAATATCAGGTCTTGTACAGTTCATTAAATACATAAGACTGCCAATAACACGAGAATACTCAAGTTGATCAATACCCTCACCCTTGTTCTTTTTCAATTTGCAATTGGGATCATAAGGAGTAGTTGCAGGTTTAGCATTTTCATGATTAAATCTCTTAAGAACAGTTTCAACATAATGAGATTGACTAAGACTATATCCATCAGACATCTTTCTGATTTTCATCCCTAAGATTACATCAGCAGGCCCTAAGTCTTTCATGTCAAAGTTTTCGTTAAGCATGATTTTAGTGGTATTGATACTATCAAGGTTACTTCCTAATATGAGCATATCATCAACATATAGGCACACAATAACATGAGAATCATCCACAGATTTAATGTACACACATTTATCAGATTCATTAACCTTGAAGTCATTAGATATCATTACATGATTAAATTTGTCATGCCACTGTTAGGTGCTTGTTTTAAACCATACAAAGATTTTTTCAGTTTGCATACTTTATCTTCAAAACCTTTCACAACAAAACCTTCCGGTTGGTCCATATAAATTTCTTCATTCAAATCACCATATAAAAAAGCAGTTTTAACATCCATCTGATGTATATGCAAATCATAAATAGAAGCAATAGCAATCAGCATCCGGATAGAAGTGATTCTAGTGACCGGTGAATAGGTATCAAAGAAATCTAATCCTTCCTGTTGTTTGTACCCCTTAGCTACCAACCTAGCTTTGTGTTTTTCTATAGTTCCATCTGTTCTAAGTTTCCTTTTGAAGACCCACTTGCAACCTATGGTTTTACTACCAGGAGGTAAGTCTACAAGCTCCCAAGTTTCATTTTGTTGAATGGAATCCCACTCATTATTTGAAGCTTCTTCCCAGAAGGGAGCTTCCGGAGAAGTCATAGCTTCCTTATAGGTTTGGGGTTCAGACTCTACCGTAAGAGTCACAAAATCTGGACCGAAACCTTTCTCGGTTCTGACCCTCTTACTTCTTCTAGGTTCGGTTTCAGCATCTAGATACGGGGGTTGACTAGTCGAAGGAACATCTGAGAGATCATCGCGGACCCTTTTATGAGGTCCAGACCCTAAAGGGAAAATGTGTTCGAAAAACACTGCATCTCTGGATTCCATTATGGTGTTCTCACCAATTACCATGAACCTATAAGTACTAGTGTGCTCAGGATATCCTAGGAAAACACAATCTACAGTTTTTGGTCCTATTTTGGTTTTCTTGGTACGAGGAGTGGCCACCTTGGCCAAACACCCCCACACTTTAAAGTATGCATATGACGGTTGTCTTCCTTTCCACAACTCATATGGAGTTTTGTCGGATTTCTTAAATGGAACTCGGTTCAAGATATAGCAAGCAGAGAGAATTGCTTCCCCCCACAGGTTCGAAGGTAGCCCTGAACTAGCTAACATAGCGTTCACCATATCTATGAGTGTTCGGTTTTTCCTTTCAGCTACTCCATTCGACTCAGGTGAATAAGGTGCAGTAGTTTCATGAATGATGCCATTAAGTTTGCAGAATTCTCCTATAGGTATCACATACTCACCGCCTCGGTCCGACCTAAGAGTTTTAATAGTAACACCTCTTTGGTTTTCTACTTCAAGTTTATATAATTTGAAAGCGTCTAGGGCTTCATCTTTACTTCTAAGAAGATAAACCTGACAGTATCTTGAGTGATCATCTATAAAAGTGATGTACCATTTTTTCCCACCTCTAGTTGGTGTTGATTTCAAATCTCCCAAATCGGAGTGGATTAGTTCTAGGGGAGTTGTACTACGTTCAACCTTTTTGTTAAAGGGTTTTCTAGCATATTTAGATTCAACACAAATTTCACATTTATGACCTCTGTCAAATTTCACATTTATGACCTCTGTCAAATGTCCGGGACGTGATAAGATTCTGAGATAGGATCTAATACACCCACACCCACACCCACACCCACACCCACACCCGAGCCCGACCGACCGACCGACCGGACGGACGGCGGCGGCGGCGTGCGTGCTTCTGTGCAAAGCACCGCGCGTACGGGAAAGGCAACCTTGCCCTAGTCTAAGCCTCCCCCCCAAGCACAAAAGTCTAATGACCCAAGGGCCATGCCCTTATAGCCAACTCTATGGTATTTATGTCTAGAACTCTTTAGATTTTAGTCAATGTGGGACTATTGTTTTATCTATTCAAAAGAAAAAACAATTAATGGGCAATAGGTCTAGGGATCAAAACATAGTCCATGGAAAAATTGGTAATTTTAAAGCGTTTTTTCTAACAATCCCCCACATGAATGATAAAACATATCGACGAAATACGAGAAAACATAATACATCAATATTAGGCTAAGGTGTCCCAGAGATTGAACCTTAACATAGTGAGAGGTTACCGGAACTGCTTGTTGTTTCGGTGAACACAATGTCTTGAACCGTCAACAGTGAGTGCAATCCAGAAATAACAACCACACTTTGATGTCTCAAAGAAAAAGAAAGCTGCCAAGCTCTTGCCGTTGTGCCCGTTTTGGCCGTGGGCTAAATCCCGGACTTAATGAATGTCTCTAGAGAAAAAACTCAAATTCTCATAGGAAGTGGCCCCACTTCCAACATCCACATAGGTGAGTCCATTAAGAGTGTCCTGCCACACTCCGCTTTAAGTAAAGCCATGGAACTCATTAAGATCCTGACAGATCATCCTAAAACATGCAGGCAGCACTATCATATGGTTACACCATAGGGAGGGACAAAGATAGTGCTTTCTCTCGACATCACCAAAAATTAGTTATCTCATTGAACCTTGATCTTGGAGCTCCATTCACAAGGTTGAGTGTCCTTCATGGCGATTTATTCTATGAGCTTGAGTCCCATCCCCTTCGATGTGGATCTAACTACCTCTCTAGATAACCCTTTCGTCAAAGGATCTGCAATATTCTCTTTAGACCTTACAAAGTCTATAGAGATGATGCCAGTAGAGAGTAGTTGTTTCACTGTCTTGTGTCTTCTTCGAAGATGTATAGACTTTCCGTTGTATACACTATTCTTTGCGCATCCAATAGCAGCTTGACTGTCACAGTGGATTGCGATCGAAGACACAGGCTTGGGCCAGAGTGGAATTCCACCCAGGAAACCTCGTATCCATTCAGCTTCCTCTCCAGCTTTCTCCAAGGCTATAAACTCAGACTCCATGGTGGATCGGGTTATACATGTCTGTTTGGTAGACTTCCATGACACAGACGCACCACCAAGTGTGAAGATGTACCCGCTAGTGGATTTGCACTCATCTGAGTCTGATATCCAGTTAGCATCACAATACCCTTCTAGCACAGCAGGATACTTCCCAAAACTTAGGCAATAGTTTGAAGTTCCTCTCAGGTACCGTAGAACTCTGTAGAGAGCATTCCAGTGATCCTGACCAGGGTTGCAAGTGTACCTGCTTAATCTACTCACAGTATAGGCAATATCAGGTCTTGTACAGTTCATTAAATACATAAGACTGCCAATAACACGAGAATACTCAAGTTGATAAATACCCCCACCCTTGTTCTTTTTCAATTTGCAATTGGGATCATAAGGAGTAGTTGCAGGTTTAGCATTTTCATGATTAAATCTCTTAAGCACAGTTTCAACATAATGAGATTGACTAAGACTATATCCATCAGACATCTTTCTGATTTTCATCCCTAAGATTACATCAGCAGGGCCTAAGTCTTTCATGTCAAAGTTTTCGTTAAGCATGCTTTTAGTGGTATTGATACTTTCAAGGTTACTACCTAATATGAGCATATCATCAACATATAGGCACACAATAACATGAGAATCATCCACAGATTTAATGTAAACACATTTATCAGATTCATTAACCTTGAAGCCATTAGATATCATTACATGATTAAATTTTTCATGCCACTGTTTAGGTGCTTGTTTTAAACCATACAAAGATTTTTTCAGTTTGCATACTTTATCTTCAAAACCTTTCACAACAAAACCTTCTGGTTGGTCCATATAAATTTCTTCATTCAAATCACCATATAAAAAAGCAGTTTTAACATCCATCTGATGTATATGCAAATCATAAATAGAAGCAATAGCAATCAGCATCCGGATAGAAGTGATTCTAGTGACCGGTGAATAGGTATCAAAGAAATCTAATCCTTCCTGTTGTTTGTACCCCTTAGCTACCAACCTAGCTTTGTGTTTTTCTATAGTTCCATCTGTTCTAAGTTTCCTTTTGAAGACCCACTTGCAACCTATGGTTTTACTACCAGGAGGTAAGTCTACAAGCTCCCAAGTTTCATTTTGTTGAATGGAATCCCACTCATTATTTGAAGCTTCTTCCCAGAAGGGAGCTTCCGGAGAAGTCATAGCTTCCTTATAGGTTTGGGGTTCAGACTCTACCGTAAGAGTCACAAAATCTGGACCGAAACCTTTCTCGGTTCTGACCCTCTTACTTCTTCTAGGTTCGGTTTCAGCATCTAGAGACGGGGGTTGAATAGTCGAAGGAACATCTGAGAGATCATCGCGGACCCTTTTATGAGGTCCAGACCCTAAAGGGAAAATGTGTTCGAAAAACACTGCATCTCTGGATTCCATTATGGTGTTCTCACCAATTACCATGAACCTATAAGCACTAGTGTGCTCAGGATATCCTAGGAAAACACAATCTACAGTTTTAGGTCCTATTTTGGTTTTCTTGGAACGAGGAGTGGCCACCTTGGCCAAACACCCCCACACTTTAAAGTATGCATAGGACGGTTGTCTTCCTTTCCATAACTCATATGGAGTTTTGTCGGATTTCTTAAATGGAACTCGGTTCAAGATATAGCAAGCAGAGAGAATTGCTTCCCCCCACAGGTTCGAAGGTAGCCCTGAACTAGCTAACATAGCGTTCACCATATCTATGAGTGTTCGGTTTTTCCTTTCAGCTACTCCATTCGACTCAGGTGAATAAGGTGCAGTAGTTTTATGAATGATGCCATTAAGTTTGCAGAATTCTCCTATAGGTATCACATACTCACCGCCTCGGTCCGACCTAAGAGTTTTAATAGTAACACCTCTTTGGTTTTCTACTTCAAGTTTATATAATTTGAAAGCGTCTAGGGCTTCATCTTTACTTCTAAGAAGATAAACCTGACAGTATCTTGAGTGATCATCTATAAAAGTGATATACCATTTTTTCCCACCTCTAGTTGGTGTTGATTTCAAATCTCCCAAATCGGAGTGGATTAGTTCTAGGGGAGTTGTACTACGTTCAACCTTTTTGTTAAAGGGTTTTCTAGCATATTTAGATTCAACACAAATTTCACATTTATGACCTCTGTCAAAGTTTATTTTAGGAATGCAGCCTAATTTAGCAAGTCTTTCAATAGATTTGAAATTAACATGTCCTAGTCTATCATGCCAAACATGTGAGGAGTCACAAACATAAGCAGAAGAAGATGCATTATCATTCAAGTTCAAAGAAAGTACACTAAGCTTAATCATGTTATCAGTGACATATCCTTTTCCTACGAAGTCACCACCTTTAGAGATTACAACTTTGTTAGACTCAGCTACAAATTTAAAACCTTTTCCAAGTAAGATGGTTTCTGAGATAAGATTCTTGCATATGTCCGGGACGTGATACACGTCATTCAATGCGAGAGTTTTTCCTGAAGTGAGCTTCAATTCAAACTTGCCTTTTCCTACCACTTTAGAGGTAGAAGAGTTTCCCATAAACAATTTCTCATCGTCTCCTACTTTGTTATAGGAGGAGAAAGCATTTCTGAACTTACAGACATGCCTAGTGGCTCCAGAATCAAGCCACTAGTCTCTCACATTGGTCACATTAGAGACAAGGTTGACTTCAGACACCATGCCAGTAAAATATCCAGAATCATCTACTACGTTTGCCTTATTTTTCTGTTTAGGATCATTTTTGGTATTTTTAGGTGCCCTACAGTCCTTGGCCATATGACCAGTTTTCCCACAGTTATAGCAGTCGCCTTTGATGGTGTTTTTGGAGACACCACCCTTTGGCTTAAGATGGTTACCTTTGGAGTTACGCTGTTTGTTACGTTTACCATTTTTGCTGGATTCTCCGTGCCTTTTCTTTGACGCAGCATTATCGTCCAGGACATGAGCTTTGTTTGACATGTATTTGCTCAGCATCAGGCTCTTGTCTTTGCAGCACAGAAGTTCCTCCACCTGGATCTTTTTCCCCAGCTCCACCATGGTGATTTCACGATTCTTGTGTCGCAGCCTCCTCTTGTACTCGTTCCATGAGGGTGGTAGCTTTTCAATCACTGCAGATACTTGTAGAGATTCATCAATATGCATGCCTTCAGCAAGAATTTCGTTGATGAGTAGCTGGAGTTCGACGAATTGTTCTACAACAGGCTTTTCATCAGTCATCTTATATTCCAGGAACCTAGCCACCAAGAACTTCTTGCTTCCAGCAGCTTCAGCAAGATATTTTTCTTCTAGGGCTTCCCATAAATCAAAAGCAGTAAAATTCTCTTTTGCATTATAAAAGTCGTACAAGGAGTCATCCAGACAGTTAAGAATATGGTTTTTGCACATGTAATTTTTCCTAGTCCACCTATCCAGTCTATCTTCATAACCACGGTCATGAAGCCTTCTTGAGGGTCTTTCTAAGGCAACTTCATCTAGCCTTTGGTCTTTTAAGAAGAATAACATTTTGGACTGCCATCGTTTAAAGTCTTTGCCACTAAACTTTGGGGGTTTTTCTACAGTACTCTTTCCCATGTTGTTACAAAATATAGTAAAGAGGATATTGCCTTTAGATTGTTGGGTATATTACTAATAAAGTAACTGAGAAGAAGATACTTAGCTCAAAATAATGTTGCTGATGTTGCTGCACAGAAAATGTAGAGGCATGTAGACTACGCTGTCCTAAAGGCAATATCGCCTGCCACTCCTCTGAGATGCTACAGCAGTTGGCGAGTCACCTCCAGGATACAACTACAGTTAGTACCCCTCAATGTAGCATACAATGAGGGTACCCTTAGAGCTTGGCGTAGAAGAGATGTTTACAGAAAAACTGAGGGAGAGTAGAAGAGATATTTCTCTGTGGTGTGTATTTTCTGAGATTACAACTACTCTCTTATATAGTGTTTGTGTAGTTACAAACAAGAAAGAAAACCCATGCGTATGACAGAAAAAACTGGTTATGTTGGGTTAAAGATAGTGCAACAAAAGTTGTTTTGTCAGGCATGGAGCAGTGTGTTGCTGCCAAGCCAAATACGTACATACAAGGGAGCCAGGACAAAACACGTACAAACAAAGAAGCCAAGACAAGCACGTTCAGACAAAGAAGTCAGGACAAAAATCGTGCAGACAAAGAAGCCAAGACAAGCACGTTCAGACAAAGAAGTCAGGACAAAAGAAAAGATTCTTCTACTTGTGTGGAAAACACGTACCAAAAATTTCAGCAAAAAGATAGGATCTAATACACCCACACCCACACCCGAACCCGAACCCGAGCCCGAGCCCGACCCGACCGACCGGACGGCGGCGGCGGCGTGCGTGCGTGCTTCTGTGCGAAGCACCGCGCGTACGGGAAAGGCAACCTTGCCCTAGTCTAAGCCTCCCCCCCAAGCACAAAAGTCTAATGACCCAAGGGCCATGCCCTTATAGCCAACTCTATGGTATTTATGTCTAAAACTCTTTATATTTTAGTCAATGTGGGACTATTGTTTTATCTATTCAAAAGAAAAAACAATTAATGGGCAATAGGTCTAGGGATCAAAACATAGTCCATGGAAAAATTGGTAATTTTAAAGCGTTTTTTTCTAACAATCCCCCACATGAATGATAAAACATATCGACGAAATACGAGAAAACATAATACATCAATATTAGGCTAAGGTGTCCCAGAGATTGAACCTTAACATAGTGAGAGGTTACCGGAACTGCTTGTTGTTTCGGTGAACACAATGTCTTGAACCGTCAACAGTGAGTGCAATTCAGAAATAACAACCACACTTTGATGTCTCAAAGAAAAAGAAAGCTGCCAAGCTCTTGCCGTTGTGCCCGTTTTGGCCGTGGGCTAAATCCCGGACTTAATGAATGTCTCTAGAGAAAAAGCTCAAATTCTCATAGGATGCGGCCCCACTTCCAACATCCACATAGGTGAGTCCATTAAGAGTGTCCTGCCACACTCCGCTTTAAGTAAAGCCATGGAACTCATTAAGATCCTGACAGATCATCCTAAAACATGCATGCAGCACTATCATATGGTTACACCATAGGGAGGGACAAAGATAGTGCTTTCTCTCGACATCACCAAAAATTAGTTATCTCATTGAACCTTGATCTTGGAGCTCCATTCACAAGGTTGAGTGTCCTTCATGGCGATTTATTCTATGAGCTTGAGTCCCATCCCCTTCGATGTGGATCTAACTACCTCTCTAGATAACCCTTTCGTCAAAGGATCTGCAATATTCTCTTTAGACCTTACAAAGTCTATAGAGATGATGCCAGTAGAGAGTAGTTGTTTCACTGTCTTGTGTCTTCTTCGAAGATGTATAGACTTTCCGTTGTATACACTATTCTTTGCGCATCCAATAGCAGCTTGACTGTCACAGTGGATTGCGATCGAAGACACAGGCTTGGGCCAGAGTGGAATTCCACCCAGGAAACCTCGTATCCATTCAGCTTCCTCTCCAGCTTTCTCCAAGGCTATAAACTCAGACTCCATGGTGGATCGGGCTATACATGTCTGTTTGGTAGACTTCCATGACACAGACGCACCACCAAGTGTGAAGATGTACCCGCTAGTGGATTTGCACTCATCTGAGTCTGATATCCAGTTAGCATCACAATACCCTTCTAGCACAGCAGGATACTTCCCAAAACTTAGGCAATAGTTTGAAGTTCCTCTCAGGTACCGTAGAACTCTGTAGAGAGCATTCCAGTGATCCTGCCCAGGGTTGCAAGTGTACCTGCTTAATCTACTCACAGTATATGCAATATCAGGTCTTGTACAGTTCATTAAATACATAAGACTGCCAATAACACGAGAATACTCAAGTTGATAAATACCCTCACCCTTGTTCTTTTTCAATTTGCAATTGGGATCATAAGGAGTAGTTGCAGGTTTAGCATTTTCATGATTAAATCTCTTAAGCACAGTTTCAACATAATGAGATTGACTAAGACTATATCCATCAGACATCTTTCTGATTTTCATCCCTAAGATTACATCAGCAGGGCCTAAGTCTTTCATGTCAAAGTTTTCGTTAAGCATGCTTTTAGTGGTATTGATACTTTCAAGGTTACTACCTAATATGAGCATATCATCAACATATAGGCACACAATAACATGAGAATCATCCACAGATTTAATGTAAACACATTTATCAGATACATTAACCTTGAAGCCATTAGATATCATTACATGATTAAATTTTTCATGCCACTGTTTAGGTGCTTGTTTTAAACCATACAAAGATTTTTTCAGTTTGCATACTTTATCTTCAAAACCTTTCACAACAAAACCTTCCGATTGGTCCATATAAATTTCTTCATTCAATTCACCATATAAAAAAGCAGTTTTAACATCCATCTGATGTATATGCAAATCATAAATAGAAGCAATAGCAATCAGCATCCGGATAGAAGTGATTCTAGTGACCGGTGAATAGGTATCAAAGAAATCTAATCCTTCCTGTTGTTTGTACCCCTTAGCTACCAACCTAGCTTTGTGTTTTTCTATAGTTCCATCTGTTCTAAGTTTCCTTTTGAAGACCCACTTGCAACCTATGGTTTTACTACCAGGAGGTAAGTCTACAAGCTCCCAAGTTTCATTTTGTTGAATGGAATCCCACTCATTATTTGAAGCTTCTTCCCAGAAGGGAGCTTCCGGAGAAGTCATAGCTTCCTTATAGGTTTGGGGTTCAGACTCTACCGTAAGAGTCACAAAATCTGGACCGAAACCTTTCTCGGTTCTGACCCTCTTACTTCTTCTAGGTTCGATTTCAGCATCTAGAGACGGGGGTTGACTAGTCGAAGGAACATCTGAGAGATCATCGCGGACCCTTTTATGAGGTCCAGACCCTAAAGGGAAAATGTGTTCGAAAAACACTGCATCTCTGGATTCCATTATGGTGTTCTCACCAATTACCATGAACCTATAAGCACTAGTGTGCTCAGGATATCCTAGGAAAACACAATCTACAGTTTTAGGTCCTATTTTGGTTTTCTTGGAACGAGGAGTGGCCACCTTGGCCAAACAGCCCCACACTTTAAAGTATGCATAGGACGGTTGTCTTCCTTTCCATAACTCATATGGAGTTTTGTCGGATTTCTTAAATGGAACTCGGTTCAAGATATAGCAAGCAGAGAGAATTGCTTCCCCCCACAGGTTCGAAGGTAGCCCTGAACTAGCTAACATAGCGTTCACCATATCTATGAGTGTTCGGTTTTTCCTTTCAGCTACTCCATTCGACTCAGGTGAATAAGGTGCAGTAGTTTCATGAATGATGCCATTAAGTTTGCAGAATTCTCCTATAGGTATCACATACTCACCGCCTCGGTCCGACCTAAGAGTTTTAATAGTAACACCTCTTTGGTTTTCTACTTCAAGTTTATATAATTTGAAAGCGTCTAGGGCTTCATCTTTACTTCTAAGAAGATAAACCTGACAGTATCTTGAGTGATCATCTATAAAAGTGATGTACCATTTTTTCCCACCTCTAGTTGGTGTTGATTTCAAATCTCCCAAATCAGAGTGGATTAGTTCTAGGGGAGTTGTACTACGTTCAACCTTTTTGTTAAAGGGTTTTCTAGCATATTTAGATTCAACACAAATTTCACATTTATGACCTCTGTCAAAGTTTATTTTAGGAATGCAGCCTAATTTAGCAAGTCTTTCAATAGATTTGAAATTAACATGTCCTAGTCTATCATGTCAAACATGTGAGGAGTCACAAACATAAGCAGAAGAAGATGCATTATCATTCAAGTTCAAAGAAAGTACACTAAGCTTAATCATGTTATCAGTGACATATCCTTTTCCTACGAAGTCACCACCTTTAGAGATTACAACTTTGTTAGACTCAGCTACAAATTTAAAACCTTTTCCAAGTAAGATGGTTTCTGAGATAAGATTCTTGCATATGTCCGGGACGTGATACACGTCATTCAATGCGAGAGTTTTTCCTGAAGTGAGCTTCAATTCAACCTTGCCTTTTCCTACCACTTTAGAGGTAGAAGAGTTTCCCATAAACAATTTCTCATCGTCTCCTACTTTGTTATAGGAGGAGAAAGCATTTATGAACTTACAGACATGCCTAGTGGCTCCAGAATCAAGCCACCAGTCTCTCACATTGGTCACATTAGAGACAAGGTTGACTTCAGACACCATGCCAGTAAAATATCCAGAATCATCTACTACGTTTGCCTTATTTTTCTGTTTAGGATTATTTTTGGTCTTTTTAGGTGCCCTACAGTCCTTGGCCATATGACCAGTTTTCCCACAGTTATAGCAGTCGCCTTTGATGGTGTTTTTGGAGACACCACCCTTTGGCTTAAGATGGTTACCTTTGGAGTTACGCTGTTTGTTACGTTTACCATTTTTGCTGGATTCTCCGTGCCTTTTCTTTGACGCAGCATTATCGTCCAGGACATGAGCTTTGTTTGACATGTCTTTGCTCAGCATCAGGCTCTTGTCTTTGCAGCACAGAAGTTCCTCCACCTGGATCTTTTTCCCCAGCTCCACCATGGTGATTTCACGATTCTTGTGTCGCAGCCTCCTCTTGTACTCGTTCCATGAGGGTGGTAGCTTTTCAATCACTGCAGATACTTGTAGAGATTCATCAATATGCATGCCTTCAGCAAGAATTTCGTTGATGAGTAGCTGGAGTTCGACGAATTGTTCTACAACAGGCTTTTCATCAGTCATCTTATATTCCAGGAACCTAGCCACCAAGAACTTCTTGCTTCCAGCAGCTTCAGCAAGATATTTTTCTTCTAGGGCTTCCCATAAATCAAAAGCAGTAAAATTCTCTTTTGCATTGTAAAAGTCGTACAAGGAGTCATCCAGACAGTTAAGAATATGGTTTTTGCACATGTAATTTTTCCTAGTCCACCTATCCAGTCTATCTTCATAACCACGGTCATGAAGCCTTCTTGACGGTCTTTCTAAGGCAACTTCATCTAGCCTTTGGTCTTTTAAGAAGAATAACATTTTGGACTGCCATCGTTTAAAGTCTTTGCCACTAAACTTTGGGGGTTTTTCTACAGTACTCTTTCCCATGTTGTTACAAAATATAGTAAAGAGGATATTTCCTTTAGATTGTTTGGTATATTACTAATAAAGTAACTGAGAAGAAGATACTTAGCTCAAAATAATGTTGCTGATGTTGCTGCACAGAAAATGTAGAGGCACGTAGACTACGCTGTCCTAAAGGCAATATCGCCTGCCACTCCTCTGAGATGCTACAGCAGTTGGCGAGTCACCTCCAGGATACAACTACAGTTAGTACCCCTCAATGTAGCATACAATGAGGGTACCCTTAGAGCTTGGCGTAGAAGAGATGTTTACAGAAAAACTGAGGGAGAGTAGAAGAGATATTTCTCTGTGGTGTGTATTTTCTGAGATTACAACTACTCTCTTATATAGTGTTTGTGTAGTTACAAACAAGAAAGAAAACCCACGTGTATGACAGAAAAAACTGGTTATGTTGGGTTAAAGATAGTGCAACAAAAGTTGTTTTGTCAGGCATGGAGCAGTGTGTTGCTGCCAAGCCAAATACGTACATACAAGGGAGCCAGGACAAAACACGTACAAACAAAGAAGCCAAGACAAGCACGTTCAGACAAAGAAGTCAGGACAAAAATCGTGCAGACAAAGAAGCCAAGACAAGCACGTTCAGACAAAGAAGTCAGGACAAAAGAAAAGATTCTTCTACTTGTGTGGAAAACACGTACCAAAAATTTCAGCAAAAAGATAGGATCTAATACACCCACACCCACACCCGAACCCGAGCCCGAGCCCGACCCGACCGACCGACCGGACGGACGGCGGCGGCGGCGTGCGTGCTTCTGTGCGAAGCACCGCGCGTACGGGAAAGGCAACCTTGCCCTAGTCTAAGCCTCCCCCCAAGCACAAAAGTCTAATGACCCAAGGGCCATGCCCTTATAGCCAACTCTTTGGTATTTATGTCTAAAACTCTTTAGATTTTAGTCAATGTGGGACTATTGTTTTATCTATTCAAAAGAAAAAACAATTAATGGGCAATAGGTCTAGGGATCAAAACATAGTCCATGGAAAAATTGGTAATTTTAAAGCGTTTTTTTCTAACAATCCCCCACATGAATGATAAAACATATCGACGAAATACGAGAAAACATAATACATCAATATTAGGCTAAGGTGTCCCAGAGATTGAACCTTAACATAGTGAGAGGTTACCGGAACTGCTTGTTGTTTCGGTGAACACAATGTCTTGAACCGTCAACAGTGAGTGCAATTCAGAAATAACAACCACACTTTGATGTCTCAAAGAAAAAGAAAGCTGCCAAGCTCTTGCCGTTGTGCCCGTTTTGGCCGTGGGCTAAATCCCGGACTTAATGAATGTCTCTAGAGAAAAAGCTCAAATTCTCATAGGAAGCGGCCCCACTTCCAACATCCACATAGGTGAGTCCATTAAGAGTGTCCTGCCACACTCCGCTTTAAGTAAAGCCATGGAACTCATTAAGATCCTGACAGATCATCCTAAAACATGCAGGCAGCACTATCATATGGTTACACCATAGGGAAGGACAAAGATAGTGCTTTCTCTCGACATCACCAAAAATTAGTTATCTCATTGAACCTTGATCTTGGAGCTCCATTCACAAGGTTGAGTGTCCTTCATGGCGATTTATTCTATGAGCTTGAGTCCCATCCCCTTCGATGTGGATCTAACTACCTCTCTAGATAACCCTTTCGTCAAAGGATCTGCAATATTCTCTTTAGACCTTACAAAGTCTATAGAGATGATGCCAGTAGAGAGTAGTTGTTTCACTGTCTTGTGTCTTCTTCGAAGATGTATAGACTTTCCGTTGTATACACTATTCTTTGCGCATCCAATAGCAGCTTGACTGTCACAGTGGATTGCGATCGAAGACACAGGCTTGGGCCAGAGTGGAATTCCACCCAGGAAACCTCGTATCCATTCAGCTTCCTCTCCAGCTTTCTCCAAGGCTATAAACTCAGACTCCATGGTGGATCGGGCTATACATGTCTGTTTGGTAGACTTCCATGACACAGACGCACCACTAAGTGTGAAGATGTACCCGCTAGTGGATTTGCACTCATCTGAGTCTGATATCCAGTTAGCATCACAATACCCTTCTAGCACAGCAGGATACTTCCCAAAACTTAGGCAATAGTTTGAAGTTCCTCTTAGGTACCGTAGAACTCTGTAGAGAGCATTCCAGTGATCCTGCCCAGGGTTGCAAGTGTACCTGCTTAATCTACTCACAGTATAGGCAATATCAGTTCTTGTACAGTTCATTAAATACATAAGACTGCCAATAACACGAGAATACTCAAGTTGATAAATACCCTCACCCTTGTTCTTTTTCAATTTGCAATTGGGATCATAAGGAGTAGTTGCAGGTTTAGCATTTTCATGATTAAATCTCTTAAGCACAGTTTCAACATAATGAGATTGACTAAGACTATATCCATCAGACATCTTTCTGATTTTCATCCCTAAGATTACATCAGCAGGGCCTAAGTCTTTCATGTCAAAGTTTTCGTTAAGCATGCTTTTAGTGGTATTGATACTTTCAAGGTTACTACCTAATATGAGCATATCATCAACATATAGGAACACAATAACATGAGAATCATCCACAGATTTAATGTAAACACATTTATCAGATTCATTAACCTTGAAGCCATTAGATATCATTACATGATTAAATTTTTCATGCCACTGTTTAGGTGCTTGTTTTAAACCATACAAAGATTTTTTCAGTTTGCATACTTTATCTTCAAAACCTTTCACAACAAAACCTTCCGGTTGGTCCATATAAATTTCTTCATTCAAATCACCATATAAAAAAAGCAGTTTTAACATCCATCTGATGTATATGCAAATCATAAATAGAAGCAATAGCAATCAGCATCCGGATAGAAGTGATTCTAGTGACCGGTGAATAGGTATCAAAGAAATCTAATCCTTCCTGTTGTTTGTACCCCTTAGCTACCAACCTAGCTTTGTGTTTTTCTATAGTTCCATCTGTTCTAAGTTTCCTTTTGAAGACCCACTTGCAACCTATGGTTTTACTACCAGGAGGTAAGTCTACAAGCTCCCAAGTTTCATTTTGTTGAATGGAATCCCACTCATTATTTGAAGCTTCTTCCCAGAAGGGAGCTTCCGGAGAAGTCATAGCTTCCTTATAGGTTTGGGGTTCAGACTCTACCGTAAGAGTCACAAAATCTGGACCGAAACTTTTCTCGGTTCTGACCCTCTTACTTCTTCTAGGTTCGGTTTCAGCATCTAGAGACGGGGGTTGACTAGTCGAAGGAACATCTGAGAGATCATCGCGGACCCTTTTATGAGGTCCAGACCCTAAAGGGAAAATGTGTTCGAAAAACACTGCATCTCTGGATTCCATTATGGTGTTCTCACCAATTACCATGAACCTATAAGCACTAGTGTGCTCAGGATATCCTAGGAAAACACAATCTACAGTTTTTGGTCCTATTTTGGTTTTCTTGGAACGAGGAGTGGCCACCTTGGTCAAACACCCCCACACTTTAAAGTATGCATAGGACGGTTGTCTTCCTTTCCACAACTCATATGGAGTTTTGTCGGATTTCTTAAATGGAACTCGGTTCAAGATATAGCAAGCAGAGAGAATTGCTTCCCCCCACAGGTTCGAAGGTAGCCCTGAACTAGCTAACATAGCGTTCACCATATCTATGAGTGTTCGGTTTTTCCTTTCAGCTACTCCATTCGACTCAGGTGAATAAGGTGCAGTAGTTTCATGAATGATGCCATTAAGTTTGCAGAATTCTCCTATAGGTATCACATACTCACCGCCTCGGTCCGACCTAAGAGTTTTAATAGTAACACCTCTTTGGTTTTCTACTTCAAGTTTATATAATTTGAAAGCGTCTAGGGCTTCATCTTTACTTCTAAGAAGATAAACCTGACAGTATCTTGAGTGATCATCTATAAAAGTGATGTACCATTTTTTCCCACCTCTAGTTGGTGTTGATTTCAAATCTCCCAAATCGGAGTGGATTAGTTCTAGGGGAGTTGTACTACGTTCAACCTTTTTGTTAAAGGGTTTTCTAGCAAATTTAGATTCAACACAAATTTCACATTTATGACCTCTGTCAAAGTTTATTTTAGGAATGCAGCCTAATTTAGCAAGTCTCTCAATAGATTTGAAATTAACATGTCCTAGTCTATCATGCCAAACATGTGAGGAGTCACAAACATAAGCAGAAGAAGATGCATTATCATTCAAGTTCAAAGAAAGTACACTAAGCTTAATCATGTTATCAGTGACATATCCTTTTCCTACGAAGTCACCACCTTTAGAGATTACAACTTTGTTAGACTCAGCTACAAATTTAAAACCTTTTCCAAGTAAGATGGTTTCTGAGATAAGATTCTTGCATATGTCCGGGACGTGATACACGTCATTCAATGCGAGAGTTTTTCCTGAAGTGAGCTTCAATTCAACCTTGCCTTTTCCTACCACTTTAGAGGTAGAAGAGTTTCCCATAAACAATTTCTCATCGTCTCCTACTTTGTTATAGGAGGAGAAAGCATTTCTGAACTTACAGACATGCCTAGTGGCTCCAGAATCAAGCCACCAGTCTCTCACATTGGTCACATTAGAGACAAGGTTGACTTCAGACACCATGCCAGTAAAATATCCAGAATCATCTACTACGTTTGCCTTATTTTCTGTTTAGGATCATTTTTGGTCTTTTTAGGTGCCCTACAGTCCTTGGCCATATGACCAGTTTTCCCACAGTTATAGCAGTCGCCTTTGATGGTGTTTTTGGAGACACCACCCTTTGGCTTAAGATGGTTACCTTTGGAGTTACGCTGTTTGTTACGTTTACCATTTTTGCTGGATTCTCCGTGCCTTTTCTTTGACGCAGCATTATCGTCCAGGACATGAGCTTTGTTTGACATGTCTTTGCTCAGCATCAGGATCTTGTCTTTGCAGCACAGAAGTTCCTCCACCTGGATCTTTTTCCCCAGCTCCACCATGGTGATTTCACGATTCTTGTGTCGCAGCCTCCTCTTGTACTCGTTCCATGAGGGTGGTAGCTTTTCAATCACTGCAGATACTTGTAGAGATTCATCAATATGCATGCCTTCAGCAAGAATTTCATTGATGAGTAGCTGGAGTTCGACGAATTGTTCTACAACAGGCTTTTCATCAGTCATCTTATATTCCAGGAACCTAGCCACCAAGAACTTCTTGCTTCCAGCAGCTTCAGCAAGATATTTTTCTTCTAGGGCTTCCCATAAATCAAAAGCAGTAAAATTCTCTTTTGCATTATAAAAGTCGTACAAGGAGTCATCCAGACAGTTAAGAATATGGTTTTTGCACATGTAATTTTTCCTAGTCCACCTATCCAGTCTATCTTCATAACCACGGTCATGAAGCCTTCTTGAGGGTCTTTCTAAGGCAACTTCATCTAGCCTTTGGTCTTTTAAGAAGAATAACATTTTGGACTGCCATCGTTTAAAGTCTTTGCCACTAAACTTTGGGGGTTTGTCTACAGTACTCTTTCCCATGTTGTTACAAAATATAGTAAAGAGGATATTGCCTTTAGATTGTTGAGAATAATACTAATAAAGTAACTGAGAAGAAGATACTTAGCACAAAATAATGTTGCTGATGTTGCTGCACAGAGAATGTAGAGGCACGTAGACTACGCTGTCCTAAAGGCAATATCGCCTGCCACTCCTCTGAGATGCTACAGCAGTTGGCGAGTCACCTCCAGGATACAACTACAGTTAGTACCCCTCAATGTAGCATACAATGAGGGTACCCTTAGAGCTTGGCAGAACTTAAAACAGTAGAAGAGATGTTTATAGAAAAACTGAGGGAGAGTAGAAGAGATATTTCTCTGTGGTATGTCTTATGAGATTACAACTACTCTCTTATATAGTGTTTGTGTAGTTACAAACAAGAAAGAAAACCCATGCGTATGACAGGAAAAACTGGTTATGTTGGGTTAAAGATAGTGCAAGAAAAGTTGTTTTGACAGGCATGGAGCAGTGTGTTGCTGCCAAGCCAAATACGTACATACAAGAGAGCCAGGACAAAACACGTACAGACAAAGAAGCAAAGACAAGCACGTTCAGACAAAGAAGTCAGGAGAAAACTCGTGCAGACAAAGAAGCCAAGACAAGCACGTTCAGACAAAGAAGTCAGGACAAAACACGTGCAGACAAAGAAAAGATTCTTCTACTTGTGTGGAAAACACGTACCAAAAATTTCAGCAAAAAGATAGGATCTAATGAACCCACACCCGAACCCGAACCCGCACCCGAGCCCGACCCGACCGACCGACCGGACGGACGGACGGCGGCGGCGGCGTGCGTGCTTCTGTGCGAAGCACCGCGCGTACGGGAAAGGCAACCTTGCCCTAGTCTAAGCCTCCCCCCCAAGCACAAAAGTCTAATGACCCAAGGGCCATGCCCTTATAGCCAACTCTATGGTATTTATGTCTAAAACTCTTTAGATTTTAGTCAATGTGGGACTATTGTTTTATCTATTCAAAAGAAAAAACAACTAATGGGCAATAGGTCTAGGGATCAAAACATAGTCCATGGAAAAATTGGTAATTTTAAAGCGTTTTTTCTAACAATCCCCCACATGAATGATAAAACATATCGACGAAATACGAGAAAACATAATACATCAATATTAGGCTAAGGTGTCCCAGAGATTGAACCTTAACATAGTGAGAGGTTACCGGAACTGCTTGTTGTTTCGGTGAACACAATGTCTTGAACCGTCAACAATGAGTGCAATTCAGAAATAACAACCACACTTTGATGTCTCAAAGAAAAAGAAAGCTGCCAAGCTCTTGCCGTTGTGCCCGTTTTGGCCGTGGGCTAAATCCCGGACTTAATGAATGTCTCTAGAGAAAAAGCTCAAATTCTCATAGGAAGCGGCCCCACTTCCAACATCCACATAGGTGAGTCCATTAAGAGTGTCCTGCCACACTCCGCTGTAAGCAAAGCCATGGAACTCATTAAGATCCTGACAGATCATCCTAAAACATGCAGGCAGCACTATCATACGGTTACACCATAGGGAGGGACAAAGATAGTGCTTTCTCTCGACATCACCAAAAATTAGTTATCTCATTGAACCTTGATCTTGGAGCTCCATTCACAAGGTTGAGTGTCCTTCATGGCGATTTATTCTATGAGCTTGAGTCCCATCCCCTTCGATGTGGATATAACTACCTCTCTAGATAACCCTTTCGTCAAAGGATCTGCAATATTTTCTTTAGACCTTACAAAGTCTATAGAGATGATGCCAGTAGAGAGTAGTTGTTTCACTGTCTTGTGTCTTCTTCGAAGATGTATAGACTTTCCGTTGTATACACTATTCTTTGCGCATCCAATAGCAGCTTGACTGTCACAGTGGATTGCGATCGAAGACACAGGCTTGGGCCAGAGTGGAATTCCACCCAGGAAACCTCGTATCCATTCAGCTTCCTCTCCAGCTTTCTCCAAGGCTATAAACTCAGACTCCATGGTGGATCGAGCTATACATGTCTGTTTGGTAGACTTCCATGACACAGACGCACCACCAAGTGTGAAGATGTACCCGCTAGTGGATTTGCACTCATCTGAGTCTGATATCCAGTTAGCATCACAATACCCTTCTAGCACAACACGATACTTCCCAAAACATAGGCAATAGTTTGAAGTTCCTCTCAGGTACCGTAGAACTCTGTAGAGAGCATTCCAGTGATCCTGCCCAGGGTTGCAAGTGTACCTGCTTAATCTACTCACAGTATAGGCAATATCAGGTCTTGTACAGTTCATTAAATACATAAGACTGCCAATAACACGAGAATACTCAAGTTGATAAATACCCTCACCCTTGTTCTTTTTCAATTTGCAATTGGGATCATAAGGAGTAGTTGCAGGTTTAGCATTTTCATGATTAAATCTCTTAAGCACAGTTTCAACATAACGAGATTGACTAAGACTATATCCATCAGACATCTTTCTGATTTTCATCCCTAAGATTACATCAGCAGGGCCTAAGTCTTTCATGTCAAAGTTTTCGTTAAGCATGCTTTTAGTGGTATTGATACTTTCAAGGTTACTACCTAATATGAGCATATCATCAACATATAGGCACACAATAACATGAGAATCATCCACAGATTTAATGTAAACACATTTATCAGATTCATTAACCTTGAAGCCATTAGATATCATTACATGATTAAATTTTTCATGCCACTGTTTAGGTGCTTGTTTTAAACCATACAAAGATTTTTTCAGTTTGCATACTTTATCTTCAAAACCTTTCACAACAAAACCTTCCGGTTGGTCCATATAAATTTCTTCATTCAATTCACCATATAAAAAAGCAGTTTTAACATCCATCTGATGTATATGCAAATCATAAATAGAAGCAATAGCAATCATCATCCGGATAGAAGTGATTCTAGTGACCGGTGAATAGGTATCAAAGAAATCTAATCCTTCCTGTTGTCTGTACCCCTTAGCTACCAACCTAGCTTTGTGTTTTTCTATAGTTCCATCTGTTCTAAGTTTCCTTTTGAAGACCCACTTGCAACCTATGGTTTTACTACCAGGAGGTAAGTCTACAAGCTCCCAAGTTTCATTTTGTTGAATGGAATCCCACTCATTATTTGAAGCTTCTTCCCAGAAGGGAGCTTCCGGAGAAGTCATAGCTTCCTTATAGGTTTGGGGTTCAGACTCTACCGTAAGAGTCACAAAATCTGGACCGAAACCTTTCTCGGTTCTGACCCTCTTACTTCTTCTAGGTTCGGTTTCAGCATCTAGAGACGGGGGTTGACTAGTCGAAGGAACATCTGAGAGATCATTGCGGACCCTTTTATGAGGTCCAGACCCTAAAGGGAAAATGTGTTCGAAAAACACTGCATCTCTGGATTCCATTATGGTGTTCTCACCAATTACCATGAACCTATAAGCACTAGTGTGCTCAGGATATCCTAGGAAAACACAATCTACAGTTTTAGGTCCTATTTTGGTTTTCTTGGAACGAGGAGTGGCCACCTTGGCCAAACACCCCCACACTTTAAAGTATGCATAGGACGGTTGTCTTCCCTTCCCTAACTCATATGGATTTTTGTCGGATTTCTTAAATGGAACTCGGTTCAAGATATAGCAAGCAGAGAGAATTGCTTCCCCCCACAGGTTCGAAGGTATCCCTGAACTAGCTAACATAGCGTTCACCATATCTATGAGTGTTCGGTTTTTCCTTTCAGCTACTCCATTCGACTCAGGTGAATAAGGTGCAGTAGTTTCATGAATGATGCCATTAAGTTTGCAGAATTCTCCTATAGGTATCACATACTCACCGCCTCGGTCCGACCTAAGAGTTTTAATAGTAACACCTCTTTGGTTTTCTACTTCAAGTTTATATAATTTGAAAGCGTCTAGGGCTTCATCTTTACTTCTAAGAAGATAAACCTGACAGTATCTTGAGTGATCATCTATAAAAGTGATGTACCATTTTTTCCCACCTCTAGTTGGTGTTGATTTCAAATCTCCCAAATCGGAGTGGATTAGTTCTAGGGGAGTTGTACTACGTTCAACCTTTTTGTTAAAGGGTTTTCTAGCAAATTTAGATTCAACACAAATTTCACATTTATGACCTCTGTCAAATTTTATTTTAGGAATGCAGCCTAATTTAGCAAGTCTTTCAATAGATTTGAAATTAACATGTCCTAGTCTATCATGCCAAACATGTGAGGAGTCACAAACATAAGCAGAAGAAGATGCATTATCATTCAAGTTCAAAGAAAGTACACTAAGCTTAATCATGTTATCAGTGACATATCCTTTTCCTACGAAGTCACCACCTTTAGAGATTACAACTTTGTTAGACTCAGCTACAAATTTAAAACCTTTTCCAAGTAAGATGGTTTCTGAGATAAGATTCTTGCATATGTCCGGGACGTGATACACGTCATTCAATGCGAGAGTTTTTCCTGAAGTGAGCTTCAATTCAACCTTGCCTTTTCCTACCACTTTAGAGGTAGAAGAGTTTACCATAAACAATTTCTCATCGTCTCCTACTTTGTTATAGGAGGAGAAAGCATTTCTGAACTTACAGACATGCCTAGTGGCTCCAGAATCAAGCCACCAGTCTCTCACATTGGTCACATTAGAGACAAGGTTGACTTCAGACACCATGCCAGTAAAATATCCAGAATCATCTACTACGTTTGCCTTATTTTTCTGTTTAGGATCATTTTTGGTCTTTTTAGGTGCCCTACAGTCCTTGGCCATATGACCAGTTTTCCCACAGTTATAGCAGTCGCCTTTGATGGTGTTTTTGGAGACACCACCCTTTGGCTTAAGATGGTTACCTTTGGAGTTACGCTGTTTGTTACGTTTACCATTTTTGCTGGATTCTCCGTGCCTTTTCTTTGACGCAGCATTATCGTCCAGGACATGAGCTTTGTTTGACATGTCTTTGCTCAGCATCAGGCTCTTGTCTTTGCAGCACAGAAGTTCCTCCACCTGGATCTTTTTCCCCAGCTCCACCATGGTGATTTCACGATTCTTGTGTCGCAGCCTCCTCTTGTAGTCGTTCCATGAGGGTGGTAGCTTTTCAATCACTACAGATACTTGTAGAGATTCATCAATATGCATGCCTTCAGCAAGAATTTCGTTGATGAGTAGCTGGAGTTCGACGAATTGTTCTACAACAGGCTTTTCATCAGTCATCTTATATTCCAGGAACCTAGCCACCAAGAACTTCTTGCTTCCAGCAGCTTCAGCAAGATATTTTTCTTCTAGGGCTTCCCATAAATCAAAAGCAGTAAAATTCTCTTTTGCATTATAAAAGTCGTACAAGGAGTCATCCAGACAGTTAAGAATATGGTTTTTGCACATGTAATTTTTCCTAGTCCACCTATCCAGTCTATCTTCATAACCACGGTCATGAAGCCTTCTTGAGGGTCTTTCTAAGGCAACTTCATCTAGCCTTTGGTCTTTTAAGAAGAATAACATTTTGGACTGCCATCGTTTAAAGTCTTTGCCACTAAACTTTGGGGTTTTTTCTACAGTACTCTTTCCCATGTTGTTACAAAATATAGTAAAGAGGATATTGCCTTTAGATTGTTGGGTATATTACTAATAAAGTAACTGAGAAGAAGATACTTAGCTCAAAATAATGTTGCTGATGTTGCTGCACAGAAAATGTAGAGGCACGTAGACTACGCTGTCCTAAAAGCAATATCGCCTGCCACTCCTCTGAGATGCTACAGCAGTTGGCGAGTCACCTCCAGGATACAACTACAGTTAGTACCCCTCAATGTAGCATACAATGAGGGTACCCTTAGAGCTTGGCGTAGAAGAGATGTTTACAGAAAAACTGAGGGAGAGTAGAAGAGATATTTCTCTGTGGTGTGTATTTTCTGAGATTACAACTACTCTCTTATATAGTGTTTGTGTAGTTACAAACAAGAAAGAAAACCCATGCGTATGACAGAAAAAACTGGTTATGTTGGGTTAAAGATAGTGCAACAAAAGTTGTTTTGTCAGGCATGGAGCAGTGTGTTGCTGCCAAGCCAAATACGTACATACAAGGGAGCCAGGACAAAACACGTACAAACAAAGAAGCCAAGACAAGCACGTTCAGACAAAGAAGTCAGGACAAAAATCGTGCAGACAAAGAAGCCAAGACAAGCACGTTCAGACAAAGAAGTCAGGACAAAAGAAAAGATTCTTCTACTTGTGTGGAAAACACGTACCAAAAATTTCAGCAAAAAGATAGGATCTAACACACCCACACCCACACCCGAGCCCGACCGCCCGACCAGACGGACGGCGGCGGCGGCGTGCGTGCTTCTGTGCGAAGCACCACGCGTACGGGAAAGGCAACCTTGCCCTAGTCCAAGCCTCCCCCCCAAGCACAAAAGTCTAATGACCCAAGGGCCATGCCCTTATAGCCAACTCTATGGTATTTATGTCTAAAACTCTTTAGATTTTAGTCAATGTGGGACTATTGTTTTATCTATTCAAAAGAAAAAACAATTAATGGGCAATAGGTCTAGGGATCAAAACATAGTCCATGGAAAAATTGGTAATTTTAAAGCGTTTTTTCTAACAATCCCCCACATGAATGATAAAACATATCGACGAAATACGAGAAAACATAATACATCAATATTAGGCTAAGGTGTCCCAGAGATTGAACCTTAACATAGTGAGAGGTTACCGGAACTGCTTGTTGTTTCGGTGAACACAATGTCTTGAACCGTCAACGGTGAGTGCAATTCAGAAATAACAACCACACTTTGATGTCTCAAAGAAAAAGAAAGCTGCCAAGCTCTTGCCGTTGTGCCCGTTTTGGCCGTGGGCTAAATCCCGGACTTAATGAATGTCTCTAGAGAAAAAGCTCAAATTCTCATAGGAAGCGGCCCCACTTCCAACATCCACATAGGTGAGTCCATTAAGAGTGTCCTGCCACACTCCGCTTTAATCAAAGCCATGGAACTCATTAAGATCTTGACAGATCATCCTAAAACATGCAGGCAGCACTATCATACGGTTACACCATAGGGAGGGACAAAGATAGTGCTCTCTCTCGACATCACCAAAAATTAGTTATCTCATTGAACCTTGATCTTGGAGCTCCATTCACAAGGTTGAGTGTCCTTCATGGCGATTTATTCTATGAGCTTGAGTCCCATCCCCTTCGATGTGGATCTAACTACCTCTCTAGATAACCCTTTCGTCAAAGGATCTGCAATATTCTCTTTAGACCTTACAAAGTCTATAGAGATGATGCCAGTAGAGAGTAGTTGTTTCACTGTCTTGTGTCTTCTTTGAAGATGTATAGACTTTCCGTTGTATACACTATTCTTTGCGCATCCAATAGCAACTTGACTGTCACAGTGGATTGCGATCGAAGACACAGGCTTGGGCCAGAGTGGAATTCCACCCAGGAAACCTCGTATCCATTCAGCTTCCTCTCCAGCTTTCCCCAAGGCTATAAACTCAGACTCCATGGTGGATCGGGCTATACATGTCTGTTTGGTAGACTTCCATGACACAGACGTACCACCAAGTGTGAAGATGTACCCACTAATAGATTTGCACTCATTTGAGTCTGATATCCAGTTAGCATCACAATACCCTTCTAGCACAGCAGGATATTTCCCAAAACTTAAGCAATAGTTTGAAGTTCCTCTCAGGTACCGTAGAACTCTGTAGAGAGCATTCCAGTGATCCTGCCCAGGGTTGCAAGTATACCTGCTTAATCTACTCACAGTATAGGCAATATCAGGTCTTGTACAGTTCATTAAATACATAAGACTGCCAATAACACGAGAATACTCAAGTTGATAAATACCCTCACCCTTGTTCTTTTTCAATTTACAATTGGGATCATAAGGAGTAGTTGCAGGTTCAGCATTTTCATGATTAAATCTCTTAAGCACAGTTTCAACATAATGAGATTGACTAAGACTATATCCATCAGACATCTTTCTGATTTTCATCCCTAAGATTACATCAGCAGGGCCTAAGTCTTTCATGTCAAAGTTTTCGTTAAGCATGCTTTTAGTGGTATTAATACTATCAAGGTTACTACCTAATATGAGCATATCATCAACATATAGTCACACAATAACATGAGAATCATCCACAGATTTAATGTAAACACATTTATCAGATTCATTAACCTTGAAGCCATTAGATATCATTACATGATTAAATTTTTCATGCCACTGTTTAGGTGCTTGTTTTAAACCATACAAAGATTTTTTCAGTTTGCATACTTTATCTTCAAAACCTTTCACAACAAAACCTTCAGGTTGGTCCATATAAATTTCTTCATTCAATTCACCATATAAAAAAGCAGTTTTAACATCCATCTGATGTATATGCAAATCATAAATAGAAGCAATAGCAATCAGCATCCGGATAGAAGTGATTCTAGTGACCGGTGAATAGGTATCAAAGAAATCTAATCCTTCCTGTTGTCTGTACCCCTTAGCTACCAACCTAGATTTGTGTTTTTCTATAGTTCCATCTGTTCTAAGTTTCCTTTTGAAGACCCACTTGCAACCTATGGTTTTACTACCAGGAGGTAAGTCTACAAGCTCCCAAGTTTCATTTTGTTGAATGGAATCCCACTCATTATTTGAAGCTTCTTCCCAGAAGGGAGCTTCCGGAGAAGTCATAGCTTCCTTATAGGTTTGGGGTTCAGACTCTACCGTAAGAGTCACAAAATCTGGACCGAAACCTTTCTCGGTTCTGACCCTCTTACTTCTTCTAGGTTCGGTTTCAGCATCTAGAGACGGGGGTTGACTAGTCGAAGGAACATCTGAGAGATCATCGCGGACCCTTTTATGAGGTCCAGACCCTAAAGGGAAAATGTGTTCGAAAAACACTGCATCTCTGGATTCCATTATGGTGTTCTCACCAATTACCATGAACCTATAAGCACTAGTGTGCTCAGGATATCCTAGGAAAACACAATCTACAGTTTTTGGTCCTATTTTGGTTTTCTTGGAACGAGGAGTGGCCACCTTGGTCAAACACCCCCACACTTTAAAGTATGCATAGGACGGTTGTCTTCCTTTCCACAACTCATATGGAGTTTTGTCGGATTTCTTAAATGGAACTCGGTTCAAGATATAGCAAGCAGAGAGAATTGCTTCCCCCCACAGGTTCGAAGGTAGCCCTGAACTAGCTAACATAGCGTTCACCATATCTATGAGTGTTCGGTTTTTCCTTTCAGCTACTCCATTCGACTCAGGTGAATAAGGTGCAGTAGTTTCATGAATGATGCCATTAAGTTTGCAGAATTCTCCTATAGGTATCACATACTCACCGCCTCGGTCCGACCTAAGAGTTTTAATAGTAACACCTCTTTGGTTTTCTACTTCAAGTTTATATAATTTGAAAGCGTTTAGGGCTTCATCTTTACTTCTAAGAAGATAAACCTGACAGTATCTTGAGTGATCATCTATAAAAGTGATGTACCATTTTTTCCCACCTCTAGTTGGTGTTGATTTCAAATCTCCCAAATCGGAGTGGATTAGTTCTAGGGGAGTTGTACTACGTTCAACCTTTTTGTTAAAGGGTTTTCTAGCAAATTTAGATTCAACACAAATTTCACATTTATGACCTCTGTCAAAGATTATTTTAGGAATGCATCCTAATTTAGCAAGTCTTTCAATAGATTTGAAATTAACATGTCCTAGTCTATCATGCCAAACATGTGAGGAGTCACAAACATAAGCAGAAGAAGATGCATTATCATTCAAGTTCAAAGAAAGTACACTAAGCTTAATCATGTTATCAGTGACATATCCTTTTCCTACGAAGTCACCACCTTTAGAGATTACAACTTTGTTAGACTCAGCTACAAATTTAAAACCTTTTCCAAGTAAGATGGTTTCTGAGATAAGATTCTTGCATATGTCCGGGACGTGATACACATCATTCAATGCGAGAGTTTTTCCTGAAGTGAGCTTCAATTCAACCTTGCCTTTTCCTACCACTTTAGAGGTAGAAGAGTTTCCCATAAACAATTTCTCATCGTCTCCTACTTTGTTATAGGAGGAGAAAGCATTTCTGAACTTACAGACATGCCTAGTGGCTCCAGAATCAAGCCACCAGTCTCTCACATTGGTCACATTAGAGACAAGGTTGACTTCAGACACCATGCCAGTAAAATATCCAGAATCATCTACTACGTTTGCCTTATTTTTCTGTTTAGGATCATTTTTGGTCTTTTTAGGTGCCCTACAGTCCTTGGCCATATGACCAGTTTTCCCACAGTTATAGCAGTCGCCTTTGATGGTGTTTTTGGAGACACCACCCTTTGGCTTAGGATGGTTACCTTTGGAGTTACGCTGTTTGTTACGTTTACCATTTTTGCTGGATTCTCCGTGCTTTTTCTTTGACGCAGCATTATCGTCCAGGACATGAGCTTTGTTTGACATGTCTTTGCTCAGCATCAGGCTCTTGTCTTTGCAGCACAGAAGTTCCTCCACCTGGATCTTTTTCCCCAGCTCCACCATGGTGATTTCACGATTCTTGTGTCGCAGCCTCCTCTTGTACTCGTTCCATGAGGGTGGTAGCTTTTCAATCACTGCGGATACTTGTAGAGATTCATCAATATGCATGCCTTCAGCAAGAATTTCGTTGATGAGTAGCTGGAGTTCGACGAATTGTTCTACAACAGGCTTTTCATCAGTCATCTTATATTCCAGGAACCTAGCCACCAAGAACTTCTTGATATTTTTCTTCTAGGGATTCCCATAAATCAAAAGCAGTAAAATTATCTTTTGCATTATAAAAGTCGTACAAGGAGTCATCCAGACAGTTAAGAATATGGTTTTTGCACATGTAATTTTTCCTAGTCCACCTATCCAGTCTATCTTCATAACCACGGTCATGAAGCCTTCTTGAGGGTCTTTCTAAGGCAACTTCATCTAGCCTTTGGTCTTTTAAGAAGAATAACATTTTGGACTGCCATCGTTTAAAGTCTTTGCCACTAAACTTTGGGGGTTTGTCTACAGTACTCTTTCCCATGTTGTTACAAAATATAGTAAAGAGGATATTGCCTTTAGATTGTTGATAAAAATACTAATAAAGTAACTGAGAAGAATACTAATAAAGTAACTGAGAAGAAGATACTTAGCACAAAATAATGTTGCTGATGTTGCTGCACAGAGAATGTAGAGGCACGTAGACTACGCTGTCCTAAAGGCAATATCGCCTGCCACTCCTCTGAGATGCTACAGCAGTTGGCGAGTCACCTCCAGGATACAACTACAGTTAGTACCCCTCAATGTAGCATACAATGAGGGTACCCTTAGAGCTTGGCAGAACTTAAAACAGTAGAAGAGATGTTTATAGAAAAACTGAGGGAGAGTAGAAGAGATATTTCTCTGTGGTATGTCTTATGAGATTACAACTACTCTCTTATATAGTGTTTGTGTTTACAAACAAGAAAGAAAACCCATGCGTATGACAGGAAAAACTGGTTATGTTGGGTTAAAGATAGTGCAAGAAAAGTTGTTTTGACAGGCATGGAGCAGTGTGTTGCTGCCAAGCCAAATACGTACATACAAGAGAGCCAGGACAAAACACGTACAGACAAAGAAGCCAAGACAAGCACGTTCAGACAAAGAAGTCAGGAGAAAACTCGTGCAGACAAAGAAGCCAAGACAAGCACGTTCAGACAAAGAAGTCAGGAGAAAACTCGTGCAGACAAAGAAGCCAAGACAAGCACGTTCAGACAAAGAAAAGATTCTTCTACTTGTGTGGAAAACACGTACCAAAAATTTCAGCAAAAAGATAGGATCTAATGAACCCACACCCACACCCGAACCCGAACCCGAGCCCGACCCGACCCGACCGACCGACCGGACGGACGGCGGCGGCGTGCGTGCTTCTGTGCGAAGCACCGCGCGTACGGGAAAGGCAACCTTTCCCTAGTCTAAGCCTCCCCCCCAAGCACAAAAGTCTAATGACCCAAGGGCCATGCCCTTATAGCCAACTCTATGGTATTTATGTCTAAAACTCTTTAGATTTTAGTCAATGTGGGACTATTGTTTTATCTATTCAAAAGAAAAAACAACTAATGGGCAATAGGTCTAGGGATCAAAACACAGTCCATGGAAAAATTGGTAATTTTAAAGCGTTTTTTCTAACAATCCCCCACATGAATGATAAAACATATTGACGAAATACGAGAAAACATAATACATCAATATTAGGCTAAGGTGTCCCAGAGATTGAACCTTAACATAGTGAGAGGTTACCGGAACTGCTTGTTGTTTCGGTGAACACAATGTCTTGAACCGTCAACAGTGAGTGCAATTCAGAAATAACAACCACACTTTGATGTCTCAAAGAAAAAGAAAGCTGCCAAGCTCTTGCCGTTGTGCCCGTTTTGGCCGTGGGCTAAATCCCGGACTTAATGAATGTCTCTAGAGAAAAAGCTCAAATTCTCATAGGAAGCGGCCCCACTTCCAACATCCACATAGGTGAGTCCATTAAGAGTGTCCTGCCACACTCCGCTTTAAGTAAAGCCATGGAACTCATTAAGATCCTGACAGATCATCCTAAAACATGCAGGCAGCACTATCATATGGTTACACCATAGGGAGGGACAAAGATAGTGCTTTCTCTCGACATCACCAAAAATTAGTTATCTCATTGAACCTTGATATTGGAGCTCCATTCACAAGGTTGAGTGTCCTTCATGGCGATTTATTCTATGAGCTTGAGTCCCATCCCCTTCGATGTGGATCTAACTACCTCTCTAGATAACCCTTTCGTCAAAGGATCTGCAATATTCTCTTTAGACCTTACAAAGTCTATAGAGATGATGCCAGTAGAGAGTAGTTGTTTCACTGTCTTGTGTCTTCTTCGAAGATGTATAGACTTTCCGTTGTATACACTATTCTTTGCGCATCCAATAGCAGCTTGACTGTCACAGTGGATTGCGATCGAAGACACAGGCTTGGGCCAGAGTGGAATTCCACCCAGGAAACCTCGTATCCATTCAGCTTCCTATCCAGCTTTCTCCAAGGCTATAAACTCAGACTCCATGGTGGATCGGGCTATACATGTCTGTTTGGTAGACTTCCATGACACAGACGCACCACCAAGTGTGAAGATGTACCCGCTAGTGGATTTGCACTCATCTGAGTCTGATATCCAGTTAGCATCACAATACCCTTCTAGCACAGCAGGATACTTCCCAAAACTTAGGCAATAGTTTGAAGTTCCTCTCAGGTACCGTAGAACTCTGTAGAGAGCATTCCAGTGATCCTGCCCAGGGTTGCAAGTGTACCTGCTTAATCTACTCACAGTATAGGCAATATCAGGTCTTGTACAGTTCATTAAATACATAAGACTGCCAATAACACGAGAATACTCAAGTTGATAAATACCCTCACCCTTGTTCTTTTTCAATTTGCAATTGGGATCATAAGGAGTAGTTGCAGGTTTAGCATTTTCATGATTAAATCTCTTAAGCACAGTTTCAACATAATGAGATTGACTAAGACTATATCCATCAGACATCTTTCTGATTTTCATCCCTAAGATTACATCAGCAGGGCCTAAGTCTTTCATGTCAAAGTTTTCGTTAAGCATGTTTTTAGTGGTATTGATACTTTCAAGGTTACTACCTAATATGAGCATATCATCAACATATAGGCACACAATAACATGAGAATCATCCACAGATTTAATGTAAACACATTTATCAGATTCATTAACCTTGAAGCCATTAGATATCATTACATGATTAAATTTTTCATGCCACTGTTTAGGTGCTTGTTTTAAACCATACAAAGATTTTTTCAGTTTGCATACTTTATCTTCAAAACCTTTCACAACAAAACCTTCCGGTTGGTCCATATAAATTTCTTCATTCAATTCACCATATAAAAAAGCAGTTTTAACATCCATCTGATGTATATGCAAATCATAAATAGAAGCAATAGCAATCAGCATCCGGATAGAAGTGATTCTAGTGACCGGTGAATAGGTATCAAAGAAATCTAATCCTTCCTGTTGTCTGTACCCCTTAGCTACCAAACTAGCTTTGTGTTTTTCTATAGTTCCATCTGTTCTAAGTTTCCTTTTGAAGACCCACTTGCAACCTACGGTTTTACTACCAGGAGGTAAGTCTACAAGCTCCCAAGTTTCATTTTGTTGAATGGAATCCCACTCATTATTTGAAGCTTCTTCCCAGAAGGGAGCTTCCGGAGAAGTCATAGCTTCCTTATAGGTTTGGGGTTCAGACTCTACCGTAAGAGTCACAAAATCTGGACCGAAACCTTTCTCGGTTCTGACCCTCTTACTTCTTCTAAGTTCGATTTCAGCATCTAGAGACGGGGGTTGACTAGTCGAAGGAACATCTGAGAGATCATCGCGGACCCTTTTATGAGGTCCAGACCCTAAAGGGAAAATGTGTTCGAAAAACACTGCATCTCTGGATTCCATTATGGTGTTCTCACCAATTACCATGAACCTATAAGCACTAGTGTGCTCAGGATATCCTAGGAAAACACAATCTACAGTTTTAGGTCCTATTTTGGTTTTCTTGGAACGAGGAGTGGCCACCTTGGCCAAACACCCCCATACTTTAAAGTATGCATAGGACGGTTGTCTTCCTTTCCATAACTCATATGGAGTTTTGTCGGATTTCTTAAATGGAACTCGGTTCAAGATATAGCAGGCAGAGAGAATTGCTTCCCCCCACAGGTTCGATGGTAGCCCTGAACTAGCTAACATAGCGTTCACCATATCTATGAGTGTTCGGTTTTTCCTTTCAGCTACTCCATTCGACTCAGGTGAAGAAGGTGCAGTAGTTTCATGAATGATGCCATTAAGTTTGCAGAATTCTCCTATAGGTATCACATACTCACCGCCTCGGTCCGACCTAAGAGTTTTAATAGTAACACCTCTTTGGTTTTCTACTTCAAGTTTATATAATTTGAAAGCGTCTAAGGCTTCATCTTTACTTC
Organism: Papaver somniferum; assembly: GCF_003573695.1. Classification (NCBI taxonomy): domain Eukaryota; kingdom Viridiplantae; phylum Streptophyta; class Magnoliopsida; order Ranunculales; family Papaveraceae; genus Papaver; species Papaver somniferum. Next base: position 62,208,432 of record NC_039360.1, on the reverse strand, counting down.
TAAGAAGATAAACCTGACAGAATCTTGAGTGATCATCTATAAAAGTGATGTACCATTTTTTACCTCCTCTAGTTGGTGTTGATTTCAAATCTCCCAAATATGAGTGGATTAGTTCTAGGGGAGTTGTACTACGTTCAACCTTTTTGTTAAAGGGTTTTCTAGCATATTTAGATTCAACACAAATTTCACATTTATGACCTCTGTCAAAGTTTATTTTAGGAATGCAGCCTAATTTAGCAAGTCTTTCAATAGATTTGAAATTAACATGTCCTAGTCTATCATGCCAAACATGTGAGGATTCACAAACATAAGCAGAAGAAGATGCATTATCATTCAAGTTCAAAGAAAGTACACTAAGCTTAATCATGTTATCAGTGACATATCCTTTTCCTACGAAGTCACCACCTTTAGAGATTACAACTTTGTTAGACTCAGCTACAAATTTAAAACCTTTCCCAAGTAAGATGGTTTCTGAGATAAGATTCTTGCATATGTCCGGGACGTGATACACGTCATTCAATGCGAGAGTTTTTCCTGAAGTGAGCTTCAATTCAACCTTGCCTTTTCCTACCACTTTAGAGGTAGAAGAGTTTCCCATAAACAATTTCTCATCGTCTCCTACTTTGTTATAGGAGGAGAAAGCATTTCTGAACTTACAGACATGCCTAGTGGCTCCAGAATCAAGCCACCAGTCTCTCACATTGGTCACATTAGAGACAAGGTTGACTTCAGACACCATGCCAGTAAAATATCCAGAATCATCTACTACGTTTGCCTTATTTTTCTGTTTAGGATCATTTTTGGTCTTTTTAGGTGCCCTACAGTCCTTGGCCATATGACCAGTTTTCCCACAGTTATAGCAGTCGCCTTTGATGGTGTTTTTGGAGACACCACCCTTTGGCTTAAGATGGTTACCTTTGGAGTTACGTTGTTTGTTACGTTTACCATTTTTGCTGGATTCTCCATGCTTTTTCTTTGACGCAGCATTATCGTCCAGGACATGAGCTTTGTTTGACATGTCTTTGCTCAGCATCAGGCTCTTGTCTTTGCAGCACAGAAGTTCCTCCACCTGGATCTTTTTCCCCAGCTCCACCATGGTGATTTCACGATTCTTGTGTCGCAGCCTCCTCTTGTACTCGTTCCATGAGGGTGGTAGCTTTTCAATCACTGCGGATACTTGTAGAGATTCATCAATATGCATGCCTTCAGCAAGAATTTCGTTGATGAGTAGCTGGAGTTCGACGAATTGTTCTACAACAGGCTTTTCATCAGTCATCTTATATTCCAGGAACCTAGCCACCAAGAACTTCTTGCTTCCAGCAGCTTCAGCAAGATATTTTTCTTCTAGGGCTTCCCATAAATCAAAAGCAGTAAAATTCTCTTTTGCATTATAAAAGTCGTACAAGGAGTCATCCAGACAGTTAAGAATATGGTTTTTGCACATGTAATTTTCCTAGTCCACCTATCCAGTCTATCTTCATAACCACGGTCATGAAGCCTTCTTGAGGGTCTTTCTAAGGCAACTTCATCTAGCCTTTGGTCTTTTAAGAAGAATAACATTTTGGACTGCCATCGTTTAAAGTCTTTGCCACTAAACTTTGGGGGTTTGTCTACAGTACTCTTTCCCATGTTGTTACAAAATATAGTAAAGAGGATATTGCCTTTAGAGTGTTGAAAAAAATACTAATAAAGTAACTGAGAAGAAGATACTTAGCACAAAATAATGTTGCTGATGTTGCTGCACAGAGAATGTAGAGGCACGTAGACTACGCTGTCCTAAAGGCAATATCGCCTGCCACTCCTCTGAGATGCTACAGCAGTTGGCGAGTCACCTCCAGGATACAACTACAGTTAGTACCCCTCAATGTAGCATACAATGAGGGTACCCTTAGAGCTTGGCAGAACTTAAAACAGTAGAAGAGATGTTTATAGAAAAACTGAGGGAGAGTAGAAGAGATATTTCTCTGTGTTATGTGTTATGAGATTACAACTACTCTCTTATATAGTGTTTGTGTAGTTACAAACAAGAAAGAAAACCCATGCGTATGACAGGAAAAACTGGTTATGTTGGGTTAAAGATAGTGCAAGAAAAGTTGTTTTGACAGGCATGGAGCAGTGTGTTGCTGCCAAGCCAAATACGTACATACAAGAGAGCCAGGACAAAACACGTACAGACAAAGAAGCCAAGACAAGCACGTTCAGACAAAGAAGTCAGGAGAAAACTCGTGCAGACAAAGAAGCCAAGACAAGCACGTTCAGACAAAGAAAAGATTCTTCTACTTGTGTGGAAAACACGTACCAAAAATTTCAGCAAAAAGATAGGATCTAATGAACCCACACCCACACCCACACCCACACCCGAACCCGAACCCGAACCCGAGCCCGACCCGACCGACCGACCGACCGACCGGACGGACGGCGACGGCGTGCGTGCTTCTGTGCGAAGCACCGCGCGTACGGGAAAGGCAACCTTGCCCTAGTCTAAGCCTCCCCCCCAAGCACAAAAGTCTAATGACCCAAGGGCCATGCCCTTATAGCCAACTCTATGGTATTTATGTCTAAAACTCTTTAGATTTTAGTCAATGTGGGACTATTGTTTTATCTATTCAAAAGAAAAAACAACTAATGGGCAATAGGTCTAGGGATCAAAACACAGTCCATGGAAAAATTGGTAATTTTAAAGCGTTTTTTCTAACAATCCCCCACATGAATGATAAAACATATCGACGAAATACGAGAAAACATAATACATCAATATTAGGCTAAGGTGTCCCAGAGATTGAACCTTAACATAGTGAGAGGTTACCGGAACTTCTTGTTGTTTCGGTGAACACAATGTCTTGAACCGTCAACAGTGAGTGCAATTCAGAAATAACAACCACACTTTGATGTCTCAAAGAAAAAGAAAGCTGCCAAGCTCTTGCCGTTGTGCCCGTTTTGGCCGTGGGCTAAATCCCGGACTTAATGAATGTCTCTAGAGAAAAAGCTCAAATTCTCATAGGAAGCGGCCCCACTTCCAACATCCACATAGGTGAGTCCATTAAGAGTGTCCTGCCACACTCCGCTGTAAGCAAAGCCATGGAACTCATTAAGATCCTGACAGATCATCCTAAAACATGCATGCAGCACTATCATACGGTTACACCATAGGGAGGGACAAAGATAGTGCTTTCTCTCGACATCACCAAAAATTAGTTATCTCATTGAACCTTGATCTTGGAGCTCCATTCACAAGGTTGAGTGTCCTTCATGGCGATTTATTCTATGAGCTTGAGTCCCATCCCCTTCGATGTGGATCTAACTACCTCTCTAGATAACCCTTTCGTCAAAGGATCTGCAATATTCTCTTTAGACCTTACAAAGTCTATAGAGATGATGCCAGTAGAGAGTAGTTGTTTCACTGTCTTGTGTCTTCTTCGAAGATGTATAGACTTTCCGTTGTATACACTATTCTTTGCGCATCCAATAGCAGCTTGACTGTCACAGTGGATTGCGATCGAAGACACAGGCTTGGGCCAGAGTGGAATTCCACCCAGGAAACCTCGTATCCATTCAGCTTCCTCTCCAGCTTTCTCCAAGGCTATAAACTCAGACTCCATGGTGGATCGAGCTATACATGTCTGTTTGGTAGACTTCCATGACACAGACGCACCACCAAGTGTGAAGATGTACCCGCTAGTGGATTTGCACTCATCTGAGTCTGATATCCAGTTAGCATCACAATACACTTCTAGCACAGCAGGATACTTCCCAAAACTTAGGCAATAGTTTGAAGTTCCTCTCAGGTACCGTAGAACTCTGTAGAGAGCATTCCAGTGATCCTGCCCAGGGTTGCAAGTGTACCTGCTTAATCTACTCACAGTATAGGCAATATCAGGTCTTGTACAGTTCATTAAATACATAATACTGCCAATAACACGAGAATACTCAAGTTGATAAATACCCTCACCCTTGTTCTTTTTCAATTTGCAATTGGGATCATAAGGAGTAGTTGCAGGTTTAGCATTTTCATGATTAAATCTCTTAAGCACAGTTTCAACATAATGAGATTGACTAAGACTATATCCATCAGACATCTTTTTGATTTTCATCCCTAAGATTACATCAGCAGGGCCTAAGTCTTTCATGTCAAAGTTTTCGTTAAGCATGCTTTTAGTGGTATTGATACTATCAAGGTTACTACCTAATATGAGCATATCATCAACATATAGGCACACAATAACATGAGAATCATCCACAGATTTAATGTAAACACATTTATCAGATTCATTAACCTTGAAGCCATTAGATATCATTACATGATTAAATTTTTCATGCCACTGTTTAGGTGCTTGTTTTAAACCATACAAAGATTTTTTCAGTTTGCATACTTTATCTTCAAAACCTTTCACAACAAAACCTTCAGGTTGGTCCATATAAATTTCTTCATTCAATTCACCATATAAAAAAGCAGTTTTAACATCCATCTGATGTATATGCAAATCATAAATAGAAGCAATAGCAATCAGCATCCGGATAGAAGTGATTCTAGTGACCGGTGAATAGGTATCAAAGAAATCTAATCCTTCCTGTTGTCTGTACCCCTTAGCTACCAACCTAGCTTTGTGTTTTTCTATAGTTCCATATGTTCTAAGTTTCCTTTTGAAGACCCACTTGCAACCTATGGTTTTACTACCAGGAGGTAAGTCTACAAGCTCCCAAGTTTCATTTTGTTGAATGGAATCCCACTCATTATTTGAAGCTTCTTCCCAGAAGGGAGCTTCCGGAGAAGTCATAGCTTCCTTATAGGTTTGGGGTTCAGACTCTACCGTAAGAGTCACAAAATCTGGACCGAAACCTTTCTCGGTTCTGACCCTCTTACTTCTTCTAGGTTCGGTTTCAGCATCTAGAGACGGGGGTTGACTAGTCGAAGGAACATCTGAGAGATCATCGCGGACCCTTTTATGAGGTCCAGACCCTAAAGGGAAAATGTGTTCGAAAAACACTGCATCTCTGGATTCCATTATGGTGTTCTCACCAATTACCATGAACCTATAAGCACTAGTGTGCTCAGGATATCCTAGGAAAACACAATCTACAGTTTTAGGTCCTATTTTGGTTTTCTTGGAACGAGGAGTGGCCACCTTGGCCAAACACCCCCACACTTTAAAGTATGCATAGGACGGTTGTCTTCCTTTCCATAACTCATATGGAGTTTTGTTGGATTTCTTAAATGGAACTCGGTTCAAGATATAGCAAGCAGAGAGAATTGCTTCCCCCCCACAGGTTCGAAGGTAGCCCTGAACTAGCTAACATAGCGTTCACCATATCTATGAGTGTTCGGTTTTTCCTTTCAGCTACTCCATTCGACTCAGGTGAATAAGGTGCAGTAGTTTCATGAATGATGCCATTAAGTTTGCAGAATTCTCCTATAGGTATCACATACTCACCGCCTCGGTCCGACCTAAGAGTTTTAATAGTAACACCTCTTTGGTTTTCTACTTCAAGTTTATATAATTTGAAAGCGTCTAGGGCTTCATCTTTACTTCTAAGAAGATAAACCTGACAGTATCTTGAGTGATCATCTATAAAAGTGATGTACCATTTTTCCCCACCTCTAGTTGGTGTTGATTTCAAATCTCCCAAATCGGAGTGGATTAGTTCTAGGGGAGTTGTACTACGTTCAACCTTTTTGTTAAAGGGTTTTCTAGCATATTTAGATTCAACACAAATTTCACATTTATGACCTCTGTCAAAGTTTATTTTAGGAATGCAGCCTAATTTAGCAAGTCTTTCAATAGATTTGAAATTAACATGTCCTAGTCTATCATGCCAAACATGTGAGGAGTCACAAACATAAGCAGAAGAAGATGCATTATCATTCAAGTTCAAAGAAAGTACACTAAGCTTAATCATGTTATCAGTGACATATCCTTTTCCTACGAAGTCACCACCTTTAGAGATTACAACTTTGTTAGACTCATCTACAAATTTAAAACCTTTTCCAAGTAAGATGGTTTCTGAGATAAGATTCTTGCATATGTCCGGGACGTGATACACGTCATTCAATGCGAGAGTTTTTCCTGAAGTGAGCTTCAATTCAACCTTGCCTTTTCCTACCACTTTAGAGGTAGAAGAGTTTCCCATAAACAATTTCTCATCGTCTCCTACTTTGTTATAGGAGGAGAAAGCATTTCTGAACTTACAGACATGCCTAGTGGCTCCAGAATCAAGCCACCAGTCTCTCACATTGGTCACATTAGAGACAAGGTTGACTTCAGACACCATGCCAGTAAAATATCCAGAATCATCTACTACGTTTGCCTTATTTTTCTGTTTAGGATCATTTTTGGTCTTTTTAGGTGCCCTACAGTCCTTGGCCATATGACCAGTTTTCCCACAGTTATAGCAGTCGCCTTTGATGGTGTTTTTGGAGACACCACCCTTTGGCTTAAGATGGTTACCTTTGGAGTTACGCTGTTTGTTACGTTTACCATTTTTGCTGGATTCTCCGTGCCTTTTCTTTGACGCAGCATTATCGTCCAGGACATGAGCTTTGTTTGACATATCTTTGCTCAGCATCAGGCTCTTGTCTTTGCAGCACAGAAGTTCCTCCACCTGGATCTTTTTCCCCATCTCCACCATGGTGATTTCACGATTCTTGTGTCGCAGCCTCCTCTTGTACTCGTTCCATGAGGGTGGTAGCTTTTCAATCACTGCAGATACTTGTAGAGATTCATCAATATGCATGCCTTCAGCAAGAATTTCGTTGATGAGTAGCTGGAGTTCGACGAATTGTTCTACAACAGGCTTTTCATCAGTCATCTTATATTCCAGGAACCTAGCCACCAAGAACTTCTTGCTTCCAGCAGCTTCAGCAAGATATTTTTCTTCTAGGGCTTCCCATAAATCAAAAGCAGTAAAATTCTCTTTTGCATTATAAAAGTCGTACAAGGAGTCATCCAGACAGTTAAGAATATGGTTTTTGCACATGTAATTTTTCCTAGTCCACTTATCCAGTCTATCTTCATAACCACGGTCATGAAGCCTTCTTGAGGGTCTTTCTAAGGCAACTTCATCTAGCCTTTGGTCTTTTAAGAAGAATAACATTTTGGACTGCCATCGTTTAAATTCTTTGCCACTAAACTTTGGGGGTTTGTCTACAGTACTCTTTCCCATGTTGTTATAAAATATAGTAAAGAGGATATTGCCTTTAGATTGTTGGGTATATTACTAATAAAGTAACTGAGAAGAAGATACTTAGCTCAAAATAATGTTGCTGATGTTGCTGCACAGAAAATGTAGAGGCACGTAGACTACGCTGTCCTAAAGGCAATATCGCCTGCCACTCCTCTGAGATGCTACAGCAGTTGGCGAGTCACCTCCAGGATACAACTACAGTTAGTACCCCTCAATGTAGCATACAATGAGGGTACCCTTAGAGCTTGGCGTAGAAGAGATGTTTACAGAAAAACTGAGGGAGAGTAGAAGAGATATTTCTCTGTGGTGTGTATTTTCTGAGATTACAACTACTCTCTTATATAGTGTTTGTGTAGTTACAAACAAGAAAGAAAACCCATGCGTATGACAGAAAAAACTGGTTATGTTGGGTTAAAGATAGTGCAACAAAAGTTGTTTTGTCAGGCATGGAGCAGTGTGTTGCTGCCAAGCCAAATACGTACATACAAGGGAGCCAGGACAAAACATGTACAAACAAAGAAGCCAAGACAAGCACGTTCAGACAAAGAAGTCAGGACAAAAATCGTGCAGACAAAGAAGCCAAGACAAGCACGTTCAGACAAAGAAGTCAGGACAAAAGAAAAGATTCTTCTACTTGTGTGGAAAACACGTACCAAAAATTTCAGCAAAAAGATAGGATCTAATACACCCACACCCACACTCGAACCCGAACCCGAGCCCGAGCCCGAGCCCGACCCGACCGACCGACCGACCGGACGGCAGCGGCGGCGTGCGTGCTTCTGTGCGAAGCACCGCGCGTACGGGAAAGGCAACCTTGCCCTAGTCTAAGCCTCCCCCCCAAGCACAAAAGTCTAATGACCCAAGGGCCATGCCCTTATAGCCAACTCTATGGTATTTATGTCTAAAACTCTTTAGATTTTAGTCAATGTGGGACTATTGTTTTATCTATTCAAAAGAAAAAACAATTAATGGGCAATAGGTCTAGGGATCAAAACATAGTCCATGGAAAAATTGGTAATTTTAAAGCGTTTTTTTCTAACAATCCCCCACATGAATGATAAAACATATCGACGAAATACGAGAAAACATAATACATCAATATTAGGCTAAGGTGTCCCAGAGATTGAACCTTAACATAGTGAGAGGTTACCGGAACTGCTTGTTGTTTCGGTGAACACAATGTCTTGAACCGTCAACAGTGAGTGCAATTCAGAAATAACAACCACACTTTGATGTCTCAAAGAAAAAGAAAGCTGCCAAGCTCTTGCCGTTGTGCCCGTTTTGGCCGTGGGCTAAATCCCGGACTTAATGAATGTCTCTAGAGAAAAAGCTCAAATTCTCATAGGAAGCGGCCCCACTTCCAACATCCACATAGGTGAGTCCATTAAGAGTGTCCTGCCACACTCCGCTTTAAGTAAAGCCATGGAACTCATTAAGATCCTGACAGATCATCCTAAAACATGCAGGCAGCACTATCATATGGTTACACCATAGGGAAGGACAAAGATAGTGCTTTCTCTCGACATCACCAAAAATTAGTTATCTCATTGAACCTTGATCTTGGAGCTCCATTCACAAGGTTGAGTGTCCTTCATGGCGATTTATTCTATGAGCTTGAGTCCCATCCCCTTCGATGTGGATCTAACTACCTCTCTAGATAACCCTTTCGTCAAAGGATCTGCAATATTCTCTTTAGACCTTACAAAGTCTATAGAGATGATGCCAGTAGAGAGTAGTTGTTTCACTGTCTTGTGTCTTCTTCGAAGATGTATAGACTTTCCGTTGTATACACTATTCTTTGCGCATCCAATAGCAGCTTGACTGTCACAGTGGATTGCGATCGAAGACACAGGCTTGGGCCAGAGTGGAATTCCAACCAGGAAACCTCGTATCCATTCAGCTTCCTCTCCAGCTTTCTCCAAGGCTATAAACTCAGACTCCATGGTGGATCGGGCTATACATGTCTGTTTGGTAGACTTCCATGACACAGACGCACCACCAAGTGTGAAGATGTACCCGCTAGTGGATTTGCACTCATCTGAGTCTGATATCCAGTTAGCATCACAATACCCTTCTAGCACAGCAGGATACTTCCCAAAACTTAGGCAATAGTTTGAAGTTCCTCTCAGGTACCGTAGAACTCTGTAGAGAGCATTCCAGTGATCCTGCCCAGGGTTGCAAGTGTACCTGCTTAATCTACTCACAGTATAGGCAATATCAGGTCTTGTACAGTTCATTAAATACATAAGACTGCCAATAACACGAGAATACTCAAGTTGATAAATACCCCCACCCTTGTTCTTTTTCAATTTGCAATTGGGATCATAAGGAGTAGTTGCAGGTTTAGCATTTTCATGATTAAATCTCTTAAGCACAGTTTCAACATAATGAGATTGACTAAGACTATATCCATCAGACATCTTTCTGATTTTCATCCCTAAGATTACATCAGCAGGGCCTAAGTCTTTCATGTCAAAGTTTTCGTTAAGCATGCTTTTAGTGGTATTGATACTTTCAAGGTTACTACCTAATATGAGCATATCATCAACATATAGGCACACAATAACATGAGAATCATCCACAGATTTAATGTAAACACATTTATCAGATTCATTAACCTTGAAGCCATTAGATATCATTACATGATTAAATTTTTCATGCCACTGTTTAGGTGCTTGTTTTAAACCATACAAAGATTTTTTCAGTTTGCATACTTTATCTTCAAAACCTTTCACAACAAAACCTTCTGGTTGGTCCATATAAATTTCTTCATTCAATTCACCATATAAAAAAGCAGTTTTAACATCCATCTGATGTATATGCAAATCATAAATAGAAGCAATAGCAATCAGCATCCGGATAGAAGTGATTCTAGTGACCGGTGAATAGGTATCAAAGAAATCTAATCCTTCCTGTTGTCTGTACCCCTTATCTACCAACCTAGCTTTGTGTTTTTCTATAGTTCCATCTGTTCTAAGTTTCCTTTTGAAGACCCACTTGCAACCTATGGTTTTACTACCAGGAGGTAAGTCTACAAGCTCCCAAGTTTCATTTTGTTGAATGGAATCCCACTCATTATTTGAAGCTTCTTCCCAGAAGGGAGCTTCCGGAGAAGTCATAGCTTCCTTATAGGTTTGGGGTTCAGACTCTACCGTAAGAGTCACAAAATCTGGACCGAAACCTTTCTCGGTTCTGACTCTCTTACTTCTTCTAGGTTCGGTTTCATCATCTAGAGACGGGGGTTGACTAGTCGAAGGAACATCTGAGAGATCATCGCGGACCCTTTTATGAGGTCCAGACCCTAAAGGGAAAATGTGTTCGAAAAACACTGCATCTCTGGATTCCATTATGGTGTTCTCACCAATTACCATGAACCTATAAGCACTAGTGTGCTCAGGATATCCTAGGAAAACACAATCTACAGTTTTAGGTCCTATTTTGGTTTTCTTGGAACGAGGAGTGGCCACCTTGGCCAAACACCCCCACACTTTAAAGTATGCATAGGACGGTTGTCTTCCTTTCCATAACTCATATGGAGTTTTGTCGGATTTCTTAAATGGAACTCGGTTCAAGATATAGCAAGCAGAGAGAATTGCTTCCCCCCACAGGTTCGAAGGTAGCCCTGAACTAGCTAACATAGCGTTCACCATATCTATGAGTGTTCGGTTTTTCCTTTCAGCTACTCCATTCGACTCAGGTGAATAAGGTGCAGTAGTTTTATGAATGATGCCATTAAGTTTGCAGAATTCTCCTATAGGTATCACATACTCACCGCCTCGGTCCGACCTAAGAGTTTTAATAGTAACACCTCTTTGGTTTTCTACTTCAAGTTTATATAATTTGAAAGCGTCTAGGGCTTCATCTTTACTTCTAAGAAGATAAACCTGACAGTATCTTGAGTGATCATCTATAAAAGTGATATACCATTTTTTCCCACCTCTAGTTGGTGTTGATTTCAAATCTCCCAAATCGGAGTGGATTAGTTCTAGGGGAGTTGTACTACGTTCAACCTTTTTGTTAAAGGGTTTTCTAGCATATTTAGATTCAACACAAATTTCACATTTATGACCTCTGTCAAAGTTTATTTTAGGAATGCAGCCTAATTTAGCAAGTCTTTCAATAGATTTGAAATTAACATGTCCTAGTCTATCATGCCAAACATGTGAGGAGTCACAAACATAAGCAGAAGAAGATGCATTATCATTCAAGTTCAAAGAAAGTACACTAAGCTTAATCATGTTATCAGTGACATATCCTTTTCCTACGAAGTCACCACCTTTAGAGATTACAACTTTGTTAGACTCAGCTACAAATTTAAAACCTTTTCCAAGTAAGATGGTTTCTGAGATAAGATTCTTGCATATGTCCGGGACGTGATACACGTCATTCAATGCGAGAGTTTTTCCTGAAGTGAGCTTCAATTCAACCTTGCCTTTTCCTACCACTTTAGAGGTAGAAGAGTTTCCCATAAACAATTTCTTATCGTCTCCTACTTTGTTATAGGAGGAGAAAGCATTTCTGAACTTACAGACATGCCTAGTGGCTCCAGAATCAAGCCACCAGTCTCTCACATTGGTCACATTAGAGACAAGGTTGACTTCAGACACCATGCCAGTAAAATATCCAGAATCATCTACTACGTTTGCCTTATTTTTCTGTTTAGGATCATTTTTGGTCTTTTTAGGTGCCCTACAGTCCTTGGCCATATGACCAGTTTTCCCACAGTTATAGCAGTCGCCTTTGATGGTGTTTTTGGAGACACCACCCTTTGGCTTAAGATGGTTACCTTTGGAGTTACGCTGTTTGTTACGTTTACCATTTTTGCTGGATTCTCCGTGCCTTTTCTTTGACGCAGCATTATCGTCCAGGACATGAGCTTTGTTTGACATGTCTTTGCTCAGCATCAGGCTCTTGTCTTTGCAGCACAGAAGTTCCTCCACCTGGATCTTTTTCCCCAGCTCCACCATGGTGATTTCACGATTCTTGTGTCGCAGCCTCCTCTTGTACTCGTTCCATGAGGGTGGTAGCTTTTCAATCACTGCAGATACTTGTAGAGATTCATCAATATGCATGCCTTCAGCAAGAATTTCGTTGATGAGTAGCTGGAGTTCGACGAATTGTTCTACAACAGGCTTTTCATCAGTCATCTTATATTCCAGGAACCTAGCCACCAAGAACTTCTTGCTTCCAGCAGCTTCAGCAAGATATTTTTCTTCTAGGGATTCCCATAAATCAAAAGCAGTAAAATTCTCTTTTGCATTATAAAAGTCGTACAAGGAGTCATCCAGACAGTTAAGAATATGGTTTTTGCACATGTAATTTTTCCTAGTCCACCTATCCAGTCTATCTTCATAACCACGGTCATGAAGCCTTCTTGAGGGTCTTTCTAAGGCAACTTCATCTAGCCTTTGGTCTTTTAAGAAGAATAACATTTTGGAATGCCATCGTTTAAAGTCTTTGCCACTAAACTTTGGGGGTTTTTCTACAGTACTCTTTCCCATGTTGTTACAAAATATAGTAAAGAGGATATTGCCTTTAGATTGTTGGGTATATTACTAATAAAGTAACTGAGAAGAAGATACTTAGCTCAAAATAATGTTGCTGATGTTGCTGCACAGAAAATGTAGAGGCACGTAGACTACGCTGTCCTAAAGGCAATATCGCCTGCCACTCCTCTGAGATGCTACAGCAGTTGGCGAGTCACCTCCAGGATACAACTACAGTTAGTACCCCTCAATGTAGCATACAATGAGGGTACCCTTAGAGCTTGGCGTAGAAGAGATGTTTACAGAAAAACTGAGGGAGAGTAGAAGAGATATTTCTCTGTGGTGTGTATTTTCTGAGATTACAACTACTCTCTTATATAGTGTTTGTGTAGTTACAAACAAGAAAGAAAACCCATGCGTATGACAGAAAAAACTGGTTATGTTGGGTTAAAGATAGTGCAACAAAAGTTGTTTTGTCAGGCATGGAGCAGTGTGTTGCTGCCAAGCCAAATACGTACATACAAGGGAGCCAGGACAAAACACGTACAAACAAAGAAGCCAAGACAAGCACGTTCAGACAAAGAAGTCAGGACAAAAGAAAAGATTCTTCTACTTGTGTGGAAAACACGTACCAAAAATTTCAGCAAAAAGATAGGATCTAATACACCCACACCCACACCCGAACCCGAGCCCGAGCCCGAGCCCGACCCGACCGACGGCGGCGGCGGCGTGCGTGCGTGCTTCTGTGCGAAGCACCGCGCGTACGGGAAAGGCAACCTTGCCCTAGTCTAAGCCTCCCCCCCAAGCACAAAAGTCTAATGACCCAAGGGCCATGCCCTTATAGCCAACTCTATGGTATTTATGTCTAAAACTCTTTAGATTTTAGTCAATGTGGGACTATTGTTTTATCTATTCAAAAGAAAAAACAATTAATGGGCAATAGGTCTAGGGATCAAAACATAGTCCATGGAAAAATTGGTAATTTTAAAGCGTTTTTTTCTAACAATCCCCCACATGAATGATAAAACATATCGACGAAATACGAGAAAACATAATACATCAATATTAGGCTAAGGTGTCCCAGAGATTGAACCTTAACATAGTGAGAGGTTACCGGAACTGCTTGTTGTTTCGGTGAACACAATGTCTTGAACCGTCAACAGTGAGTGCAATTCAGAAATAACAACCACACTTTGATGTCTCAAAGAAAAAGAAAGATGCCAAGCTCTTGCCGTTGTGCCCGTTTTGGCCGTGGGCTAAATCCCGGACTTAATGAATGTCTCTAGAGAAAAATCTCAAATTCTCATAGGAAGCGGCCCCACTTACAACATCCACATAGGTGAGTCCATTAAGAGTGTCCTGCCACACTCCGCTTTAAGTAAAGCCATGGAACTCATTAAGATCCTGACAGATCATCCTAAAACATGCAGGCAGCACTATCATATGGTTACACCATAGGGAGGGACAAAGATAGTGCTTTCTCTCGACATCACCAAAAATTAGTTATCTCATTGAACCTTGATCTTGGAGCTCCATTCACAAGGTTGAGTGTCCTTCATGGCGATTTATTCTATGAGCTTGAGTCCCATCCCCTTCGATGTGGATCTAACTACCTCTCTAGATAACCCTTTCGTCAAAGGATCTGCAATATTCTCTTTAGACCTTACAAAGTCTATAGAGATGATGCCAGTAGAGAGTAGTTGTTTTCACTGTCTTGTGTCTTCTTCGAAGATGTATAAACTTTCCGTTGTATACACTATTCTTTGCGCATCCAATAGCAGCTTGACTGTCACAGTGGATTGCGATCGAAGACACAGGCTTGGGCCAGAGTGGAATTCCACCCAGGAAACCTCGTATCCATTCAGCTTCCTCTCCAGCTTTCTCCAAGTCTATAAACTCAGACTCCATGGTGGATCGGGCTATACATGTCTGTTTGGTAGACTTCCATGACACAGACGCACCACCAAGTGTGAAGATGTACCCACTAGTGGATTTGCACTCATCTGAGTCTGATATCCAGTTAGCATCACAATACCCTTCTAGCACAGCAGGATACTTCCCAAAACTTAAGCAATAGTTTGAAGTTCCTCTCAGGTACCGTAGAACTCTGTAGAGAGCATTCCAGTGATCCTGCCCAGGGTTGCAAGTGTACCTGCTTAATCTACTCACAGTATAGGCAATATCAGGTCTTGTACAGTTCATTAAATACATAAGATTGCCAATAACACGAGAATATTCAAGTTGATAAATACCCTCACCCTTGTTCTTTTTCAATTTGCAATTGGGATCATAAGGAGTAGTTGCAGGTTTAGCATTTTCATGATTAAATCTCTTAAGCACAGTTTCAACATAATGAGATTGACTAAGACTATATCCATCAGACATCTTTCTGATTTTCATCCCTAAGATTACATCAGCAGGGCCTAAGTCTTTCATGTCAAAGTTTCGTTAAGCATGCTTTTAGTGGTATTAATACTATCAAGGTTACTACCTAATATGAGCATATCATCAACATATAGGCACACAATAACGTGAGAATCATCCACAGATTTAATGTAAACACATTTATCAGATTCATTAACCTTGAAGCCATTAGATATCATTACATGATTAAATTTTTCATGCCACTGTTTAGGTGCTTGTTTTAAACCATACAAAGATTTTTTCAGTTTGCATACTTTATCTTCAAAACCTTTCACAATAAAACCTTCAGGTTGGTCCATATAAATTTCTTCATTCAATTCACCATATAAAAAAGCAGTTTTAACATCCATCTGATGTATATGCAAATCATAAATAGAAGCAATAGCAATCAGCATCCGGATAGAAGTGATTCTAGTGACCGGTGAATAGGTATCAAAGAAATCTAATCCTTCCTGTTGTCTGTACCCCTTAGCTACCAACCTAGCTTTGTGTTTTTCTATAGTTCCATCTGTTCTAAGTTTCCTTTTGAAGACCCACTTGCAACCTATGGTTTTACTACCAGGAGGTAAGTCTACAAGCTCCCAAGTTTCATTTTGTTGAATGGAATCCCACTCATTATTTGAAGCTTCTTCCCAGAAGGGAGCTTCCGGAGAAGTCATAGCTTCCTTATAGGTTTGGGGTTCAGACTCTACCGTAAGAGTCACAAAATCTGGACTGAAACCTTTCTCGGTTCTGACCCTCTTACTTCTTCTAGGTTCGGTTTCAGCATCTAGAGACGGGGGTTGACTAGTCGAAGAAACATCTGAGAGATCATCGCGGACCCTTTTATGAGGTCCAGACCCTAAAGGGAAAATGTGTTCGAAAAACACTGCATCTCTGGATTCCATTATGGTGTTCTCACCAATTACCATGAACCTATAAGCACTAGTGTGCTCAGGATATCCTAGGAAAACACAATCTACAGTTTTAGGTCCTATTTTGGTTTTCTTGGAACGAGGAGTGGCCACCTTGGCCAAACACCCCCACACTTTAAAGTATGCATAGGACGGTTGTCTTCCTTTCCATAACTCATATGGAGTTTTGTCGGATTTCTTAAATGGAACTCGGTTCAAGATATAGCAAGCAGAGAGAATTGCTTCCCCCCACAGGTTCGAAGGTAGCCCTGAACTAGCTAACATAGCGTTCACCATATCTATGAGTGTTCGGTTTTTCCTTTCAGCTACTCCATTCGACTCAGGTGAATAAGGTGCAGTAGTTTTATGAATGATGCCATTAAGTTTGCAGAATTCTCCTATAGGTATCACATACTCACCGCCTCGGTCCGACCTAAGAGTTTTAATAGTAACACCTCTTTGGTTTTCTACTTCAAGTTTATATAATTTGAAAGCGTCTAGGGCTTCATCTTTACTTCTAAGAAGATAAACCTGACAGTATCTTGAGTGATCATCTATAAAAGTGATATACCATTTTTTCCCACCTCTAGTTGGTGTTGATTTCAAATCTCCCAAATCGGAGTGGATTAGTTCTAGGGGAGTTGTACTACGTTCAACCTTTTTGTTAAAGGGTTTTCTAGCATATTTAGATTCAACACAAATTTCACATTTATGACCTCTGTCAAAGTTTATTTTAGGAATGCAGCCTAATTTAGCAAGTCTTTCAATAGATTTGAAATTAACATGTCCTAGTCTATCATGCCAAACATGTGAGGAGTCACAAACATAAGCAGAAGAAGATGCATTATCATTCAAGTTCAAAGAAAGTACACTAAGCTTAATCATGTTATCAGTGACATATCCTTTTCCTACGAAGTCACCACCTTTAGAGATTACAACTTTGTTAGACTCAGCTACAAATTTAAAACCTTTTCCAAGTAAGATGGTTTCTGAGATAAGATTCTTGCATATGTCCGGGACGTGATACACGTCATTCAATGCGAGAGTTTTTCCTGAAGTGAGCTTCAATTCAACCTTGCCTTTTCCTACCACTTTAGAGGTAGAAGAGTTTCCCATAAACAATTTCTCATCGTCTCCTACTTTGTTATAGGAGGAGAAAGCATTTCTGAACTTACAGACATGCCTAGTGGCTCCAGAATCAAGTCACCAGTCTCTCACATTGGTCACATTAGAGACAAGGTTGACTTCAGACACCATGCCAGTAAAATATCCAGAATCATCTACTACGTTTGCCTTATTTTTCTTTTTAGGATCATTTTTGGTCTTTTTAGGTGCCCTACAGTCCTTGGCCATATGACCAGTTTTCCCACAGTTATAGCAGTCGCCTTTGATGGTGTTTTTGGAGACACCACCCTTTGGCTTAAGATGGTTACCTTTGGAGTTACGCTGTTTGTTACGTTTACCATTTTTGCTGGATTCTCCGTGCCTTTTCTTTGACGCAGCATTATCGTCCAGGACACGAGCTTTGTTTGACATGTCTTTGCTCAGCATCAGGCTCTTGTCTTTGCAGCACAGAAGTTCCTCCACCTGGATCTTTTTCCCCAGCTCCACCATGGTGATTTCACGATTCTTGTGTCGCAGCCTCCTCTTGTACTCGTTCCATGAGGGTGGTAGCTTTTCAATCACTGCAGATACTTGTAGAGATTCATCAATATGCATGCCTTCAGCAAGAATTTCGTTGATGAGTAGCTATAATTCGACGAATTGTTCTACAACTGGCTTTTCATCAGTCATCTTATATTCCAGGAACCTAGCCACCAAGAACTTCTTGCTTCCAGCAGCTTCAGCAAGATATTTTTCTTCTAGGGATTCCCATAAATCAAAAGCAGTAAAATTCTCTTTTGCATTATAAAAGTCGTACAAGGAGTCATCCAGACAGTTAAGAATATGGTTTTTGCACATGTAATTTTTCCTAGTCCACCTATCCAGTCTATCTTCATAACCACGGTCATGAAGCCTTCTTGAGGGTCTTTCTAAGGCAACTTCATCTAGCCTTTGGTCTTTTAAGAAGAATAACATTTTGGACTGCCATCGTTTAAATTCTTTGCCACTAAACTTTGGGGGTTTTTCTACAGTACTCTTTCCCATGTTGTTACAAAATATAGTAAAGAGGATATTGCCTTTAGATTGTTGGGTATATTACTAATAAAGTAACTGAGAAGAAGATACTTAGCTCAAAATAATGTTGCTGATGTTGCTGCACAGAAAATGTAGAGGCACGTAGACTACGCTGTCCTAAAGGCAATATCGCCTGCCACTCCTCTGAGATGCTACAGCAGTTGGCGAGTCACCTCCAGGATACAACTACAGTTAGTACCCCTCAATGTAGCATACAATGAGGGTACCCTTAGAGCTTGGCGTAGAAGAGATGTTTACAGAAAAACTGAGGGAGAGTAGAAGAGATATTTCTCTGTGGTGTGTATTTTCTGAGATTACAACTACTCTCTTATATAGTGTTTGTGTAGTTACAAACAAGAAAGAAAACCCATGCGTATGACAGAAAAAACTGGTTATGTTGGGTTAAAGATAGTGCAACAAAAGTTGTTTTGTCAGGCATGGAGCAGTGTGTTGCTGCCAAGCCAAATACGTACATACAAGGGAGCCAGGACAAAACACGTACAAACAAAGAAGCCAAGACAAGCACGTTCAGACAAAGAAGTCAGGACAAAAATCGTGCAGACAAAGAAGCCAAGACAAGCACGTTCAGACAAAGAAGTCAGGACAAAAGAAAAGATTCTTCTACTTGTGTGGAAAACACGTACCAAAAATTTCAGCAAAAAGATAGGATCTAACACACCCACACCCACACCCGAGCCCGACCGCCCGACCAGACGGACGGCGGCGGCGGCGTGCGTGCTTCTGTGCGAAGCACCACGCGTACGGGAAAGGCAACCTTGCCCTAGTCCAAGCCTCCCCCCCAAGCACAAAAGTCTAATGACCCAAGGGCCATGCCCTTATAGCCAACTCTATGGTATTTATGTCTAAAACTCTTTAGATTTTAGTCAATGTGGGACTATTGTTTTATCTATTCAAAAGAAAAAACAATTAATGGGCAATAGGTCTAGGGATCAAAACATAGTCCATGGAAAAATTGGTAATTTTAAAGCGTTTTTTCTAACAGTCATAGCATGACATCAATGACATTATCTTGTATACATCAATGACATGAGAGAGCAGTTGTCTTTAGCAAGTTGAATACCAATTGCAGGAGACATATGGAGTAAAAGAAGTAAGCAACAATTCCAATTCTCTGCAGATGCAGTCTCTTGCACGTATTGACATCACAAATCATCAACATTATTCCAATTTTATTGATGTACTCACAGCATGATCTCAGCTGGACCTTTATTATTCGATCACACAAAATAACAAAAAGGAAAGTAAAGATAACTAAACCAGACTACATCAGAATTGAATGTAGACTCATCAAAGAGAACATCAATCTGTACTTAATATATCTCACCAATTTCAATTCCGAAACAACATCCTCAGTTCTATCATTACACACACAAATCAACTCACTCACATACCACTACTATGAGGACTGTACCAAAGTAACATTGAGAGGAGGAGCTAACCGAAGCAAAATTAAGCACTCAATGGTGCAGGAAACAATCAACATACGCACATTAAGTACAGATTACTGAATACGGTTTGATAATCAGTTGATTAAGAGAAAGATTGATTTGTTTACAGGACAGGGGTGAGTTTATATACTCGACTGAGTTCTTCTCAACTCTCAACACTCTCACACGTGCATAGAATACTACACTCACATGACTTGTACATGGACGGTACACATACACAGAGGACTATGCTGTTATTAGAAAGCTACATATGTTGATGATGATTATGCTCGTGATGGAACGACATCCACTGTTTGATGATTCGAAGATGTGTTGTATAACAGGATCAGTCTTTCAGATTCCAAGACACGTTTTGGACTCTTACCGAAGTAATGCTGGTACTTGTTGGGTATATTACTAATAAAGTAACTGAGAAGAAGATACTTAGCTCAAAATAATGTTGCTGATGTTGCTGCACAGAAAATGTAGAGGCACGTAGACTACGCTGTCCTAAAGGCAATATCGCCTGCCACTCCTCTAAGATGCTACAGCAGTTGGCGAGTCACCTCCAGGATACAA
Source organism: Papaver somniferum (assembly GCF_003573695.1). Taxonomy (NCBI): domain Eukaryota; kingdom Viridiplantae; phylum Streptophyta; class Magnoliopsida; order Ranunculales; family Papaveraceae; genus Papaver; species Papaver somniferum. The sequence goes on along the minus strand of NC_039360.1, from coordinate 62,188,245 downwards.
CTACAGTTAGTACCCCTCAATGTAGCATACAATGAGGGTACCCTTAGAGCTTGGCAGAACTTAAAACAGTAGAAGAGATGTTTACAGAAAAACTGAGGGAGAGTAGAAGAGATATTTCTCTGTGGTGTGTCTTTTCTGAGATTACAACTACTCTCTTATATAGTGTTTGTGTAGTTACAAACAAGAAAGAAAACCCATGCGTATGACAGAAAAAACTGGTTATGTTGGGTTAAAGATAGTGCAACAAAAGTTGTTTTGTCAGGCATGGAGCAGTGTGTTGCTGCCAAGCCAAATACGTACATACAAGGGAGCCAGGACAAAACACGTACAAACAA